>NC_135077.1:3313928-3623571 GCF_051107435.1 Chaetodon auriga | reverse complement strand
CTGCCTGGTTCTAAAGCTGCCACCTCTAAAGCTATTGAATTGATATGCTGAGAACCATTTGTTTAATCTGTACACAAACAGAAATGTAAAAATAAACTTTTGTGGTTTTATGTTTTGAGTATTTTGGGTTTTAAATTATGTGCTCTAAGTATTTCATAATGATCAACACCCGGCACAGTGACTTTCTTGAGTCATCACAGTGAGGATGCCAGGTCTGGAACCATTGTGCAGAGACCCAGTGGTGGGTGACATGGACAAAGGTTTATACCACAGTGCTTGTTTGTTCTTTTTTTCTTTTCTTTCTTTTTTTTTTTTTTACAGTATTATATCACATTGTTACAAAAATAAACATGATTCTACCTCTTTTCACTACTCTATTAGCAATGTAAGGGAGCATATCTTAAGAAAGAAAAAATGATTAAAAAACAGACTTTTATTGGCTCCAAATAGGAATGAAAATGAGGTTTAGACCTAGATGTGTTTTGGAGAGAGCAGTCTGACCCATAATGTAGGTTAAGTACTAACTGTAATGTGATTTATTCTCAGATTTAGACAAGGAGTAGGATTAGGCTCCTCAACAGCAGTTCTTTGGCAGAAAACCCAAATTATATGAGGACAAGAGTCATTGTGCCACAGGGCATGTGTATGGAGTATGTTTACATGCGGAAGCGACAGACACACTTATCATCAAAGCAAAGTCGGAGTTATGGCGAGGAAAATACGAGCAAATGGATGAAACTGCATCACGAGTTACATCCAGTACTTATTATCAGCATAACAAATGATAACCAATCACAGACAGACTGCCACGAACACTTTCTCTTCCTGAAGTTAAGTAAGAAAGTCTTAGTGAAAACAGTTGTCTGACACACACAAACACACACACACCAACACACACACACACACACACACACACACACACACACATATCTGTACACAAAACATTGTTATGCAAGCACTGGGAAAATATATACCCCCTTGATCTCACACACACAGACAACAGACCATCGGTGCAGATCAAACAAATCTCTCTGGACGTGTCCTCCCCCCTTAGCAGTGCCCCCCCCCCCCCCCATCCTTGTGGAACTGAGGGGGACACATTTTAGGGGGCGGAAACACTTGTCACATGACTACACACACACTTCCTCCCTGAGGACTGTCGATCCCAGCAGGCAGTTGTTTTTTCCCACAACAAGGAAGGGATAGCCTTGCATAAGCAATCCTTAATTAGGAAGATCCTCGGGGGACCTTCAGTCAAAATAATGCAACATGACATTTGTTGCACGTACATAAGACCTGAGCTGTTTTTGGCATCAACTCCCCATCCAAAAAATGTGTCCTCTCTTTTTGCACTCACACTTACATTTTCACCTACGGGCAAACTCCTGCACAAACATACAAACAGTCGCACCAACACGTTGATACAGTAACCTGTGTGCACGTGTTTCTGCTTCCTCCAGGTGAGATGGAGGAGTTAGAGGCCCTGTGGCTGACAGGCATCTGCCACAATGAGAAGAACGAGGTGATGAGCAGTCAGCTGGACGTGGACAACATGGCGGGGGTCTTCTACATGCTCGGGGCCGCCATGGTTCTGTCATTAATCACCTTCATCTGTGAACATTTATTCTACTGGCAGCTGCGCTTCTGCTTCATGGGCGTGTGCTCTGGAAAGCCCGGGTTCACCTTCTCCATTAGCAGAGTGAGTGCGCTCATGTTTTATTTAAGGTCTGACCTCTGTCCTCCTGACAGAAAGATCACAATAGCGGTTGTTTTAAAACCACTGGCTGCGGTTGAGGTGTATCGAGTTGGTCAGGGGGAGAGGGTGACTCACCTGACGTACCTGTGGCTTTTTTTAGCACAGGCAGCAGTTAAGCAACAAAACACAAGTGAAAAGCATCCTGTGCTATGAGCAAAAAACCCTTAATCTATCTTAATTGCATGTTTTAAAAATGTATTATGTTTTTTAATTATTATTCATTTTACAAAAACGTAATGTTATTCGCAGTACATAAATGTGTTAAATTTATGTGCCTTTCAAAGACACTTATTTGTTTAAAATACTCTGCTGCATACTTTCTTTATTAGTACAACCAGAAAAGAAAAGTTTTGCATTGGAGATTCGTAATAATCATGTTTGACTTGATTTGACTTGAATTTGACGTGAATTTGTTCCAAAATATATTTAATTACACTTCTGAAGGTGTGAAATATGGAAAATCTCTTTACAGAACAGTAACACAATTAACCAGTGGAATCTGTGAGGCTTTTGGTGTAACTGACTGCAGCTACAAGCTTAAAACAGACAAAAGGCGTTTACTTGAACTAAAGGTGTAAGTATGCTCAAATCAACCACGTCTGAAGGCAAAAGGGTTTTCAGCTGTAAAAGGGTTTATAGCATCGCTATCAGTGCTGAGTGACAGCGAGACCGTCCGTCCCTGACAGGGTTAACAAAGCCCACAGTCTTTGAGAAATACTGCTGTTCATCTGTTCATGTTGCTGAAATAAAAGCTTCTTACTACGCTGCACATTCTCAACCGGTGACCTGAAGGTGTGTTTGTGGATGTCGGAGAGCTCATCCCAGCGTGGTTACCACTCTGTTCAAATGGGTCACTTAACAAGGTGTCTCAGTGTTATTGATGCAGGCTGTTGAAGTCCATGTAATTAATCACTGCAGGTGTAATTCATTTGCATAATGTTACCTTTTAAGAAAAGGGTCAGGGGCATATTGTTGTTGCATGCAAACAGTCTCAGTTAATATTTTCCTGCGAAAAGGACACCAGTGTTTATGTGTTTGGTGTTGAGGCTGAAGGTGTTTCTAATTGTAATATAATTTGGTTTATTCCCACTCAGACCAACCTGAAAAAACTTGAAACACAGATCTGGCCTTGAGCACCTCAGAAACACACACAGAAACATTTCTTCTTTCCTTGAATTGGCAGCAAACTGTCTCTCTTTTTAGACTCTGAAACTAATATTTTTATGCAACACATAAACACCCCTTTCTGCATGGTAGCTTTAAGATTCACTCTAAGCTCTAATGTGCTTGAGACTAACTTTACTTGTTGTATTACAACATCCATTTTCAGTGCAGACACGTTTCAAGTGTGCCTCCTGTTACTCAGCCAGCAGAGTCAGATATCTTTTGTGCATTTCCATGCTTCTTTTAACGCTGTGCGACAAGGAAAAAATATCAACCATAGTGCAGCCCTCAAGAAAACTGCAGTTCATATACAGTATACAGAAAGAGTAAGGATGGACAGATGATGAGACCACAAAGGGCTAATAAAATACAGGAGAAGAAAAAGAGATCAGTTAGCAAGAGTCACGATAAAGAATAAGACCGGCACCAGGACAAAGGCAGAGTAGAAAGGAACAGACACAGCGTTGTGCCAGTAACCTCTGTTCTATTACCTTTCACAGCAGCTGTAGTAGCTATAGATGTAGAGATATAAAGACCGACAATCCCATTGGAGCGTCTGCCGCTCACCCGAGCACCCGGAAACAGAGATAAAACAGACACAAAGAGAGAGAATGGAGGCATGAAAGGAAAGAGGGTTGACGATTCAGATTCATGAATGTGGCTCGGTGACGGGGAAAGTGACTAGGAGACAGAAACTGTTTCTGACAAGTTGACGCCTTTGAGGAATGTTGGCCCGCGTGCTGGCTGATGGGTAGTGTGTCCTCGACCTTTCAGATTTGGCTGTTGCCTCGACCACAGATTCCCTCAGCCCCCATTTGAGCACGCTTGTTTGACTTCACTCGCAAAAGGCTTTCCCCTCTCTTGAAAATCCTGCTTTTACCACAGAGCTTAAACAAACACACACATGTTGATGGATAACGACATCTTAAATAGAGAATTGGTAACGCATGTGTCTCGGATATCAATGGAGAGCCCGACAAACATGTGATTCATTTCCTTGACAATGTATTTTCATGAAAAGAAAAAACAATTCACAAGGTGGAAAGCTAGTGGCATCAGTGTCAGCTGAATTTAAATGGCATTGATTAAACTTATTGATTGGTGGTCAAAACCATGGGCTTACTGCCCCCCTTGTGTTATCAATCAAGGCTTTGATCTGCCCGTTCACCTCTCCCTCAGTTCTCTGCATCTTAGGTGGAGTGCTGAGCAGCCGAAAGGGTCCATGCTGTTCCCCCGAGAAAAGTCATTTATGAACTCAGCCTCTATTACTGTTTAATAGTGTGTAAACAAGAGGGTGGTCAAAGAAGACATGGCAATGCATTAACCTCTCTCTGCCTCTGTCTCTGTTTGTGTCTCTCTGTCGGTCTGTCTCTTTATGTGTCTGGTGTCCGACTTTCTAACATTAAATCCCCGCTGGTTGTCGATTCCTTACTACTGCCACGCATCCACACTCTTTACTGTTGTTTTCGTCTCACTCGGACTTCATATCTTGCCACTCTCACTCTTATTCTTCCTTCCTCTCGTGGCCTGTCTCACCCTCTCTTTCTCTCTCTACCTCCCTTTTCTTGTAATTTTCATGCTCCAGGGTATCTACAGCTGCATCCATGGGGTACAAATCGAGGAAAACAAGTCAACTATAGACTCGCCCTCGGCCACGATGAAGAAGAACATGAACAACACCCACTCCAACATCCTGCGGTTGCTCCGCACTGCCAAGGACATGACCGCCGTCCCGGGCATTAACGGCTCTCCGCACGCCGCTCTGGAGTATAGCCACAGTGGTCGTGACTCGGCTATCTATGATATCCAGGAGCACCGGCGCAGCTTGGTAGGTCACCCTGTAGACTGCAAGTCAGCGCCGCCCTACATGGCAGAGGACAACATGTTCACTGACTACATCAGCGAGGTGGAGAGGACTTTTGGCAACTTGCCCCTGAAGGACAGCAACCTGTACCAGGACCATTACCTGCACCACCACCCGGCCTCGGCTCTGGGTATGTCCGGCCCCCCGCCTAACAGGCCGCGTAGCTTAGGCAGCACTAGCTCGTTGGAAGGGGGCATGTTCGATTGCGACAGTTTAGGGGGAGGGGTAGCACCCATCTTCACCACCCAGCCCCGCCCCTCTATGACTCACAGAAATACCAATAAATTTGACCTGATTGCTGGCCACACCCCTGCGGATTCCAACCAGGGTGGGTTCAAGGGAAGCAATGTATACGGGAGGTTCTCTTTCAAAGGAGGCGCATCCAGCACGGGGCTCATCGGGGGTCATGACAGGTACTGTGGTGGGGGAGGGGGAGGATCAGGGGGTGATGATGGGAACATTCGCTCTGACGTGTCGGATATCTCCACGCACACTGTCACCTATGGCAACCTGGAGGGCAACAACAAGCGGCGTAAGCAGTACAGGGACAGCCTCAAAAAGAGGCCAGCCTCGGCCAAATGCAGACGGGAACAGGACGAGATAGAGCTGAGCGGCTTGAGGAGGAGATCCCACCACCACACCGTCCACCACCACTTCCCTCATGGGCCCCAGGCACACCGCACGGTCTCACCTCCCCTGGAGCGGAAGAGGGGAGGAGGAGGGGGTAATTCTTCACCTTACTTGTTCCGCAAAGACAAAGAGAATCTGAGGGATTTCTATGTGGATCAGTTCCGCTCCAAGGAGGGCAAGGCCAAGTGGGAGCAAGAGGGTGGAAGTGGAGGAAGTGGTGTGGGCGGTGGTAGCGGTGGCGGTATCTGTAAAAGCTTAGTACCTGTAGAGGACTTCCTCAAAGGTAAAGGCAAGAAGCCGGAGTGTAAAGGTGGGCTTGGCTCAGTGTCAGCAGGGCAGCAGGCTCACACCTGTTGGGAGAAGGGGGTCTCTGGGCTAGGAGGTGGGGGCATAGCAGGGGGTGACTGGGAGTGTCGTAACTGCCACAGTGTGTGTCATCATGGTGGAGGAGGTGGCACATGCCCACCTAGCGGAGTTGGAGGTACCAGCAGTCGCCCCAGCTCTGCTAGCTGCAAACGCTGCGACTCCTGTAAGATCCAGCCGAGCAACCTTTACAACATCAGTGAGGATAATAACATGGTGTTCACTGGAGGGAAGAGCAGCATAGGACCCAGCCAAGCACAAACTCAGGCACAGCGCAGGAAGCTAGGGCCGGGTGGGAGGGTGTTACGGAGGCAACACTCGTATGACACATTTGTGGATCTGCAGAGGGAGGGGGCAGGCCGCATGGGAGGGGTTGGTGGAGGCGCTGGGGGGCAGTTTCCTCAGCCCCGAAGTGTGAGCTTGAAAGAGAAAGACCGTTTCATCGAGGGCCCCAGCCCTTACGCTCACATGTTTGAGCGGTATGCAGGTGAAAGGGAGCCTTCCTTGTTCGGAGGAATAGGCGGGGACAGGGCGAAAGGAGGCTCCTCCTTCAGCTTGTTCCACGGAGGCGAAGGTGGGTTGCACCAGCGGTCGGTGGGGGAGAGAGACCTGAGGGACAGAGATAGAGCTATGATGGGAGGTGGGGGCTGTGGTGGTGGTGGTGGTGGTGGTGGTAGCAGAGGGGCCGGGACTTACTCCTTGTCTAAATCTCTCTACCCAGATAAGGTGAACCAGAACCCCTTCATCCCAACCTTCGGCGACGACCAGTGTCTTTTACACGGTGCCAAACCGTACTACATCAAAAAGCCACAGACGCAGCAACAGCAGCAGCAGCAGCAACTTCTCAACAACAGCCGGGGAGGAGGGGACTTCCGCGGCTCCATGGGAGTGACTTCCTATTTGCCCGCGTCTGCCACAGCTGGGGTGATGTCCAATGTGGCCCCCAGGTTCCCCAAAGAGCTGAGTCTGGGCGGGGTGGGAGGGCCCTTGGGGAACCACCATGGGGGCAACAAACTACTGCCCGGGGGCAGGGACACGTTAGGTTTGGGGCAGGGACAAAGACCATTCAACGGTGCCAGCAATGGACACGTTTATGAAAAGCTCTCCAGCATTGAGTCAGACGTCTGAGGGTGAAGACAGAGGAAGAAAGACAGAGAGAGAAGATGAAGTGGGTGAAGAAAAGAGGGGGACAGAGAGAAACGTGCCGAGGGAAAAAGAGAAAGAGCACAGGCTGATGCCCTCTGTGTGCGAAGAGAATACTGCATCTGCTGTTCTCACACCAATAAATGGAAAGAATTTGGACGATGCACCGACGCCACTGCAGGCTAGGTTGTGGTGAAGTCCAGCGGGAGACAAGTTTTTAATGAGAAGAGAGGATTCTGGTGCTGCTCCGACGCTCAGAGAAAGATAGTGAGGGAGGGAGGGAGGGAGGGAGGGATGGGAAAAAGTGAAATAAAATCTCTGGCCTCTGCTCTCTTTACATGCTCATTGTCTTTCCCTCCCTCCTGCAGTTCTTTAACACCAAAACAAACATTTTGTTTAGCAATGGAAATACAATCATGAATGAAAAATCAACACTTCTGTTGAAGTAACAGGGTAAACTAATAATTGTATTGATAATGTTGATAATATTATTGAATATTATTCCAGTGTTTAATGATGATTGGTTTGGGTTGTTTTTAAATTTTATTTCTTTAAATAGTTCATGTTACATATTTGTATGATGTTAATTCTTTCTTAGCTTACCAATATTACAGGACACTGGTAAACAAGTTGTCAGTGCGGATCTTTTTTAGGTTCCTGTAATTTGGACTCTTCTTTGCTCTTAATTCTTCATGTTTGATTTTTTTATACTTTTCTTACTTTCGAGTGCTGTGAAGTGTATGTGAAAGGCATGACTTGCTGGGTACATTCTATGTACTTATAAATTTGCAAAGAAGGTCTTTTTTCAGCTGCAGAAGCAACATCATCATACTGATTTGCCGCTTCCTCTCGTTTTTCTGCTTGACAGAACCCAAATGGGTCTCACATTTTGAGCTGGATGTGCCTTAAAGGATTAATACTGATTTTTTACACGTAAGATCTGTTTTGTTGCCAGACAGATCCACCTGCAAATGATAAGTCCACTGATTTGAGAGTGACTCTTGGACATTTAGCAGATAATACAAAACAAAGCATAGAAATTGCTGCAGCACAGGAAGCATAAATTCCTACACAGATCCCCAACAATTAAGGTAACCAATAGCAGGATCACAAGGATCACAAGGATCAAAACCACAGTGCCATGATGAGAAAACATTCCTGTTTCCCCTTAAAGTCAGGTTCGACAGAACCGTGCCGCCGTATGTGAAGAAACATGGTTTAGAAATAAAATTACAAAGTCTCTTCTTGTACTGTTAACTCCTCAATTAATCTAATTGCAAGTCCGTTTTCGTTGAATCATTTACTAAGAAGCTCAAGAAGCTCTATCACTCCTCACCTCCTCAAACCTAACCTACATTTTTGTGTAATGGATGACCCAGGAACCAGCTATCCATTAAATACACGTAAATCACATTTAATGTCCACTAGTTGCACTCGTCGCGTTTCATTGGGTCAGACTCAATTGGCTGTGACAGTTTTGCTGTTCAGGACAGGAACATAATGGACTCTGAGTGAGGCCTCCATTCCCGGGACGAGCAGCCCAGCACATTAATTATTTCATGATTGCAGCTATAAGCCCTGCCTGCTGTGTTAGATGGTCACATTCAAATGATGGGAGGAGGACCAGCGTGGAATATCTTCACTCTGCAGGTGTAAAGGCCCACAGGAGGACCCTGATCTCAACCACGCCAGCACACAGTCCCAAACAATCCCATGACTTACTGTCAGTTATTCATAGCTTACTTTACGCTCACCTTTATAGCATGACGTTGGATTTCATGGAGTGTTTTTAGCTTAGAAATGAGGAAAATAGTACAAAAAAGCTATACATGTTCTGAGTAAGGTTCCCCTGTGATTCAAAGGATTAATTTGACATTTTAGGAAACATGCTATTTGCTTTCATGCTGAGAATTAGATGTGAAGATTGATTTCACTCTCGCCTCTGTACGGTAGCTATGAAGGTACAGCCAGCTGCCAGTTAGCTTAGCTTAGCACAAAGACTGGAAGCAGGGGGAAACAGATAGTCTGGCTCTATATAAAGGTCACAAAATCCACGTACCAGCACCTCTAAAGAACACTAAAATATTATATGTGATGTCTTGTTTGTTAAATTCATACAAAACCCACAACTTCTCATTTTTACACTTTTACATTTGATGTCCAAATTAAATGAAGATAAACGTGTTAATCAGTGAGCTTTAGAGGTGCTGGTAGGTGTTTTTGTCACCTTTGGACGGGCTCCCTGTTTCCCTGTTTTCAATCCTTATGCTAAAATAAGACAAGATAGCTGCTTGCTAGTTTCATATTTAACACAGACATAATGTCAAAGTATTCCTTTAAGCTATTTTCTTACAGTCAAGAGAACCAGGATGATAGAAATCCATCCCTGGGTGGACTCAGTCATCATTTCTCCCACCATGTTGCTTCACCAAACAGAACATAAAAAATAATTTCAGCGTGTACTGTAACCTTGATTTCTCCCTCCACCGGACCATAATCTGTTTCACATGCTGAGATTTTGATGAAGGAAAGAATTTGCCCTCAAGTGCAAGGTCCTGTGTGGATTGTGTCAGCTGCGGACATTTGAGGAGAACAGGAATAAAAGAGGAAGGCAGGACCGAGTAAACAGCATCCCAAAAGCAGGTGGTACATGTAGTGAAAAGCATCGCCTTCGTTACCGATCGACTCGTAGTTATTTTTATCAACAGGCGCCTCCGAAAATCCACAGCCTCAGACACACAAGTCATCTCTGCTCAAACACGTAAAGACAAACATGAAAGTTTCATTTACGGCCCTCTTTAGTATTAAATATTAGACGTTCTATCGATTAAGACGACTTTTCTCCATTTTCAGTTATTTATTGTCACTCAAACCTGACCTAGTCACTTTGCCAAACCAAATTTGAAAACCTATAGCACAATCTGTCTGAATGGGTTCAATACTGAGTTAACTGTACATCCCAGTCAAGACTTTCGAAGACTTTCTTTCTCTTGGTTGACAAGTCAGTATGTATGATACTAGGGGGTCTCTAGTGTTTGTGAGGACTTGCATGTATACACTTTTTCTTTGTTTCTGTTTTTTAATCTTAACTTTTAGCCCAGACAAAAATGGGTGTTTTTGAACAATATTTGGAATTTTATCAATTTCATTGGTACTGATGATCCATGTAGTACTGTAGGTGTGTGTGCGTGTGTGTGCTTGTTTGTGCAAGAGAAGACACAAATCTAACAGTCAAAATTTTGGTTCTACTTCAATAAATAACGCTAAATTGATTAAAAATTTCACTAGGATAGAAAACAGTTTTTTTTATTCTTAATGTTATACACAGATCAGTTTTCTTGATAGTTTGTGTACATGCTTTTAAAAAAGTTTGAGGTCTTGGTTAATACGTTCATCATCACTGAAGAAGCCTTCTTCATCTCAACTACTTTTCCTTTTTTTTCCTTTTTTCTCCTTTGAATATCTGGGTACGTTTCATTATTTCCGTTGATGTATGTGCCTGAATACATACGCTTGATTACCTCTGTGTGTGCTCATATGGAAGAGAGACAGAGTGTGTGTGAGAGATTACTGTTTATTGTACGTGTATTATAAAACTGTATGTAAATACTTTACCTCACACTCATGGACTTTTGATAAAAAAAAAAAAAAAAAACTGTACAAAACGGCAGAGAATAGATCTATTTGGGATAAATCTTTGATTCGTAGGTCCCCTTGCGAAATTGCTTTTGTATCGACTTCAGGCCAGGATATGTGCAATCATTTATTCTTACACAGATGATGTGCACATTTAATAAGTCAAGGTTTGTAATGTGTTTTGATTTTCTTTTGGATTTGGCCAAAGACCAGCCAAGACGGTTGTTTTCTCAAAGGACAAATTGTCGAGCACTATCACTCACTGGTACACAGAAAGCACAATAGATTATCTGTTGCATTTTTACAAGGTAGTCTCTTTTTTCCTTCCTTTGGCTAATCTTCTGTTTTTGTGTTTTACCACAGAAGATCGAACAACTCCATCCCTGAGCTGTACAGATTGTGAAAAATGTACATACGACAAAAATCTAGCTCACGCTCGCATTTTTTGTATGGAGAGAAATTACTTGTGTGAAGAGAGTATTTCAAATTTGATGGAATATTTAGTAATACTGAAAATGAGATTAAACACAGTCAATGTGAAAATAAGTGCTGAGAAATATTATTCTTCTGTCTCTTTGGAATAAAGGTGTTGAGTATTAATAAAAAACAAGAAATCTAAAACTTACTTGTCTCATTTTATTTCCCCTGCAGCATTTTTCTTTTTTTTTTTTTTTTTAAATCTTTTGTCGGATCCACAGGTTGGCAGCAGGTAACGGGACTTCTTTCATGTGTGTCATGTTTATATTTGACATTTGAATGCACTGAGTACATGTTGCAACAAATCATATTATTATGTCCCATAGGTCATCGGGGGATCTGAGATAATGGCTGCAGACGAGTGCCATGTTCTGCTCTTTCACAGCGTCTTCCGTTTGCTCCTCTCCGTCTTCTCATAAACGCTCTTCATGTGAGATTGGTGTTACCCACCATGTCAGACAAGACAAGAGAAAATAAATAAAGAGGCTTGAGAATCAAATGTAGAGCGAGTAGGAGAGGGGGGGGAAAACATATATAAGTGATGCAAACTGAACCAAGCAGCAGAGATCAAAGCCCCCAAAAACCTCACTCCCCCTCGCTCCTCAGACTCTCTCCTCTCAAAGCCTTGTCCAGCAACAGGAGTTATTTAAAGAAACCTGCAGGTTGGAAAATGTACCGACTCCTTGTGTGTATAGATTTTAACATCTGCAGTCCTGGATGCTGACACAGAACAAGGTGAGGCGGTAGAATTAATCTTTTAATCAGTTTGATCTCCTGCTTCTAAAACAAAATCCTCTCTTTTCTATTTTCTCTCTCAGCCGTCTTTTCTGCTTACTTGTTCGCTCCTTACACCAACCTCAACAACCTCAGGATGCAACACATGTAGCTACTTCTTGACAATTAACTGTTACCTAGCAACTGGCTCTTTTTCCAGAGATGGGGAGGGATGAGGGGTGAGTGGGGGTGTGGGGTGGGGGGTGGAAAGAGAGAGAGATTTATACAGTATTCCCACAGCATCTTAACTGGATTGGATGCAACAATGCATTGACAATACAATACCAAAATGGAAAGTACAGCCTGAGCTTAACGCCCACACATATCACTGTAGAGAGGAGAGAAGAAGAGAAGGAGGAAGAGAGATGGAGGAGGAGGAGGAGGAGGAGGAGAAGGAGGAGGAGGAGGGGTGGTTGATGTACAGATTACAGTATGATGAAAAAAAGGAGGGTTGAAACCCATGCAGGGGAATCACAGGGAGACAAAGGAGCACATGACAAGCGGCGAGTGTGCAGATGCAGGTGGAAAACGATGGCACACTGCGGTACGTGGTGTGGATGACGGGTGGAGCTCTAGAGGAGAAGCGGAGAGAAACCGGTTGCTGTAGAAACACTTGGCAAAGTTTTAATGAAGTCACAAAGTTTGGACGCCTGTGCCCACATGAGCACACGCACGCACGCCATCACCATACGCAAGCAAACACTATAATAATGTTAGCAGATAATAGGCACCCCCTGCTGGGTCCACGAGGACCACTCCTGACTTCAGCTGAGCAAAAACAAAAGATCAGCCCTCTGTGAATCACTGATTGGGTCACTTGTGATTATCACAGCAGGCAGGCACTGACACCCGGTGGCAACAGCGCGGCATCCTCCAGATACTGCATGTAGTTCAGGACGTGGTGCACAGGTAAACAGGACTACGGACTTGGTTTCTCACAGACCTCCTGTCTATTTACTACTGGAGTTTAAGGCAAAAGGTAAAGAAACAAAGTGTTGATCAATGCTACTGAAAAATCAAATGTAAATTTAAAGTAAATGAAGTACTGGAAAATTCATTTTCTCTCTTGTCTTCTGGTGAAATCGCAAAGGCTTTTTTGTAGTCATGAATTTGCCTTTTTTCACCCTTTGGTTTTAGATATTTTTTCTTTCTTTCTTTTTTTTTTTTTTTTTAAAGTGGTACCAATTAGTATGGCACCTACATGAAGGACTCACATGAGAGCAGATTTTAAAAAGAACTGAAGCAGCAGAGGCTGAAATATCCTGATTCAAGATTGCAAAACTCTGGATCCGACAAGTCTCGAGCACGATCCGTAAAAACCTTGATGACATCACCTGAGAGTTTTTTTTAACCTCCTGACGATACAACTGTTTTCACAGGCTGAGTAGCTGAGATGCAAAGTGTTCACTATTAACTAAATATAAGACAATAAATAACTGCTTAGTACAATGTGTAATATAACGATGAAATAGTGAAACTCAATTCTTATCCTGCCTCTTCTCACACTAACAGAGATGAATGCATTTCACTTTTTCAGTTTAATTTCAAAAAGCCACTTTTCATCACTGAGTCTTCATCCGTCAATCATGACAAACAGGGTAGAGCCGGTTATGTGGATTATTTATTAACAGCACATTAACAAGCGTCTTTGAAACATAAAGGTAGAAAATAATCTTAAGGATGTCGCAGAAGTGATGAAATGAGCCATGGAAGTGATTTAAAAAGTCATATAATAGAGATCTATAGTGTTAAAGAAGGAGGGGTGTGTGTGTCCTGACACTAAGAGCAGGACAATGATTTGGTGATATCACAGTTTATTGGATGTGAGTTATTGCCTAATACAAACCCTGATCATCGCTCCTGGTCTGGCTGAACAGGCAGTGTCTATGTTGCTTATAGTGCCGTAGAGTGACTTCACAAACATGACATCTAAACAGTTTAAAACGGACTTCTTACATTGTGTAATATTAGCAGAACCTCTGTGTGTGTCACAGACTTCACTTCCCTCCATCAGTGCGTCTCGCCCTCTGAACCAGCTTCACCTCCCCGTTCTGGAGGACTCTCACCCGTCTCCTCCTCACCACCCGGCTGCCCCCCGGCGGCCCCGCTCTCCCCGCGGTCCTCGGGCTGTACCGGGCCAGGCTCGCCATCTCTCCTCGCAGGCTCTGAGGGACCAGGGCTCGGCCTCCCGCTCCCGCCGCCTCTCCCTCCTCCCGGTAGCCGTAGTGACGGAGGAACGGCTCCAGCGTTGCTAGGCGATGAGAGAGCTCGGTGATGCGCATGCGCAGTAGGGACACCTCTCTGAACAGGTCGTTGACGGACTCGGACAGAGGGCGCACCCTGCAGGACGAGCGGAGGAAGGTCAGCTTCACGCGTTAATAAGAATACTCAGAGGAGAAGAAGACAAGACCTGAACTAAGACATTACAACATCCGGTAGAGACAGCGGCATTTAACAATACCTGGCTGAAATGACAATGCACTGCAGGATAACTCCATCATGTCATCATAGCCAGGATTAGTTTTCATAACTTTCTGATGAGTCCAAACAACCAACCAAAACGATTTAAAACATTCTTTACTCACATGTTCTGTAGCTGTGAAAATTTCTCCACATGGTCCATTCAGTTTCTCTTCTGGAGCTTTTGATCATATCACATGATCTTCATCAGCAGAACAATTTTTTACCCAGATGTCATTGAATTGTAAATTCTATATTTTTACCCCGAGCAATCACTTTTCTTTGTTTGCTTGAAAGCTATAAATATACTGGGAAGCATATCTGCTAATGAAGACCATGTGACATGATCGAAAGCTTCAGAGAAGCTTTTAAACAGACCTTGTGGTGTTTTGTGATGTGATGAAGTGGTCAAGAAAGAACTTTGACCCTCAGCTTTTATGTAAAAGTTATCTGAGGTAAAAGCTGTTACAAACATTTCTCCATGCTGCCAGGAACAAAAATACCAAATCCCCTTATTTACAGCTTAATTTCAAATATATCAAGTGCAAAAGTAAAATCAAATGAAAGTGAAAAAATAGACAGAATCAGCCTTTAACAGAGAATCATGTGTAATTGTAGATTGTACACTCTTCCTCAGGTCATTTTGTGCTCTTGGATTGGTTTATGCATGCAAATGAATTGTTTGCCTGATGTTTGCTTCAAATTGCTTCATGGGGCTCAATTAAGTGGCCTGTTTGAAGTGAACTCAAATTGAAATAGCAAGAACGTGACCTCGGTGTCCTCAGTAGTTTCAGGTTGTGGTGGTTTGAAGAACTCTGGCTTATTGTGTGCTATGGAGAGATGTGGGGCTTTGTTTCCTGTCCTTTTTTTGGCAGAGGCTGGGCGTGGTTCTCCAGGTGGTACTCGTCACAATCAGCACAGAATCAAGACTGTGAACAGCTGAAGACTCGTCGCCAGATTGTTTCTGCTGCTCAGTGGTATTGTTGGCCAGTTACCAGTGTCACTGGTGTTTGTTTCTCTAGTGTCTGTCCCCAGTGTCTCATCAGTGTCTTTCTCCTTTTTTGGATCAGTGAGTTCACCAGCACCGATCTCCAGCCCCGGCGCCTCTGCCACCATGCTGCCCAGCCTCTTGCCTCCAGCTGCTTCAAGCCTCTAACCCTCCACCACCACCACCTTGCTTCACCTGTGCCTCCATCACCGTGTGCCCACATGGAAATAAAACCTTAAAGATGGTCCTGCTGACACAAGCTGCTCATGGGCAGCTAAAGGTTGTGTGATACTTGCAGACAGACTTCGATGAGAGTTGTGGCAGAAACAGTCGTAATAAATGTAAAAAAGGAACCGCTTATGTTGAAGTCCCACTAAAATGTCTTTGAAGAAGTAATGAGGCAGAATAAACCAAGCTTTTGCTGCTCAGCCAGCATGTGTTCACATATGTCGGGGTGTTACCTGGAGTAGTCAGGCAGCAGGGTGCTGGGCTGAGAGTGCAGGTACGTCTTGATCTCGTTGAAGATGCGTTTTCCCCAGGCGTCTAAAACTCTGGTCACACTGCGCACGGAGGCCACATTCACGCTATCAGCTGAAAGCAAAACACCATCAGACTTCAACGGAGAGCAAACAGCCTGAATGAATCATGAATATTATTGGCCACGAGGAACGGCACATGTGTTCTAATGATTCTGAGCGCCAAAGTTATCTCGTGTCTGCAGAGTTTCTTAAATGGCTGCATTTCATTCGGTTCACCCGTGAATTATCTCCGGAATTCACAACTTCAAACGCTTTTTGTCACTCGGTGATTTACAGGCCGCCGTATCTCTAACACGCCTGAGATCAAACAGAGGCTTGTGATTTACCTCCCTCTCTGTAGTTCCAGTACCCATAATCCAGTTCATTCTCCTCGCTGGCTGAACGGGCCCCTGTTGCCATGGCAACCACCATCAGCACCATCAACAGAGAGGGAGGGGCCATGACAACAGACAGATACTTCCCCTTTAAAAAAAAAAAAAAAAAAAAAAACAGAAAGAGGGAGAAAAAGTGTTGAAAGTCAACAGATAAACTTCTTGACATGTTTTTTTTTTTCTTTCTTTGTTCTTCCTTGTTTTTCTTTTTTTTTTCATTCCAAACAGAAGAAAAGCATTAAAGAGGTGATGAAACACAGACTTCACGTGTGCTTCATGTGCACCGGCCCCAAAAACTACAGCTTCCATCCGAGCTGAAGCGTCAGCAGCACGCAGATGTGCACGCACAGCTGGACCCAGTGCTGGAAAGCTACTAAATACATTTGAGTAAGATAGTTAAGAGCGAGTTTGATATACGTCGACTTTTCTTTAGTGTTTCCTTTTTCTGTTACTTTATACTTTTGCTTCACTACATTTACTCAACAGTTAGAAAACATACAAACCATATGATCAGTTTCTAAAATGTGATGCATTGTTGGAAATGAAGCTAAACAGCTGTTCATAAAGCTCTTAAAATAAGATCCAGATTAATCAGCAACAACATGAAATACAGAAATTTCTTAATAATACTTCTGTACTTTTTCGTTTTGTTATCAAAGTTGATGCTCAGAACATTGCACATTAAAAGCCTTCTCCCACCCCCGTCTGTCCTTTAACTTATGTGATTGCACATTTAGTCAGTGCGTCCCTGCACAGACAATGAGGTGCTTTCAAGTCTTTCAACTCATAAATCAATGTGATTACAGCTACTGCTACACTTTATGAGGGGCTGGTTAAAAAAGCTTCAACGGCTTTGACTGCAGGCCTGAAAGCAGCTTTTTAATCATTTTTGTCAGTGCTTTGTGTCTTTTATGTGAAGAGAATGGCCGCAGTCCAAACTACAGACAACACAGGAAGTTTTAAATCTTTTTTTTTTCTCTAATCCCATGACTCCAATTTGAGTGTAAACATGAGAGGAGGTGAGAGCAGGCGACGACAACAGAAGAAAAAAAACAGCAGGATCATATCCCTGTGACAAAGCCTATGAATCATACTGGGCAATAATAAGCTGGTGACTCATTGTCGAAGTATTGCAAATGTTTTCAGGGAATATGAATTTGGAGGCCGATCAGAGGTGCAGTGAAAATTAGCTGTGCAATAATCTAAAGCAGCTTGTTTCACATCTGGCCAAAGGAATCAACAACACTGAAGCCACAAACCAAAAACCTGTCTCTTCACTCTGATGACTGTGGCGTGTGTTTGTACTGAAGTAAAAACATGGTTAACTTTGCAAGCTAACAGAGCCCTGCTAGACGTGTCACAGGCTGGAGAGCGTTTGGAAAAAAGAGCAAATGAGCGGATACTCACGACTCGAACTGATGGTGATGATGATGCTATGCAGGAAGTCCTTCTCCGGTCTGTAGTTTGAATGCCTCTGCTTCTCTCGCCTCTGAGCTCTGTCACTGCCCCGTTCTTCTCTCCATATCCCCGCACCCCACCCCTCCGACCCTCACCCTCTCTCTCTCTTACTCTCTCTGATGCTCTCTCCACCTTCGCCTTGCAGCTGCAGGGCAATTATGTAGCAGGTCCACTCAAAACTTGAATCTTTACTACACCCCAACACACGCCCAACTCTCTCTCTCTCTCTCTCTCTCTCTCTCTCTCTCTCTCTCTCTCTCTCTCTCTCACACACACACACACACACACACACACACACACACTTTGTGACATCCAGCTGCTGCCAGATGTGTTGCACAGTCTCGTCCTCTTTACCTCTTCATGGAGCAGACAGGTAAATGTGCCCGAGGCTATAATGTCACCCTGCCACAGGATCCGGTTTCGAGACAAATGTACTGTGATCGCCTCAAAACTTGAGTTATGGACCTTTGCTCATCTGTCTCTGCTTTCCTCTATCTGCCCTTTAGCCTCTGAAAAGCAGCTCAGAGCCTCAACGCACCTCACAGCTGTATTTTTTTTAGAATTCTGCCAAGTAAAAGAATGTGGAAAGATATGTTCTTTTAGATGTGAAGGAGAGCAGCTCAGAGTATTTACTCTTTGTTTACTGTGTTTAGGAGAGAAATAAGAAAATAATAATAATAATAATAATAATAATAATAATAATAATAATAATAAGAGGAAGAAAATACAATACATTTTTACAGATTGAACTTTTAACTGTTATAAAACGCTGCTTGAATTAGTAACATAAAAGGAGAATATAATAATATACAGCACCTACACTCTGAAAGGAGCTTTTAAGTACTTTAACTTTTAATACTTTAAGTACTTCCCAGTGGTGAAAGATCATTTAATTAAGTAAAAGTAGGATTACAGTAACGCATTATAAAAATTCTCCAGTACAAGTGAAAGTCCTGGATTTTACTTCATTAAAAAAAGTATTGGCAACAACATTTATTACAGTATCACAAGTAAACATAGTCAATATGCTCAATGGCCCCTGTTAGTGTTATATTACTATGTTATTATGATCAGTATTATTGAGGCATTAACAAGTGAGCTATGTGGAAATACAATTGGTTGATCGACAGAAAATGTATCTACAATTATTAACTACAATTATTTTGATAATAGATAATTGTTTAAGTCAGGTTTTAAATAAAAAATACAACATAATTGATGCTTCCAGGTTGTTCGTGGTCTTCCATTACGGTGAACTGAATTTTTGGGGCTTTTGAACTGTTGGTCAGACAAATCATGACTTGTTTCACAGACTAATTTAAAGTTAATTTGGACGATAATCATGAATTTTGATGTTGTAGCAGGTTAAGGTGACTCTTTTACTTAACTTTATACACTTTGGGGTATTTAAATCTCTATCAATGCATCGTATTTTTGAAACTGATAATGTGTTTTGTATATGATTCTGTTTTCTGAAAAGTGACCAGGAATAAAGAGCTAAAAAAAAAAAAAAAAGTACAATATTACCCTCTATTACATAATCGAGAGAAAAACTCAAGTGAAGCTCAGAGCTGTGATACAGTACTTTTGTAAAGTTCTTGCCTTCTTTCTACCACTGGAGATTTATAAAGTCAGGGGATATTAAATCATTATTTTTTCCAGTAAATAACATGTTTTCTCTGCTCCATTTGCAGCACATAACAAAGTCTTCACAGTGAATCTGTTTAAAAAGATCAATCTGCTGATCTACTGATGGTTTTGTAGAGTGAAGGATTTGTACAGCATACTTAACTCCCCAGGAAAGAGGGAAGATAAGGAGCACAGGAGACGGGATATGAAATGGAATGAATTATTTCTTTATTGACTGGCATCCAGATGTTATTCCAGTTCTCTCTCAGTCTGTTTTCATGCTGCGGCTGAGGTGAGGTCACAGTTGGCCACCAATACAGCCAGAAAGAAAATGGTGAAAAAGTCAAGTGTAGAGGCAGAGAGGAGGAAGGAGGCTTAAAGGGGTGGAAGAAAAACAGACAGACAAATAATAATTGAATAATACTAACTGCACTTCAACATCTGTACATCTCTCCTGGCAGCCTCAGAGAGCGATCCAACAGAGTAACTGCTGCGAAGAAGCCACTAGCATCCACAGCTGGTTCACATTAACTACAGGCAGTTTGTCACCTTCAGCTGAATTCCAGCCTCACACACACACACACACACACACACACACACACACACACACACACACACACACACACACTCTCTCTCGCTCACACACACAGAGCACAAATTAGGTTTTCATCACATCTGGGGACATGACATAGACTTTACATTCATTTCCTGGAGACCTAACCTAACTTTAACCCGAGTCTTCACTCTAAAATTTCATAATTTACATTATGGGGACCTGCATTTCGTCCCCACAACTAAGACAAGTCCCCATAATTTGACTGTGTAAACAGATTTATGTTCCCACAACGTGAGTAATATATAGACACACACACACACACACACACACACACACACACACACACACACACACACGTTCTCCCTGCCTGCCTGTTTGAGTCTTTCCCATATTCCGACTTTTAAAAACCACATGACGAGGTGAGCGCTCGAGGCTCACACTTTTGTTTCTCCCACACTGTCTCGCTGTGGAGGAAAGCCAACATTGCACTTCCCTTCACATGTAGAGGCTGACGTAAGAGAGTAATGCAACCAGGAATACTCTCTCTTAACACAGCACAAAGCAAGTTAGGGGCTGACTTCACAGTTTTTATCCTGCTTGTGGGTGTACCCTTGCTTTCAGGCTTCAGTGTTAAAAGTCACCTATCAAACAGAGTTGGGAATGCTCTATTCATAAGTGCTCTGATCTCTCAAGTCAGTGTCCCCAATGAGTCAGTGTCCAGTAAAAGAGATAACTAACATTTTGAGGAAGTGCTAGAAACAGGAAACCCAACACTGCAGTTAATGTACCAACAGAACTGAGAAACACTAAGAGATACGAGGAACAACCTCAACAAAGAAGACCAAAAGCAGCTCTCAAACCCCTAAAAATCTGAAGATGGACGCTCAACGACTCTGGCAGCTTTCTCTTATGTCTACCTGGATATTTGTCTTTTTCCCTTCTGTGTGCTCAAGAGTGGAAACACCAAGTAAGCCATCCAAACTATGCTTGACTGTCACTGCAGTGAGAGGATCACTAATGCAACTTTTAGATTGTTTGCAGCCAAATTTTGCTAAGATGTGTTTCTTTAGCGTCGAATCAACAGTAAGGATTATTTTAATTAAAAATTTATTGTTTTTTGTTCTCATTTCATCTATGAATGTGCAAAAAATAGTCAAATATGTGCCATAGTTTCCCAAAACCCAAGATTAAATTGCTTGTTTTGTCCAGCCATCAGTCTACAACCATAAAAGATTTAGTTTACAATAAACCTTTTTTGCTCATCAACTGATGTTAAGGACTGATTGATTTTCAATATTGTTGCAGTTTAACCAACTAATCATTTCAGCTCTAACATGCACCTCCATGCTATGTCCCCTCACAGAAATAGACCTGGAAAGCACAGTCTTTGTGGCCTTTGCAGGCCATGACCTCAACATCGAATGCGAGTTGAAGATGCCAGCAAACCAAAGCAGTGACAGCTTGACATGCTCCGATCCTTTCAACACACAGATATATAACTGTAACATCCCTGCGACAGCGGGCCAGCCAGGTAGCTTCAAACGGAGACTGGAATTGAAAAACCTGACGAGTTCAGGAGAATACTCCTGCCGATATAAAACAGCCGAGGTGTACTGGTTTCTACGAGTGAGAGGTGAGTACGAGAAAGAAGAAGATGTGAATAAAGAATGAAGCTGGAAAGGATGTTGAGGACAGTAAAAGCAAAATAAAGCAAATAAAACCTGAACTTTTTTACTGCCTTACAGCAAAAACCCACTGGACAAAGTGTACCAAAGAACACTCCTGTTAGATTTCTGCTGCAAAGCACTGTGAGATTGCATGGGATGTGAGATCATGTGAGGCTGACTGGCAGCAGGAGAAAAAAAAGGGAGGGTTAACTTAGTGCAGCTGAGGAGAATTTTGCCTTGAAGCTGTTAGATTCACACAACATCAGCAGAATGTGAAGATCTGGAAAACTTTCCATTAATAGCTAAATTTGCTAAATTTGTTGTTTCGTATTTAATGAGAGAAGCGAGATACCTTCCTATCTCGCTTCACTCGTTAAACTACAACAAACACAGACTTAATTAAGTTAATATAACCAGCAATTATGGTTTTGTTGATATTTCTGTAGTTCTTTTCCCCAAGTGGCAGGTCCGTGTGTTAGCTGACGTGTGAACAGTTTTCATGGCTCCCGTGATGCTAATGATTGAGTGAGTGATATGCTTGAACACTGAAGATATAATTGTTGAAAACAAAACAGAGAAAGTGATGCTGTAATGGGACAGGGAGTTTAGTCCTTGGATTAGCCGGGAGTCAGGCACTGCCAAGATGGCGACAGCCGGAGCCACTGTCACTGAGCTTCATGATGAAACTGTGAGTGATGTCACAGAGACTACATCCGTGTTTCAAACAGTTTATGGTATATGAATATTAGTTTCTGGGATCAGTATTTTTTACGTCTCTTGTCAAAAACATACCGGCAAAAACAAAGTTCTGCTTAGCACAAAGTCACATAAATTGTTGTCAGTCCCTTATTTACACAGTCTTTGTTAACTAACTTGTGCCCACAGAGGCAGTATTGTGTAATTTCTTCATTTCCCATAAGTCTTCAAAGTTTGAGTGGAGTGGCTCAACCGGCTGTGTCATTTGAAGGACGTTTCATAAAAGGTGAAAAATTGTACATAAAACAGGAAACACTAAACTAATGAGAAATGTCAGACATAAACATAATTGTGCATCAGAGAAATACTTTTTTTCATATCTCTGTAATAACTTTGTTGCCTTCAGATTTTTTGTGGGACCCCTTGAAGGGTCTTGATCTGCCAGGCGGGAATCACTGTATGTCCAAAAAGGCAGCACTGAACTAATACTAATGCTGACAATGTATTTGCTTTAGCCCAAAATATGCAAAAAGTACACTGATCTGAAATATTTTTATCTGCCGTCCAGTCATGATGCATTCCTGGCACAGACTGACACTGAATGGTCTGTGTTTTCCAGATGACGGCTACAAGGGGGCGTGGGATTACACAGAATGCATCATAGTTGCCATCCTCACAGGAGTGCTGCTGGTTTTCAGTGTGGCTGGCTCAGTGTATGTCTTCAGAGGACATTGGGTAAGACGTGCCCTGCTCAAAACTAGTAGGCATTAAGACACTGAGTGTTGCAGCGTAAGAATATTGATTTGTCACACCCTTAAACTGTGGTGTCGTGAGGGACATGAAGCTGACAAGCAGTGGTGTAGATGAGTCCCATCATGCCTAATTGATTATTAGAGCAACTAAACGAATTAAAAGCATGGTTCCATCCTATAAACTTAATGATTTGCAGCATTTTCTTGCCATATTTGATAGTAAATTGAATATCTTGGGAGTTTAGACCACTGTCTGGGCAAAACAAGCCCCTTAATCTGAGGATTTAAGAATATGTGATGGGCATCTTTCACTGTTTTTCCAAGTAATCAATTGAGAAATTAAGGAAAATAGTCATTACTTGCACTCCCGAAACATTTCTTTGTCAAACATTAGATCATCTCAGAGCTGTTTTTCTTAGAAAAACTTCAGACGACTGACTCCATGCTACATTACAAAAAAGAACATTTAATCAAAGACATTTTCAGGAAGAATCCTGCACAGATTTCACTTGAAGTTCGAGTTTTCACTCTTTTCTAATGCAACAAGCGTCTTTGAAAGTGCTCTCAGATGGATTTGCTGCAAATAGCCAACACTAGTTTTCTATTACCTTGCTGTCATCAAGCTTCCTCTAAAAAACAGAGCGGCCTAGATTAACAACCACAATCCCAAATCAAACCTTCCCTTTATAAGTCAGATGATTGAAAAGCCTCATGTGCCTTAGTCTAGTTTGGGTTTTTCATTTTTTAGAAGGACTGCAGCACTGAATGTGGCAACACCAGCCGAAAACGACAGCAGAACAGAGAAGAAAGGAAAGAGAGAGAGACGGAGGAAGACAGCGTGGATGTAATAACAGCTCGGGCTACGTCTTTCTATGCTGTGAGCACTTCTCTGTTCATCACTACATAGACACATTTCACCTGAATTAAATCATACCACTTCAAATTTGTCATCCATCTTCCCTTCATTCATATGTTCATTACCTTTGTTGGAAACTGATAAGAGCTATTTTCTCAGAGTCTGGAGCCTCGGCCCAGGTCCATCTATGATGTACTGGACCGTACAGCTGCCAACACAGAGCCAGACCAAAGCGAAGCTAAACCCAAGAAAAAGAAAACCCAAAATGCGGTCAGTGGGAAAAGCAGATGCTTTGTGACATTTTCTGTGATGGAAAACAATGAAACGTGCAGTGACTTGTCTTCTGCTCCCTCCACAGATGCCGCAGACCACACAGCCTCAGCATGAAGACATATTTGAGTGTGTCTATGAGAATTTTTGAATCATAAATGAACTTGTTTCCACAGATTGTGTGATATTTAGTAACAGATGATCTCTGTTTGTTTTGCTGTCTTTGTCACCTGTTAGCAATGTAAATGTACTCCATTACATGAAAATGTATAAGTAAAAATACAAAGTTATTTTCAGCAAATATACTAACTATGCAGGAAAAATGGCGCCTATCAGTGATTCACTATAATGTATGATACTATTGGAGTATTCTTATGGATGCATTGACAAGTAACCATCATTTTAATATTTAATATTTTAACTCTTCTATTTACTGTTGGGAGGATTCAGTTTCGGTATAACAGTGCATTATAGGTTTTTAAACCGTGAAGCTGCAAAGTAATTAGTGACCCTATAGCTGTCAATAAAATGTCAAATAAAAAAACACAGAGTAGTACGCTACTGGAGTAAATCTACGTGGTCATTTTCCGCCTCTGTCAGTTACCGATAAAGAAAAAGCTAAATCTGTCCCTGCCGCCTGTCCTGACCTTTGATTTATGTCTTAAACACACGACTCCTCCGTTCCTGTACCAGCTATTTGGACATTTCCTTCACCTATAAGCACCACCCTGTTACGTACGACGCCCAATGAAAGTGTGAGTTCTCGATTCTACGAGCCAATGCCAACGCTCCTGTCGTTTGGACTTCCTGGTTTGGTTTGTTGTCTTTTCCTGCACTTGTCATGGCTGCTGAGGGGGATTTTCTAGCGAGATACCGTGCGGTGTCAAATAAACTGAAAAAGTAAGGCTTTGAGGTACACTAGAGCAAATAGACAGAGGACTGAATATCAGGGTTAGCGTTACGTTACTTGACAATGATGCTACAGATAAGCTATACAGCTATCGTAAATAAGCTAGGTTATGCTCACTGTTAGCCTGTCATTGGCATTACTGGCAGTGTCGCTTGACATTATTTAACCTTTGTGTGCATGTACTGTAGTTTGTAATGCAAAAATTAAGTTGATAGAATTCAATTGTTTAGATGAAAAGCAGCAGCTAAGTTAACTGCCGTGTTGTTGCCTTATTCGACAGCTAGCGGTAATGTTAGCTAGCTACAGTCGGTAAAACTAACGACACACACATTCATTCTTCTGTTAACTACAGTAGCCGTTAGCTAAGTGAAGTTTGCTAACCTGCTAATTGTGATATTTAAGAAACGTGAAAGGTTTGTGTTTCCTTGTCGCAGACGTTTTCTCCGGAAGCCCAATGTAGCGGAGGCGAGTGAGCAGTTTGGTAAGTGCCTGGTAAACACTGTCATGGAGACTTCAGTGTCATCAAAGTGTTTCCTCACAGTTTGCCTCACATTGATTTTCCTGTTTTCACCGGTATTTCAGGTCAGTTAGCGAAAGAGCTGAAGCAGCAGGACTGCCTGCAGTATGCTGCCTTCTGTAACCTGGCTATGGCTCGGTGAGTGCACATTTATTTACGCAATTAATCACACTTTAGGGCTTAAACAGATTTCACAACAGCCTCACTATAAACAATGGTTTGAAAAGATGTAGACTTGTACTGAGCACACGGTGAAACTTTGCATGAAAGTCTTATTGGTGATGACGTGCTGCAAGACGCTGTTGGAATTGCACAATGTAGTATCATCATATGAAGGTGTCATTTGGTCAGTAGATAGAAAAATTATTCTTTGGCTGAAAGGTGAGCTGTATGTGACATTCATGACATATCTCAGACACCAGAGAAAATTCAGACAACTTGCAAGACTTATATCCCCCTGCCAGCATCGGGAATATTCAGAATTATGGCAATTAAAATCAAAAGAAATGTCTGTACATCAATTACATAATCTGTCAAATCTCTACTCACATGTCAAGCACATGATATTATGTTTGTTCCAATGTTTTGGGATTGTTGCTTGAACTCAATAAACAGTGGCTTGTTTACAGAGAGTGCTACATGTTAAAATAAATAGATTTAGTAAATGGTTACTACAGGGAAACAGGTGGTGACAATTATCCCAGAGGGAGTGTGTATCATGGTGATGACATGTTTACTGTCGATGGTGCATCTGTTTTTGTTACAAGTCCTGAATGTCTTGACTGCAGGTGTGAGCAGACTCTCTTTAACGCTCCTGGAGAGGCTCTGGCGTTAACTGATGCTGCCCGCCTCTTTCTCTCATCTGAGAAGGAGAACAGGGCGCTGCAGGCCCCGGGCTTTGATGAGCACCTTCAGGCTGCACTCAACTGCTACAGTTTTGCCATAAAGGTACACTCTGAGTCCCGGTTTTTGATGACGTTATTGGTGCATGAAGCAACAGCTCTGGAAATATCTGGGAAAGGAATCGAATACATTTGATGAAAGTTTTGCAGTATTTCTGCCCTGTAGGTAATTTCTGTGGGATATATTAACAGGTTAGGGGTTGTCAGATTAGATTATGGAGTACATTATCTGTATTGTTTCCACATTTCTATAGAGACAGAAAGATAAGGCTGATGTACAAATGGGTTACAGGTGTACATTGAGATGAACCAGCCTGTGATGGCAGCCAGCCTGTGTCTAGAACTTGGCAACGCGCTCAAGGTAAAACTTTAGGAGACAGCTTTAAGCTCTGAACCAAAAGATAAATGATCTTTTTTGATATACTTTGATATATTTTTGAATATCTGTTGATATTACAGTAATTCAAATGACAGGATAATCTGAAGTCCTCTGGTTTCAACAGGAGATGAACAGACCAGGAGAGGCTATTGTTCATTACCAGAGGGCTGCAGAGTTGCAGACACAGACGCCAATTGAAGCTCTGCTGTCAATGGGCGAAATGGCCACGTGTAAAATTCTCACCCGTGAGTTCAGTCTGTCCTTTGACATTTGATGTGCAGCTGCTGCATGTTTTATGTGTTAATATGATTGTACTGAGTTTTCTGCAGTCTGAGCTTGCATGTCTCTCTTTTTTTTTTTTTTGCAGGGGACTATGACGGTGCTCTGTCAGTGTTCACAGAGATGCAGCTGATGTGCCTGGAGAGAGGACTGCAGCTACCAGGCACCAGCACCCCTGTTGGTGAGGCTCTGCATTCATCTACCTGCTTAAAATAATCTTATTTGTGAGGCTGAATGTGACGTGTCAAGCACAAAAAGTGTAGGGATAGGAACATTTTTACATTTTTTGATGTTGAGATCAGAAGAAAAACTACTATCAGTACTTTAAGGCAGGGTTGGTTTTCTGCTCTAATGTAACTGTTTATGTGATTACACCGACTGGAAAGCTGTCTTCTCTCCTGTCCTGAAAAAGGTGCATTTCTGGACATAGTGGCAAAATGTGAGATCTCCAGAGTACTACTGCTGATGCTGCTTGAGGTGAGCATATTGATTTTATATCTAAAGACAACAATCTGCAAGAAAAAAACACGATATCTGTGTAACTGAAGTGGAAAATACACCCTCAACAAGGGAACGCCATTTTTCAGAACGTATAAATCAGCTTCTGTTTGTCACTTCTCTTATGAACAGCTGTATTTTCTACAGGGTTTTATAGGTAGTTGTGATAAAACATTGTTTACACCATGCAAAGTATTTTTATCACAGATACAGAAATATGAACATCTGCCAACACTTCAGTGTCAAACAGCCATCAAAGGCCAAAGGATTTGGCAGAACAGTTAAATCTTAAGCATTAAAAGCAGGAACCACATCCACATCAGCAACATGACAGAAAATCCTGCATTACCGATGCCAAAAGCACTGATATTTTATCACAATATTGATTAATTATCCTACATCTGTATGTTACTGACTGGTTTACTGGTCCAACCTTTCTGTTTTCCTGTGCAGCCGCCGCCTCAGAAGCTCTTACCAGAACATGCTCAGACCCTCGAGAGATATGCATGGGAGTCTTTTGACCCTCACAGCCAAGGTGACTGCACCTGAACTATTATTAGAGCAAAAAGCACATGAATTATATACGTGCTCTTTTCACTGGGAATGCCGAAAATTGTATCATGGCATTTATTTGAAGTGGTGTAAACATGCATCTTGTCCTCTCTTTCAGTGACCTTCCTGCCTGAGAATGTTTTCCTGCTCTTGCAGTCAGTAGTGGTGAGTTTCATCATCCACATACTCGTACAGTTCACAGGATTTCCTGATCCTTCCTGCCTCATACAGGAAAATCACCGTCCTAATGGCCTTCATGTGACAGTGATAAATGTGCTGCAGTGTGTCTTCCTTTACCAGTGGAATGATTTTTTTTTTTTTTGGTTTGCAGAATTTTACCTGCATCTCTCAGCATGAAGCAATCAATATTTACAGTTCTTGATTGCCATTTATTCATGACGGAAAGATTCTGTAAAACCACTTGTTGTGGTCCAACAGGCTTGATTCATAAGGGAGCACAAACATTGACAAGACTCTCTGAACCTCTCAAGGTCATCTGAATCTGCAGTTGTGGTTTTATTTGTGTAGCGTGTAACAGCAAATCTGTTTTGCAGATGGCGTGCCAGGAGAAAGACACAGAGTCCCTCAAGGCTCTCCAGACCGAGCTATGGTGAGCATTCAGAAATGCTCATTTCCACCTCGTGATGGGGATTGAGCAGCATTTTTATTGCTTCTCGATCTTAATTTTCCATACTGATAATATGTTTGTTTTCTTTCCTACCTCAGGCCGTTTCTGAATGCTGAGCAGAATCATCTTCTCCACCTGGTGGTTCAAGAGCGCATCACACCGTCTGGACAAGGCATCTAGCGCGGTCCAGTTTTTACTCACTTCCTCTGGGAACGATACTTTATATAATGGAACATTCCTGTTTCTGACTGGGTCTGTTGTAAGACCTGAAGAAGTGCTGTTTTCAAAACCTCAGTGTTGTAAGTTGCATGCAATAGAAAACTTTGCCCTTCTTAAGCAAAGTCACAGATTTAGAAAGCAGTGAAAATCCAGTAACATGTTCTCGTGCTGAGTGTTGTCCTTTATTATCCTGATGTGTAATAGTGACTGTTTTGGTTTTTGTTGCATTTACAGCAGTTTAACAGATGAAACATGAGCTTAATAATTTCTTTTATTAATAAATGATATGGCTTAAATTCCAATGTAATTACAAACAAAACCTTCTATTGCATAGTTATTATGAAATATGGTGAAATGAAACACCATTGTCCTCCATCCCTGGTTCACTTATGTTCACTTGTACAAATTGCATGTACATTTCATATGATAGCAGCCAACTACAGACACAAAATCAAACAAGGTTAAAAAAAAACACTCAATACAAAATGTTACAAAAATATAATGGTTACAATGTACACAGATTAAAAAAGGATACACGATACTTCAGTTGTAAAATAATGATACATGATTAAAACTACTTGTACTGTAAATTAAGGCTTGCCTCTCCTGATTGTTCAAGTACTGCAACAGGAATGCTGTATTTTCGCCGACATGCCGCGTCTTCACAGATGCGGCGTTTTTTCCACTCCTCCACTCGACACCTGCAGTAGTAACTGTCAGCCTCACGACATGATGATACAGAATGATAAGTACTAGTATTTTGAACTACTACATCTCAGAAGGGCTTCAGCTTTCTCTTTCCTACTTTGACATTTTGGGAAATAATTCTCTTTCTTTCTTGCAGAGTTAGATGAGAAGATTGGTACAACTCATTTCTGTATGGTCGACATTAAGCTACTATGAATTGGGGTGGGGAGTGTTCAGCTAGCATGGCTCTGTCAAAAAGGAGAGAAAATCCACCAACCAGCACCTCTAAAGCTCATTGGCTTAAACCATGCAGGTGCTCCCACGCACAGCCCCTGTAAAACTACAATTTGTCATTTTTGCACTTTTGTAGTTGTTTTAAACAAACTAAATAAACTGATCATTTGTGAGCTTTAAAGGTGCGGGTGGATGTATGTGGATGTGGATTTTATGTCATTTTTTAAAACCTTTGGACAGAGAAGGGCTATTTCTGTTTCTGGTCTTTATGCTAAACTCAGCTAAATGTGTTGATACTTAACAAATACGAGAGCGTCGTCGACCCTTTCATCTTACTCTTAGCAAGAAAGCAAATACTATTACTTTACAACTAACAGGTATAGGCTGAGTTCTCCAAACCTATATGTTACTAGCTTTTAACAATGGAAATAATTGATTTATTAATAACTGTATGATTACACTGCTATGAAAGAAGCACTTGTAGGGGATGCACCTCCTAATCACAACCACCATTAAGCAGCCCATTCTGCCTCTTCACTTCAGCCCTGCATGTAATGTAAGCACTCAAAATATAAACAAATGGCTCTTGTTAGCAAGCAAACATTATTCTCCCATTTTCTTAGCTGCAGATTTAGATCAACAGTCTTCAGTTTTGTTTTGGTTTTTTTGGCCAAATTTTGAAACAAATCCTATTCTTTAATTTCCCAAATTCAAACCGGGAATATGATCCCAGGCCTGCCCTCGTTCCTCTTCTCCTCTCACTCGCTCTTCTTCCGCAGGATGAGGTAGGTGATGGCTAAGGCGAAGGTGAGGACGAAAGAGATCCAGGCCAGGACGAAGGAGTGTCCGTATCCTCCCTCTGTCTTGCCGTCGTGAAGCTCGGCCGTGTAGATGGAGGCTGCTATCATTACACACAGGCCTGCAGGACAGGAAAGGGGAATACTGTCACATACACCCAGACGAGGCAATTAAGAAGTAATTATTTTTCCTATCATAAAATGAGGCTTGTGAAGGACGGTGTCGCTGACGGTTCCACTGCAATCACAACGAAATGAGAGAGTGCCGCCTCACTAATTTTGCAATCATACAAACTCATGACAATACATGTTACAATCCTATTATTTGTACTTGTTTATGTTTTTTTATGTATTGTGTGGTAGCAGTGCCAAAGTTGATCTATAAATGACCATCTGTATTTAATTGTTTTGTTACAGAGAGAGATTGTAGTCCACAGATCTTCTGTCTACACGAACAAGTAAGTAAGTAATGAAAATAAGTAAGTAGTCTAATAGTAATCTCAATGTTCTGCCCATGTTGGAGACCAATAACTGAAACTAAAGCTGAAAACTGATTGATTGATTGTTTCGTGGACAGAAAATAGTCTGCAACAATTCTCATAATCAATTGATTTTCAAGCAAAAATGCCAAAAACTCCTGTGGCCCAGCCTCTGATGTATGACTGAACACATCTAAAGACAACGATCTGCTGCAGTGATTCTGTCATGAGACTGAACAGATTAACAGGTCGAACCAGCTAAACTGAAACCTGCAGACTCTTGGACCTGGTTTGCACATGAGTGAAAATCATTGTCCTTCTGTAACTGCGTCCATGCTTGTTTTAACACTATCATGCAGACATGCTGTGCATGCTGCGGCTGAGCTCCGCTTGGACGGTTTTTGTTTCACATCTCACGTAAGGGGAAGGGAGCAGACGTCCAGAGACGCTGTCAACACCGTTCACACACAGCTCAGCCTCTACGTTTGCTCTGCACTTCCATCTCCTCTAAGAGAATTAATACATTTTAACATGTGTAATGAAATGATGACACAGAAATACAAGTCTGAAAACACTGAGCATTTTGCACACATCCTCCAGAGAAGCGCACAAATCTCAGCCGGACACAGAAAGCAAATAAATCAATATTTCTTACAGCTGCAGGCCAGACTTTTGACTCCAGGTTACTTACAGGCGATTAGCTGTAAAATGCCAGTGAAGGTGAACCTCTGGCCTTTGGGCAGGGTGAACAGTTGAGCCACAAACACAAACAAAGCCAGAATAGCGAAAACACAGGCCAGCACTGAGGTGGCCTGAACCGTCTGGAGATATTCTGCAACAGCAGGACGAAAAACACACACACAGTCAGTGAAGGGTCAACATCAACACAGACACAAGGCAATCTGCATCACAACTGCACCGTTAATACTGTTCACATTCACACCATGACTACTGATATCTTATCAGCATGTTGTACCAACAATTTCGCAGCATACAACCTTGATTTTTGCTCATTTATGATCATTTCTGACCAGATAAAATCCTCTGATCGGCATCCTTTTTCTTTCTACAAACAACTTCCAGTCAAATCAAGTCGACATGGGAGCTTTTTTTCTGACAAAAGTAACAGCAGGAGTTTTACCCTCTGGGTAGTTTTTCAGGTTGGTGTAATGCCAGACTGAGTTCGACAACTCCCACCTGCCCCACAAGTCAGTTGACACCGTATCACTGATCCACCAGGCCTGAAGACACACAACAAAAGAAGAATGAACATGAAGAATGTCAGCACACACGAACACACACACACACACACACACACACACACACGCATGGGTTGTGTCACATGCAAAGAAATGTTAAGTAAAGGTTTTTACAGATTTACTGCGTAAAACAAACATTTCACCTGTCATCCCACACGTGCATGACCAGTTGATGGACCCATTCAGTGTCAGTTTCCTCATATTATGTAATAATAATAGCAGTTATTCTGATGCCAAAAGCATACATTATCTTCAGAAATGTGAATCTGGGGTGTTTCCAAGTAGTTTGGGGACACATCTGCCGGCCGGAGAGGAATACATGTTGCTTGATTTGTTTGTATTTGCTCTGAAAAACCCTGTAGGCGCCTTTGGTTGGCATTCATGAACTCACATACAGTGAAGCCTTTCTGTTCCTCCTCTGAGCGCAGACGTGTGTCAAATGAGAGAACACCTAAAACAATATCCACTTACATTATCAATGGTGGCCACCAGCAGCAGGATGACGGTGGTAATGTGGAGAACAACGATTCCAGCCAGCATCAACATCGTGGCCTTCTGAAAACTGATAAGAGGGGAATGGAGGAAGGAGGCACACCATTATTTATTTTCCACACACGGACTTATGTAACACAGGCTTGTACAGGAGGACGAATCAATTCACACACACACACACACACACACACACACACACACACACGCACAGCTGTCCCAAATAAATACTGTCTCCAACAGAACGAAAGAAACTGACAGAGGAAAGGAGATCCGCTGCATGCAAGTCCAAACTCGCCCCTCCAGTCACACGCATACACACACACACACACACACACACACACACACACACACACACTTCTGCATCACACACACGTCTGCTGTCAGACAGATACACCTCGCTGCTCACAAAACCACATCTTAGAACTTTTAAAGCGTATTTTCTCTCGTTTGACAGCAGAGATAGGCTCCCGTCCATTTGTAGCGTCCAGAAACGCTCCTCCGTTTGCTTAAAGACTCCTTTTTTCACGGCTTTGGACTGTTTCCGTCGACAAGAAAGGCGCATTTGTTTAGACGATGTTTGGACATTCCCAAACGGGTGCTGCTCCGTTACACACAGGCCTGAACTCCACTCAGCAGCTTTGAATAGAGCGCGAGAACACCCCGACTGAAAACAACAACAGACACACTTACAAGTTACATTTCCCCCCGCAAAAAATGTGCTGACTGAGTGGCTCTGTGTTCATCTACACCGTGTGGAGTCGCGCGTCTTTTTTTTTTTTTTTTTTTTTTTGCGCTCACACTCACATCCGTACAATTCTTCAAAGGTTTGATGAAAATCTCTACAGAGCTCAAGTTTACTTTCCTGCATTCTACACACACAAAAAAAACACAACCAGCGCGTCTCATAGCGTCAACTCCAACTTTACGAAACGGAAACAACGTGGAGAAACGTTACCTGAAAGCGCTTTAACGCACGGCCCGGGAGTTATTTGGGAATGTGAAACAGTGTAGACCCACCCAGCTTTGAATTCACAGCACACACACCACCCTGTTTTCCCTCTCTATTCCCTCTCTTTCCTCCCACCAAGCCCCACCCATGAAGTTTAAATTTTTTTCCCCTCAATGAAACATCCAGGCGAACCGAAGGGCTCAGGTTGCCCCCTTCAACTCCAAACGGTGCGTAAAGAGAAGAAAAGTCTACTCAATCGTTCATTGTCACAATGAACGTTGATATTTAACACCCAGAGTTGCTTCTGGTGTTTTGCTGTTTTCCCCTCAAATATCTTCCCCACAGGCTGCTGCAAGCTGATTTCTTTTAGTTCAGTTTCTCACCCGGGTCCCATCTTTGTATCAAACTGGGCTCAACAGCTGTAACGTTTTCCTGTGAATATGACATAAAATTGGACACACATAAACATGTCTTTCAGAGCAGTGAACGAGTGCCTGTTATTTGTGCTTTCAGACACACTTGCTGCCTTTATGCACATACAATAGGGGACATAAAGAAGTGACACAGACAGCAGTGCACTCTGAGCTCCAGACACCAGCGACATGTTCATCTGCCCGGCAGCAGCTCTGACGGCGACATGTTGTCAAATAAAAAGTGAGATGAAATATGGGTTCGTGTGGATGCAGTTTTGATTGTGCAAGTACAAGAGAGCAAAATTAAAATCAATTTCAGTCAGTAAAAAGCCTTCAATGGATTATTCAGTGTGCCTGTCAGTCAATCTCCTCACTCCACATTGACTGTGCTCACAGTGCAGAACACCACAGAGACAGTGGACAAGGGCCTGTGCTGGGGCATGATGGGAGCTTCAGTGTGCTTCTCACTGTCCAGTGCCAAGGCAGTCAAGCAAAGATGATGTAGAGGATGTTTCTTTTTACTCTCTTTTAGTCTGGATGGTGGCTGAAACAAAGAGAAAAATACAAATGTAACCGGCCAAATGTGGATATACACTCATTTTAATGGGAGCCCCTGTGGAATCGGGGCCATGCTGAGCTGCTGCAGAGCATGCAGTAAACCTCATAATAATAATAATAATAATCCAGCCCAGTTTTTCATTTTAGAAACAGGTTTTTGCAGATGAAGCTAATTCTTCCCCAGGGTTGACATGACATAAAAAATAGCATGATACACGTGTACATGTATATCAGTACACACTTTCATTGTGCCCTTACATGAGCTGTGATTTCTTTTTTATCTTACTAAGGCACCATCTGCATGAAAATGTGAATATAGTGACAAGTGGCTAGGCTTTTTTTTTTTTCTTAGAAAGTGAAGCACATGTAGTAATATCTTTTATCCAATCATGTGTTCACAAAGTGGTGAACTTCTCTCCATCCTTGCTTGTGAACGACTGAGCCTTTCCAGGATGCCCCTTTCATACCCGATCATGGTACTATCACCTGTTACCAATGAACCTGTTTACATTTGTTTTTTTCCTCTCTCTGTTAAGTGGGAACACAAAGGAGTCAGACTGAACACGAAAACTCACATTATCATCTTACATTATCAACAGCGGCCACCAAAAGCAGGAAGGAGCACATCAGCTCCTCAGATAAAGGCATATCTCAACCAAAAAACTGTCATATTTTAAATAGATACTGTCAGGCAGGTACTATTATTGGCTGAGGTAAAATGATACCATGTTATTAGAGGATTACTTAGCAGACAGTGCATATCTAGTAAAGCCGCCGTCTCAGAGGAGAGAAATCTCAAATAGTTATACGCTGTCTTTTATTCTTCAAAGAAGCAGTATATAAAAACAGTAGAAGAACACTGATTTGTTCTCCTGTGACAGGCCTCGGCTCATCTCGGCCTCTGTCTTGTCCCCCGTCAGGCCGTGGTCTCTCAGTGAAGACTACATGGCCTGAGGAAGTCCTGATCCCTGTTCTACAATGGCTGCTTTATCCTCCTGAGGTGGGACGAGGATAGATGCCATAATTGCTTCCTTTGCTCCTTTACTGACCACTCCCTCATCTGTTGACAGTAGAGATTCACTCAGCCTGACCTGGCAATATATCAGGATAAGGAATCAGACTGACACTTTCCCACTCAGGTCATCTGTGGCCGGTACAATAATATGAGGCTGAAGATGAAGAATCAAATCCTCAGTTTATGTGGCTCAGTGCCGAGAGCAGTGCAGGTACATGATGTTCAGCGATGACTGTGATTTAAGTCAAACAGGAAGAGGAATTCTGTTTTTCTGTGGTTTGGGTTTCTGCTCTGAAGGTATCTGCAGAATCTTCAAAGACTATTCTGAACCTTTTACTAGTTTCTACTGTATTATCTAATCCAGGAAAACACAAAATAATGTCATAAGAAAAACACTCAGAGATTATTTTTTATCAAAATATTTAACGTTGAACAAAACATCAATGAACAATACATCAATATGCACCAATATAACTGATAATTACATTTACATTGTTGGGATTAGACAACAGCAATGGTAGAAGACTGGTGGTGAAAATACTCCATTACAAGTAAAAACCCTGCATTCAAAATGTAGTCAAAGGCACAATCAGCAAAACGAAGTTAAAGTTTCAAAGTAAAAGTACTAAAGGCAGGAAGATGTCCACTGTGACAGCAGTCTGAGCTCATCAATTTGATTGATTTTTGTAGATATATGTTTATTCTGAATTTGATACAGCAGCATCAAAATTTGTCCAAAATTAAAATTCTTATTTTGCAGCAGACAAAATATTTTTTCATCCCGACTTTTATAAAGCTTTGTGAATTCTGGACTTTCAGAACAGCAAACGCTGTTTCAAAGATTTCAGAAAGGCCCAAACTAGGGCCGGGTATTATTTAAGTCTAGTATCTGTGGATCACACCAACTGAAACCAAACGTACCTTTTAGAGTGAATTCATTTCTCACAAGATATGTGTTACATAACTTTGTGCAATGACTGGGCACTGATGGAGCTATTACTGCGAGTCTCTGTTTTTATTATAGTCCTGCTGAGATGAAAATCATTTGAGAGCTGTATTATTGTCAGAGGGTGTAGGAATGGATCAGGTGATGCATTTTCTCTTGGCAGTAAGTCTGAATAGACGATTGAAACCATTAAATCTGACCCCTGATGATTTCTCATATCCTCACAGTGAATGGTGAGTGGGTGCTTAGCAGGGCTGGTTTCCCTCGTATCCGTCACTACTGAGTCACTGGAGTTTTTCTATTCCCATCACAACATGTGGGCCTCTACAGAAAGTGCAACCTATCTAACATCCATCGGGCAATGGGTGTCCATTGCATGGACGCTGCACAGAAGTAGCTGCTGCTGACTTGATTTAAAATAGTGAAATCTTTCAGGAACAAATGCTAACAATAATCTCATTTCTAACCTTATGACCAAATACCTGCAAAACTAATGACATTCCCTTCAACCATAGCTGTACTTTGTGTTTAATGCTAACTAACAGTGCTATACTAGATGGCAAACATGCAAAACATTATACCTAATTAGCAAATGTTCGTAACGAGATGGCAAACATTATAGCAAATGTTAGCATGCTACGTTGCAACAAAAAGATGCTGAACATAGTAAACACTATACCAGCTTAGCATCAGCATGTTAGCATTGTCACTGTGAGCACGTTAACATGCTAACAGTAGCATTTAGCTCAAAGAACCTTTGTATGCGAGTGCAGCTTCACAAAGTCGCTAGCGTGGCTGTAGACTCGCAGAGGCCACATGGATCAACTATCTGCTGAAGTTGTAGTGTAGCTCACAAAACTTCCCACAACAAATCTCTTTGTCAAACACTCTGCAGCTGCAAACTCCACCTGATACCTTTTGAAGTGTCTCTGCACTTTGCCATAACATCCAATCGATTACCACAGTCATCACTGCGAGGTTCAAGTTCCAAAAGTCTGAGCTTTTCAAATTAATTCCAGGGGCTCTCGTTGCCTCTGGGCACGCAGGCTTACAGACAACCCATCTTGATGTAAGCTGTTACAAATCTGCAGTGACAAAATAACTAAGAAAGTCCACGGCCACATTTGAGTCCACACCTCATGACTCATACCAGCAAAACTATCCCTTCAGCTTTCATTCCTCCACTTTATATATAAAATGTGATTTACAACTGCCACTCTTCACCAGTTTCTTATTCATCGAATCATAATGTAGGACAGTGCTACCCAACCTGGGGGGACCCCACATGTGGTTGTATGGGAAATCTAAGGGATCGCAAGATGTTTAACAGGAGAAGAAAGCAGGGAAAACACAGATGTGCAGCTCTGCTTCTGTGGGGGTAAACCTCATGAATACAGGAGCTTAAATATGGGACTGCAAAAGAGTTAACATGCTTAAAATAAAGTCATTATTCATTAGAAGTCACTATATAGTGCCGCTATGACAATAAAAAGGCTTATAGAAGTACTTTGTGTGTGCGCCCTTGTGCCTTTTTTATTGGTCCATCCTTGATGACTCTTAATTGATCGCCCTCATGTTCAGGTGACGCCTCTGCGCGCGTGTGACCAAATAGCGTCAACAATCCAGCGATGTCTTGCAAACAGAGAAGAAAAAACGAATTGTTTGTATTCATGGTAACCGTTTATTTTTACGCGTTTCAAGTCTGTCATTCGGTGAGTTTGGGTCAGCGGGGCGATGCTTTGACTGCTTACCAAGTTCAGGAGTCAAACGCTACCAGGAGGGAGAGGGTTCAACGCGACAGCCACGTCCGGCACGGAGAGTGGCGCTTGGTTGAAACGGTTATCGGCGGACCAAATCTGCGCACATCCAACCAGCCTGGTCTCCAGGAGCTTGGCCATGAATCTGCTGCCTTTCCCGGAGAGCCACTCCAATTTGTCAGTGTACCGAAAGTTGGTGAAACTCACGGAAACTTTCGGACTCTTGGTGGACTCAGCAGACAACCATCGTCACCGGCTTCAGACCCTGAAGATGGACACCAAGCAGATTTTACAGGTTAACGCTACTTTATGAGGAACTCCACGACTTTATATTCAAAGTCCGTTTACAGGTGATGCGGAGTGACGTTAGCTAACTTAGCTGCCACTACACGCGTTTTGTAACGTTATCTCCATCAGAGCTGTGTGAAATATGATACGTCATACCTCAAGTGATGTCATTTGAGTCGGCGTCGGCTGGGTCTGAAGACTACAAGTTTGAAAATGAAATATATGTATAAAATGTAGGATTGTGAAGTGAGATTTAGAGACCTCTGTATCCCGCCCCTCAATCGCTGCTCGAGGCTACATTTGCTGCTTGTAGCATAACACATCTGAACTCAACTGTCGGCGTTTGAGGTGCATTATGGGTACTGTAGGCGCCATGTTTTGACAAGAAGACCGTGTGGAAGAAATCTGTCCGTTATGAGTAAGACATGTCATAGGTGTACAATGCTACATCGATCGAGTACTCTTAAGAAACGTGGGTGTTCCCTCGACATGGAGCAGTAGAAGGTAAACTTCTAATCTCTTTTTTTTTATAAAGTGTTTTATGTCTTTTAGGTTTTGATGGAGGCCTGGGGAAGGTTTTGGGCCCATCATTTGACTCCAGTCCACATTTCTCTGAGTGGCTGTCTATGAAGCCGGTGTTGCAGTGTGATGATAATGTCATGACCTTCACTGCCTCTGGAGAAGGATTCGCAAACCTGCAAGTAGACAGAGGTAAAATATGTGATGAGTATTATTATTGTTATTATTATTATTATTATTATTAAGCTGTTCTGGTATAGCGAATGTAAAATCACATAGTTTCAGTGCAGGAACGAAAGGCCTTTGATTCCCACTGAGATGAGAGGGAATGTAATGCGTGCTTTCAAAGATTTCAAATGCATGAGCCTGTTTTGCCCTTTTGTAAATGCTGGAGAAAATGATTGCAGCAGCAGCAAAAGGTTTAGTCTAGTCTTTTTAGTCTTTTTAAGTCTTTGAAAATGTGCATGAAACTCTAGGCTTCGTAGTGGAAACCTACAGTGTACCAAAGCTATAGTGTAATTTAGTATTAATTATTGCTGTGAAATGTCAGCAAGTAATTAGAAATGTTTGATTTTTTTCCCAAGTGCACAAAATACATGTCCCCAAATAGCGAATTTTGTACATCCAATAGTCTAAAACTTCAAGATGTGAAAAAAACAGTTATCCACAGTGAAGAAATTCAGCAAGCCACCAGAAGCAGCCGAATCTAAACCAGTGAATATTTGGTTTACTTGTTTACGCACTAAAACTAGCTGTTCAACATTTGGTCTTTGCAGAAGGAGCCTCTCCCATCCCCCTGTTGCAGTTACCTTCATATTGTGGTTACTCAGTGAGGACGTCATGGAGTGACATTGAGATGATGGTTCCTTATGATGCATGTTACATTATACAGGAGGTACCAGAAGCACCTGCACTATATTTCCTGCTGTAGTTACTCTGTGAGCTGTGTTCATCAGGCCCTTGTTTGTCTTTCTGTCAGAATGGCAGTTATGTGCTGCCCATGTTGTGGTGGGACAGGCCTCTGAAGCTCTCCTGCCCAATGCAGATGGCCACTCCTGCTCCCCCATTCTCCCCCTCAGTCTTCTGCTCCCCCTACGGCATGGTAGTACAGCTAGATGGGCAGGAACAGGATATATTGATGCTGGGAGTCATAGGTATGTTGGCTTTCTTGTGGGAATTAATGCTAAGTTGTTTCAGAGGTTGATCAGTTGTTTTTGATTACAAAAACTCAAATGGTAGTGTTTTTTACTTTATAGCTTAGTGTTTTATACAGTTCTTTACAGGACACCTCCAAGGAAATTATGCCCTCAGTTCCTGTAGAAAATACCTCAGTGATAGCTGCAGTGCTGAATCAGAACCTTTATTAACTGAACGAGAGCGACTACAAAAATGTGTAATGTGCACTACAGTGAATGGAGGATGGGGTCCATTTGTATCTGAAGACTGTGCACGCTATGTCGACTCCAATCCCGGGGAGCTTACCTTCTTCGTCTCCTCCAGTGCTCCCTGTGTCACTAGTAGAGTAAGTTACTGAACTTGAATGGTTTATTATGATGGTCTGCTGGCTTGCACCAATGTTTTTATGTGCTTTTTCAGGATGGCCTTCGTGTCCATTTTTTATTAGATGATCAGGAATTCATCCTCTCCTGCCCAGTTCATCTTCAGTTTTCCCATGTCCCTCCTCCTCCCCCATCTCCTGGTGACTCCCAGATTCCCCATTTCCCAGATCCTGTTAGTTCTGTACCCACCTCCCCTCCTTCAACCTCCCTCCCCGAACCCCAGATGCAGGAGCAGATTGCTCAGCTTCCAGAATCCTCCTACTACCCCTATCCTGGATTCCAATACCCCCAGCTTCCCCAGGTCTACCCTCCTGGCCCACAACTTACCCGTCCCCCTCCACCCACTCCTGGTAGTCCCCCTGGGCCCCAGCCTGAGCTCCAGCAGCAGCAGCAGCAGCAGCAGCAGTCCCTCTACCCCACAGGGCCTGACAAGCTGCCCTACTCTTCTGGAGATCACCCAAAATACCCCTCTCCTCCTTACCAGTCTCCTGTGGTGGTACAAGCTCCATCCTTCCCAAATCTTAGCCCAGTGCATAATAGTTCTTCCCATGAAGTTTCCAAATTATCTGTTGGTCTTCCATCTGGTGTGTATTACCCCTATGAGCCGTTCTACTACCCCACAGTGACACCAGCTCCGACCCCTGCAGCTAGAAAAACTACAACCGCTCCTCCAGCTACCCCACCACCAAACCCTCCAGTAAGTCCTCATTACCCTCAGTATTATCTTCAAATACCTTACTACCCTGCACCCACTGCAGCACCAGTGACCCAAGCACCTGCTCCCCTCCCTCCCAGCCCACCTTCTCCTCCTCCCGCTCCACCAAAACAACCTGTGGATCCACAGTACCCACTTGGTCCATTTTATCTACCTGCCTCTTATAGCTCTTACTATCATTATGGACAGTTTCCCCACCCACAGCCAGGTCTTCAGATGCAGCCTGCTTCTGCTTCACGTCCTACTATTGCTCCACCTTTCCCTTCATCACCTACTACCACCAGGACGATGGTTCCCAAACAACCTGCCAGTCTCAGGTATCCCTCCAGCCAAGTTTACCACCAAAGACCCATTTACTTCCCACCACCCACACCTCCGCCACCTGCAAAAGAGAAATCTCGCAGTATTCCTCAGGAACCTCTGAAACCTGAGGCTCCACTAGCCACCTGCCCCCCTTACACTCACACTATTTGTGGCTACTACCCATATCCCTATTATCCCTATTACTATCCTCTCCACCCACCACACTACCATCCGCCTTACCCCCCTGTGCCCCAGTATCCACCAGCTCAACCACCAGTTGCCACCAAACAGCCTTTGACCACCACCACCGCACCCACTACAATAACTACAACTCCTACCACAAGTTCTACAGCGTCTACCCCAACTGGGCCCACTCCACAGGTCCCCCAGCTCCAGTGTCTGAAGGAGAGGATGGTTGTCTTCCTGCCTTTTGCTCACCCAGACTCCATCCAGGTCAGAGGTCAGTGTGTGTATACATGAAAGCTCTTTGTGTTAGTGAGAAGTGTTGCTTTGCATCTTTTCAAAGAGAGATGGCTGTGGATTTTTTCCTAGAATAAAAGTGCATTTATCTTTATATAATATATTGTTGCTGGTCCCAAATGAGCGCACATACTGGATCCACAGACATTTAACAATCATTGTTTCTAACATCAGACCACATGAAGACATGGCTGTTCCTCTCCACTGTGTCTCCACTGTGTGGGTACACGCTACAGATGGCTGAGCACTCTGGGGTAATCCTTCACTCTCCTGTGCCTGCCTGCCACAGCAAACCGCGGGTGAGATCCTCCGTAATGCCTCATCACTGCCTGCAAATGTGTCATCTTTATATAATTGCTTTTACTTTAATCACGTCCAAAAGAAATGATAAGATTGTTCTTCTTTGATGTGGTTTAGTTATCTGATGACCGGGTGAACTTGTAGGAACACTCATTAAAACATCGTTTTTATCTTTAGATTTAAAGTCCCCATGAAATGGCATCATGAGAGCTTTTTAAATCAGGACGTACAGTAATGCTGTCACAGTGCTCACAGTTTCTGGGACATCATGAAGTCTTAGTGTGTTGGAACAAAAACTCTTGACGAGGAAAGAAAAAGAGCCCGCACACTGTCCATCACGGTTTGGTCCATTGATGAAGGTCTGAGGACTGAAACGTCGCCATTACAGTGAATATCGAAGACTTTGGTTGTATATATATATATATATATATATATTTATATTTATATTTATATTTATAAATATTTATGAATAAAAAATACATATTGTAAATACAAATAGAGTCTTAACTACACAATGACAACAGCTACACTGATTTAGACATTAGTCTGACGAGGTATATGAATACATAAAAACCACACCACAAAGTACAAAATTATCTTGGATTGCTGACGCTGGCAGTTTGTACCATTTGGGTTGTCACTATAGCGATTTATGACACCAGTCCTGCTTGTCTATATTAGAACACAGATGAGCAGTTTTTCCTAGTCAGCAGCTCATTTTTTACGATTAATCCCATATGGACTGTATGCACCATTTGGTCTGCATGCATCTGTATTGGGTGGAGTTTTTTATGTTCTGTGCAGCCCAACAGCCAAGAACTCAGTTTCTTTTTTGTGTGTGTATGTGAGGTGAGCTCAACTTACAGACTATTTTTAAATAAAGTAGCTGGAAACTGTGCGTGGTGGTTCATACTGACTGTATTCATCTCTCTCTCTCTGTTTAGACTCTGACGATGATTTCCTTACCTGTGAGGTTTTGGGACCTTTCCATGGCGCAGTATCGAACTCTGGACCTGCAATGCCCGTATTTAGCTACCCCTGAAACGCCTGCACCAGTTACCCTATCAGTGTCACCTACCCCACCCAGCACCACAAAGGGCCAGGTCAGCCCACCTGTTGAGCCAAAGCCTAAAGTCTTCTGCTCCTCCAATCAAATGGCTGTGGAGCTCCCCTCTGGTTCCCTCACTGATATTTTTGTTAAAGGTGTGTGTGCATTTGTGTATGTTGGCGTATATGGTCCAGGTGCATATGGTTACCATCAGCTCTGCACGAGTTTTAGCATGTTTTCTTGGGGCTGCTCTGGTGTGCAGTTGAATGGGGCTGGAGGAAAAGGTAAGCTCGGTTTTTGACTGAGCAACACTTTAAGCTGTGAACACTCTGTGCCTGTCATGCTGAGAGCTATAATCGTGCCATTTAAAGTCTATACAAGAATAACTTATTGTATTTTTCCACATGTGCTTTTTCAGACATCAAAGGGAACCGGGTGAACCTCCAGGATGCCCCAAAGCACTGTGGGTATTCTGCAAGAAATGGCAAAGATGGCAAAATCCATTTGAGTCTCCAGTTACACTCACGCTGCCACATGAGTGTGCAGGCATGTATTGACTCAGATTTTTCACACTGAGCTCATGACCTTTTGTATAATTGACCATTTGCTTTACCCATTAGCTCTTGTGTAAACATTTTTCTCTTAAAGGGCAAAATGTACATCATCACTGTCATCTACATGACAGCAAATGGGAGACGGGAGGCTCAGTTTTTCTGTCCAGTTCTCATCCCAGGGTCCGGACAAGGTAGATGGATTTTATGTTTACACCTCTGAAAGGCTATTCAGTTTGCCGAAGGGTGCTTTCTTCAGGCCATTCAGAGTTGTTTTAACTGTGTTTCTGACATTTGTCGTGCTGTCCCTCAGAGTGCAACCTTCCCAATGAACAGCGTCTCCCCTGCGGACCCGACTCTGTATCCCAGCCACAGTGCCGCTCCATGGGCTGCTGTTTCAGCAAGCAGCCCCCTGCCTGCTACTACCCAATGGATGGTGAGCTGCAGTTTTTGTCCCCCACTGGCATTTTCACGCCACTTAGCTGAGTACAGTTGAGCTGTTCTGGGTACGGAAATGTAAGCGCTGCAGCTGCTGGATGTGTGGGGAGGCATATTCAGGGCCTGCGTAGCATGATTCAAGCTGGCAGTGACACAGAATGTGAAAAGGGTATAAGATACCTTGGGTGTCATTATCAGTTGCCTCCTGAGATTTCTAACCTTTTGTTCATCTGACATTCACGTAACTGTGCGTGTGTATCTGTATGTGTCTGTATGTGTGTCCTCCTCCAGAGTGCACTGTTGACCGTCACTTTGTCTTCTCTGTGCCTGCCTCCCTCACGGAGCCCCCTCTTTCCCCTGCCCTGCTTGTGTCTGCTGGTAACTCCACCTGCAAACCTCAGAGAGTGACTTCTGACTACGCCTTGTTCAAGATCCCGATGGATGGGTGTGGGACACGCAGAGTAGTAAGCTTTATGGATGAAAACAAAATAGTGAAAATTCGAGTGAGACCTTAACCCTGTTTTCAGTGTTGACTTAAAGGACTTGTGTGCCCATTTTTTAAATGTCTCTTACTGTCAACAAATCACATAAAACGTCTGAAATGAGCAGTGCACTGATCCTGCATGCTTTTCCTGTGTAGCTGAACTGCAGCATCCACTGTTCTTGCACCATTTAGTATTTGCACAGTGTCCACATACAAAGTTAAGCCTGGTTTACGCTTCTGCGTCGCGGCGACGCCGTACCTACGGCGTACACCCGACACCGTCACTGAGCATTCATAGTTCTGCATCGAGGGAATGCGTTGCTCCGCAATTCACCGCCAAGCCGCTAGGGGGGTGTGGCTGTGTCTTTGTATGGTTTCGGGGAGCTCTTGTCGGATCCCCGTGTTTTGCGAGAATTCCCTCCACAAATTGTTGGCCATTTGGCAGGCTTTATACTGCCGCGAAGAGGAGTTGTAGAGGTGGTCGTACTTGCGTACCTCCTCGATAATTCTTTCTTCGGCTTGGTCCATTTTTTCTTGTAGCTCTCACCACAGAAACTTTGAAAATGGCGGTGTTGTTGTGCTGAGACCATAGGGCTGTGGCTGAACCGAAAATAAGTTCTGAGCGGACCAATCACAGTCCTCGACGTTCACGTCACGACGCGTAGACGCGACGCGTAGTCAGGATTTTTTGGAGGTGTGCGTCAGGCTACGGCGTAGGGTCCGTGTAGGGGTCTGCGTCGACGGCGTAGGTACGACGTCAACGCGATGCAGTAGCATAAACCAGGCTTTACACGTATAGTTCTGTCCTGACAGATGGTGGGGAAAACAATGATCTACTTGGTGGAGGTCGTCAACAAGGTTCAGTCAATCAGCCTCAACTATGGCACCATAACGAGGGATTCTCCTGTCAGGTCAGAGCTTGTTGCTTCTTGTTATCACAGTCAGTGTTACCCATTCAGAGAGGATTAAGAGTTTCATTTTGACCAAACACTGAATGGGGTGATTTGACAAACTGTGTTGGGGATAATGCATTCCAAAGGTATTGTGTGACAGTAATATATTATTCTTTGCAGTGACAAAGTATACTTTATACAGTAGATGGAGAGACGGTCTAAGACACGTAGCATGTGATCAGTGTTCTGCTTTGATTCTAGCAGGGGTCTTCATTGAGAGTCATACCCCCTTCTTTCTCCCTGCATCTCTTGTTCTTTGTCACATTCAGCCATCAGCTGATGGAATAAGTGCCAGAAAATAAATAAAAACAAAAGCATACTACATAGATTTCCAACACCGTGTTTCCTGTCTCATTCTCAGGTTGTTGGTGGAGTGCAGGTATCTGCCAAACACTGTTCTGAGTGTGAGCTACATGGTTAAAACTCCCAGCCTAGGACCTGCAGTTCAGACCCAGGGGGTGTTTGGAGTCCAGCTCAGGATTGCCAAAGGTAGATGTTCTTCATTTCAATACTAACACCTGCTTTGCATAAATAAGAAAATATAATTGTGTGCTGTTGTGTCTCTGGGCACAGGTTTATGCTAGTCAAGATGGATGGAAACTAATAACAAATCTATTCGTATCCAGTATTTTGGCTTGGTGGGAATGATTCAGACATCCTGAAGAGCTGGAGGAGAACTCCTGCCTCCTGCTTTCAGTGGGTGAAATGTGGTTTAAGAAATAACCTTCTATTCCAACACACCTGCTCTCATCCCAGATGCCCAGTACAGCAGCTACTACCCTCACTATCACCAGCCCCTGCAGATGCTGCTAGGGAAACCCCTCTACCTGGAAGTGCGGCTGCTCAGCACCCCAGACCCCAGTTTGGTTCTGCTGGTGCACTTCTGTGTGGCCTACCCCCGCTCTGGAAAGGCTGTGTGGCTGCTGCTTTACAACGGGTACTCATCCAAACATGTCTGTCAAGAGAACATCAAGGAAAAAAGATTCACTGCACATAAATGTGTCAATTTGAAAGTGTTTTCAGTGAGAGGCGAGAACGGGGAAAAGTATGATTTTAATACTGTTTTCCTGTTGTCTAATTGGCTGGCTAATTCAGTGTTACTCCCTAGATGTCCCAACCCCTTGGACCCAGCCCCGCAGCAGGCAGTGCTGTTTGATCCTCAGCCGCCTGCTCCTCGCGCTCAGACCCGCCGCTTCACTATCAGCACCTTCCAGTTCCTCCCTGATGGCGAGTTCAAGGATCCGGATGAGGAGGTACAGACAAGCAGAGGACCCCTGAGTTCTATAAAGAATGGTGGGGGGATGGGGGGGGGGTATTATAGACATATTTTCTTTTCATTCTAACAGGATGGCCTTTAAAATGTATGGCAGTATATGAAGGAATAGTTGGAAATTTCGAAAAATGCACTTTTTTTTTTTTTTCTGTTATGTTTGGACAGAGCCACACTGGCTGTTTCCAGTCTTTTATGCTAAGCTTGCTAATCAGTTGTTGGTTCTAGCTTCATATTTCATGATTTGTCATGAGATGTGAGAGTGGAATCAAACATGTCATTTAACTTTTTAAGTGTAGTAAGTGTACTGCATCAATCATGCTTCCCCTACAGTTTTTTATTTGTTGTAGCAAGGGGGAAAAAAATAGTGAAACAGCTGTCTGCCTGAGTCTCTGTGAATTTGTCACATAGGAATCAATATAGTTTCGTCTCGGAGTGGCATTTGTCATTGGGCCTTTTTTAATTAGACTCTCAGGCTTGATTTTGTAAAAAAAACATGCTGATTTGTAAAAGTATATGTTGTCCTGTCAGTGCAAATTCACACAGCTTTTTTTTTTTTTTTTTTAATTTAGCTTAGGCATAAAGTTCATGGTAAACGAAACCATTCACAGCTGCATCTCTAAATCTCTTAAGTCAGCATTCATGGAGGGAGATGTTGAGAGGCCATTTTGCAAACTGCAGCTTCTGGCCAAATCTCAATTGGCAGCAGCTGTTTGTCATAGCACACTGCACGCTCACGAGACTGGACACTACATCACATCCCGCTTCGCCTTTGCCTCCCTCTCAGATCTACTTCATGTGTTCGACTGAAATCTGCTCGCCACGTGACGGGCCCTGTGTCGAGGGATGCTTCGGCCAGTAACGGTGAGGAGAATGAGCACTCTGTCCTCAAATCGCCCACCACACCCTCATGGGCTCAGGAGGATCACATGAAAACACCCATGAACGAGCCTCATTACAACAGTCCTCTCTGAAAGCAGCCTGAGAGCCGGTCGTGGCTGCAGTTCCATATGACAGCAGGACAATGATTTAGTAATGAGGAGAGTTTTGAATTATTTATTAAGACTGATCCATTTCCTGTTTTTCAGTTACGAAATGGAAGAAGCATGAAGTTGGTGGGAACGAGGATGATCTGGTACGCAGTTCTGTTGTTTGTCTACTTTTGATGGATATTTTACTTGTAAAAATACAACAAAGTTAAGTTTCCTTTGTGACCATATCTCCTCCTTTTCAGGCCTCAGACATCTCTCGCTCACCACCAATAAAAGCTCTTAAAGGACACTTTAGTGTTTAGAGAGTGTGTGTATGTGTGTCTGTTCCAAAGCTTGCAGCCGCTTGCTTTTACAGCAGGAAGTGGCACTCCATCAAAAGGTGGGAGGCAGCATTGTTTACATGAACATTTGGCCCTTGTGGACTCAGCCTGGCTTGCTTTATAGGTTTACAGCAATAAAAGTGTAAACGTTTGAGCAAGATAACAAGGTTTTAGATTTAACCAGGGGGAGATGACAGACAAGATATCAGTGTTTGAAAGAGAACAGAATATTTCTATCCAAACAACCACAGAGACATGGCCAGATTAACTTAGTTGAGGGGTCCTGAGACAAAAATGAGTAGCTGTGCCCCATTAACCACCACTGCAGTGTATGCGGTATGAGAGATTAACAGAGCCGGAGGGTGACCGTGGTGATTTAATGACATTAAGTTAGGATTATGCACTGTGTAAGCACAAAATCAGATGACATTGGGTCTCCCTTCAAGGCAAGGCCTCAGAATCAGGTAGCCAGACCCACCGTAAAGGCTCCTTTTATGGCATCCCCCCCCCCCCCAAAAAAAAAAAAAAAAAAATACACTTAATCAAATAACCGCTTGCCACACAGGACAGTGAATCTGGGGCAGTTGCCAACTTTGGCTAGCAGTCCAGCCATGTCTCACGAATTTATAGTGCACACCACCCAAACAGTCTGCACATTTTATAGGTTCAAAACACAAGCATCAGACACAGCGATGAGAAACTCAGCACTAACGCATCAGAGTGTTTCTGAAGCCATGAGCCCACTGACAGGCAGTTCTGATGGACTACGCTGCTTATAACCACCAGACCGATAGCACACAGGCTGAAAAAGGGGAAATCCACCAACCAGCACTTGTTGAGTTTGTTCAAAACATGAAGCGTAAAGACAGAAAGTTGTAGTTTGTTCATGGATTAAGAGAGATTAGTTCTTGGCTGGGAGCGGTAACTTCCTGAAATCACAGAAGCCACAACTTGTCGTTTTTACACTTTGATTTTTGTACCAATTAACTGAGGTACAGTGTGTTCACGCGTGAGCTTTAGAGGTGCTGGCTGGTGTATTTTGCCATCTTTGGAAAACCAGGCCGTTTGCCCCTATGAACAGTCTTCATGCTAAGCTAAGAGTACCACCTCCTGACTGTCTCATATTTGATGAATACACGAGTTGTATCGATCTGCTCAACTATCATGCAGCAAGTGAATAAGCATACTTCTCAAAAACGTTGAACCATTGCTTTAAATATACCTCTGTCAAAGCAGAAATCAACTAAATATTTATTAGGAGGAACCATAACACAAGAGAGAAAAAACGGAGGTGTTTATGTAATCCTGGCACAGTCAAACAAGCAGCATTGAGAGAGCATGGAGGGGCTCACCCATTTAAATCCCTGCAAGTCAAGAGGGACAATTTCAAACTCGGCTTTGGCTCCTATTATACAGCAAATTGCTTTTTGAAGTCTTTGCCTCTAATGGTAGCCTTTGACCACTGGGTGTCATCCAAGCAATAAAAATGCCTGAGGAACACACTCCATGCTGCATGACTCACAGCTGGGCTTGTGTGAAGACCTTGGCCTGTGTATTGGTTGTGTAATGAGTTAGGAATGAAATCTTCTCGAGCTGGACTTCATGATTAAGCCCACCCTCAGCTATTCTGTCCACCATTAACACAGCAGAGGTTAAAAAACTCCGCTGCGTTATTGCGTAAAAATCTGTGTTTTGAAATTGCGCACAAGCAGGTGAAGAGGAGCGCTCGATTTAAAGGCTGGGGCACATAATGTAGAGTACGGCGGTCTCTCAGGGCCATAACACACACGCACACACACACACACACACACGCACACACACACATACGCACACATGCATTCACACACCTCCCCTCAGTGAAATGTATGGAAGCACTGCGGCACGCTGCGTGTCTTTGCAGGCTGCACGGCTGCCTGCTTCAGCGTTCAGACGGAGAGCGGAAGATAGGAGGAGGGGAATGACTACAGCAAGGGAGTAGGAGGAGGAGGAGGAGGAGGAGGGAGGACGATTTCCTTTCTGAAACACACGCTACAAGATCGCACCGGGAAAACGGAGAGAGGAAAGAAAATAATAGGCGAGAGAGAGCCGGGGACAAGGAAACACCGCAGCCCCTCCATCCGCTCCGTGCTTTTTTTCGGTTTTTGTGTTGGAGTGGTGAAACCGTCTTTTCGCTTCGCGCAGACTTGCGGACGAACATGGGGGGAAGAAAGAGCTCCTGACGAGGATTGACTTTCAGTGAACCTCTGCTCTGTGCTGCAAGTCTGTGGCTAATAGACAGGAGAGGAAAAAGGCGACAGGGAAGACATGTTTGAGGGGTTTTTCGCCTTGTGGTTGCGGTAGGATGTTGATGTTGTGCTCTTAAAACAGACGGAAGAAGACAAAAAGGGGGGAAATAACGAGGGCAGATGGGAATTGGTCGGTAGGTTATGATCAGGAGCCGCTGTTTTGATCGGTGTTTATTTAATTGGTTTGTTATGATCTGAAATAACGTAGGCCTCTTAGGCAGCCCCGCAGTAAATAAATACACGGTCAGCAAACAGGGGCTACATAGCTGGAAATTAACCCGACAAAGCCGCTTATATTTAAGGGACGTTTTTATTCCCGAGCCGCTGTTTTGTAGTAAGGGGAAAGCGCTTTTTAGGGGAAATTTCCTCATCTGGGAGCCAAAACATTTCTAGATACATCAACTCTTCAGGGGTTGGGGGGCATACAAAGGCCCAGCAGAAACACATTAAAGGCTACTTGGCAGCATTAAAAGACTTTATACTGCAAAGAAAATCGCCCACAGGCGGGCTGTAAGCACGAAGGCGCACAGTAGGTGTCTGCTCCCCACAGTTTAGCTCAAGACGGGACATAAGAAGATTTTTAAATGTTAATGTCGACCGACGTTGCATCCATCATGCTGCCTGTGTCCCGGGGTCTCATGGACCGGGATAGAGAGCTGGACACCATGGCCGGTGTGCATCCCAGCGCGGGCGGCGCTCCTGCGGTTGTCCGCGGCATGAAGCGCGGAGACCCGGAGCCCGACGGACAGACAGCGGCGGCTCTGGTGGACTCCGCCGGGGCGGAGTGCAAGCGTCCCCGGATCGACGGCTCAGGGGGGATCGGCGAGGTTGGTCAGGTGAGGAGGAGGAGGGGGGGGGGCTCTTTTGTCCAAATACAGTAATGCAGGCACGACCACCCAAGCGTGGTGCCAGGATCTGTGGGTGTTTTGATGCACGCTGACGTGATTTCAGTGCATTTGTCGTACAAATACCGTTTTTTTTTATTGTTGGGGTCTGTTCATTTCCTAAGTCGTTGCAGTTAGAGCTGCAGTGGAAGGGCCCCCAGCAGCCCACCATAGACTCAGTCCAGTACCAGCACTGCAGGAAACACCACCACATTTCACAGCTGTGAATGACTCTACGTGCTGCTAATTCAGTTTTAAAGGGGGTTGTAATAGTAGACTAACCCACGGTGTGGCCTGCATGGCTACAATACAGCACTGTGGCTGTAGACATGTACTCAAGGTCTAAGGAGGAACTGCAGGTGATTTATTTTTACTAAAAGGCAATCCACTGGGTTGTTTCAAAAATCCAAGAGCATCTTGTGTTTTCTGGGTGTCTGTAAAGCCTGGACAGACACCCAGCAGAGGGCGGGGAATGTAAACAAACTTGACCTTTATTATGCAAAAATAAAACCCATTGCCATGTGGCCTAATGGTGTGAACAACATTTGGTTTAGAACAGAGACTGATGCCACTGTTTGCGTGTGTGATCTTTGGGGGGAGGGCAGACAGGAGGGGTATTTGAGGTAGACGCCTCAGACCTCCAGCTTTGTTTGGGGGGCAGGGGGAGGCAATCACCCCATACCTAATCAGTGCAGTGACCCCAACACTCACACTCCTGCTTGTATCTTCTGTAGTGTTTGGCCTCTCATTCTGTGCTTGAACCAGCAAATGTGATGGACTCTCTTAACCTCTTCTCTTTCAATGCCAGTGGAATCAATTTGCTGTTGTCCCCCCCCCCCCCCCCCCCAGCGATCCAAAATTGGTTGAATATTTCTTAATAGAGTCACAGGAGGCCAAGAGGATGCTCTGGACATCATTATGTTGTATTACGTGGGGTGAAGCACTCCGTTGGAAGACAGAAAGCTATTTCTCCGCCATTGAAAGCACCAGTAATGGAGGTGAAGTGGCCTGTTTGCTCCTGTTTGGAAAAACTAAATGGCTGGCTTTACATCGTCATGCTGTCCATGAGTGCTGACAGACAGGCTTGGGAACGTAATGCACTTAAAAACAGATGAGTGGAAGAGTGTGTGTGTGTGTGTGTGTTTGTGTTGGGGAGAGAGAAGGGCAGATCAATACCTTCAGCCCCTAAAATGTATTGAACGTGAGCTGGCTGGACAGTCCGGAAATGAGAGTGGGAGAGTTGCCCCCCCCCCCTCAGTTGGTGCAGGAACAGATTTGCCCTATCACTGGCAGTAAAGAGGCTTTGTTTCCAGCTAATGGGATCACATCTCATACTGGAGGGGGCATTATAACCACACTGATCCTGAGATCCTTATCTAGGGGAGAGGGTTTATACAGCACACATGTGCATACACACATGCATACGTTAGCGCTGGGGCTGTGCGATATGCTCATATATTTCGGGTGCTGATAGACGTCTGTCCTCTCTGTTGTTAATTGTGTTGTATCGTAAATCACACTCGTATTTCAATATTTTTAGTCATTCACATTCTTCCATAAGGCATCAAATTTGCATGAAGACAACACAAACAATTAAAAATGGAGTCAGAAAATGGCCTCTGCACTGGGTCATTTTATATGGACAATTTGTACATCGAATTTAAAGAAAGTGTGGTACATCATGATGTGTAACATTAGCTTGTTATGAAATGACATGTCTGGATATGAGATTTTGGTCATATCACACAGCCCTGATTTGTATGATGCAGATGAAGATTATAATGTGGGAAATTGTGCAGAGCTGCAACAAATAGTCGTTTAGTCGATGGATGGAAAAATAACGGTTTTTAGAATTGACTGTTTAAGTGAAATTTTTAAAAAAATTGCATTTTTTGCCTCTGAAACATGAAGATTTCCTGCCTTTCTCTCTTTTATCTCCTTGTGTGTTGAATGTCTTTGGGTTCTGGACTGTTTATTTGACAACATAAGAAATTTGAAGATGTCACTTTGGGCTTTAAGGGACTGAGATGGACATTTTATAGCCTAAATGAGTAATCGGGAAAATAGTCAAAGCGTGGCCTGCAACAGACCGAGCGAGCCTTGTTTTTAGCCAAGCAGATAGCTGGAAATGCCTTGTGCTGTGTCCCCAATGTATTTAGAAATTTGGTGAATATGGCTGATGTGGCATTATAAAAAGATTTTTCAACAAATGTCAATCATCACAACCTAGAGAGGTCCTTGAGCATCCAGTCATAAATGTGCACATGAGATACTAAGCAGTAGTTTGTGACATTAACTGTGGACAGATTCACAGACGTGCACACACATGACAAAATGCATGTGTCCTGCAGGCATTTAATGATCACTGGTTGCAGCCCTGTATTTGTGTATCATGACTCCATAAACTATACTGTGTGCTCATTTGTAAGCTCAGCTGTGAGGTTTAAAACCTTAAAAAAAAAGAAAAAAAATCAGCCATATACTCTATTTTTCCACTGAGGTCTGTGCCTCACATATCCAACTATTGCCCTCTGAATCCCACTGAGTTTATATAAAACTGTGACGTATTTCCATTCTCCAGACTCGGTGACACCATTTATATTATAGAAGCTATTTGGGTTGAGTGACATTCAATTTTCCTACTTTTAAATCGGAGTACTTGGCTTTCAAAGAAACATCTATAAAAATGCACACAAGCACTTCTGTAAAGCTAATCTTCAGAGGAGGGTAAAGGATGGAAAATATTACAGCAAACAGTACCCTGGCTGCCATAAAGCACCCTGTCTCCTCCCCTCCATCCTGCATGGGTTTTTTTTTAAGAAGCCATTTATTGGCAGCATCAAGGTAGGAGTTGAACTCTGACCTGTAACTGAAGCCAACACAAGGGGTCGTACATGCGGTAAAGTGTAACCCATTTGCACCACTTCAGCCCAATAGTGACATTTTTCCCATTTGGCCGTTGACACTGCCGTTTTTCCTCATTAGGGTTTGAAGTCGTCACAGTGCGAGGGTGGAAATGCTCCATCAAGTCAAATCTGCAAAGTTTTAGCTGAGCAGCAATGCATGTATGAATCAGTGCAGCATGCGGTACACGACTGGATGCTCAGCTAACGGGGGGGAATAAAGCTCGCTGAGAGCATTCAGCAACACGAGTTCAAATGTTCATAGAAATGAGCTGCTGACCTGCTGCTCATCCAACAGTATGGATTTTAAATGAGTATCAACTTACTAAACAGACCACCAGCTAGATCGCCCCCAACAATAAAACAGGACAACAGATTTTGGGTTCATTTTGCATTCCAGTGCTGCTTCAGGGAAGTCCTGCAGGATGGACAGGGGATTCATAACAACACCCCGCATCTCCTGCCCAGATTTTGGGAAACGTTGAGAGGTGGTTGTCTGCTTCGATATCCATCGTGCTGCTGAGCAGCCAATGTTGTGTTGTCACTCCGCGCAGGAACCAGGGCTCTCTCTAACCTAATAAGGTCTTGCCTGGGGTGACAGCACAGAGGAGAAATGACTTGACTCGGACGCTAATGTAGGTGGATCACCCCTCTGTACTTTCATCTCAGCCCTGCCACTGAAATAGAATGAAAACATCAGCAAGAAAAATGGATTCTTTCTGCAAGTTCAGAATATTTATTTAGTTTTTGGGCCTCTGTTTTTTTTTTTTGTGATAAATCGCCGCAAACGGTCTGTTGGCTGAATTATGTTTGAGAGACCAGCAGAGAGAAGCCGGCGTACTGTGGTGCTCCACTCTGAGGCAGATTTGATGTGCTTAAATTGTAGTTATCCTCACATATCGATTGCAGTTAAGTGATCTGTAACTCTTCCAGTATTTGTTTTGGGGATTTAGATGTGGTTTTTAATTATATATTTACTCATGTTTATTTAGAACTGATGATTCAGGCTCATTGTTACTTTGAAGTAGTGGTGCAAAGAATATATTATATCAGAATAGTGTCCATACAATGTAAAATAAAATAATCCATTATTAACTCCACAGCGGTAAAATTTGCAGTGTCACAGCAGCAGAGGGGACAGTGCAACAGTAAGAGGCATCAGTGGTAAAGCAAGAAAAACAGTCATCGAAATGTAATTAAAAAAACACAGAACATTATTAAAACTGAATTATTAAAAATCTTCAGCCATGTTGGTAACTGGTTGTTGAAATATTTTGTCAAGCACAAATGCCCAAAATGAGCCTTTTCTATTCTCTCCAATGCAATTTTTTTTTCCGTACACGAAAGATAAATTGAACATATTTTGCTTTCGTGCTTTTGATCAGAGAACTGTTCCCTTGGTAATTGTGATGGATGTTTTCCACCATTTTCTGACATTTCTTAGACTAAACGATACATTTATTAACCAAGAAAATACTCTGCAGATGGATAGTAATTATTAGCAGCAGCTGCAGACATAATTCACATAAAAGCGCTTGAGATTATGTAGAAATATGGACATTATGACATAGTTTGACCAGGTGTTTCCAGGGCCCCGGTTCAATTGCCTGTTTGATAAACAACTCTTTCATAATCAGTTTTAATGAATCCCTGCTAAAATGTCAGAACTGAACAGCTGGCCAAAAATATCTCCCAAAAATGAGCATCAGCGTTGATCGTAAGTCCAGTGTGAGGCTCCAGTTTCGGTGGAAAGATGTTGAAATAATGATGTCTAGTAATCATGATGGCCGATAACGTTTGTGCAGTTAATATTTACATGCAAATTCTAATGTTCCCAAATCAGATGGGAATTAAATTGGGGGGGATAAAAATCTTGTGATGGAGATCAGTGCAGTGGATTACGTTGCATGCGATTTGCTGACTGATACTGCTATTATTATTATTGTTATTATTTATTATTATAATGTGCCAGAGCCGTCGAGGACGCCTCCAAAGTCCACTTTCACAGCCGCCAGCACCCTCCTGATAAAGCATGTGTAGGTTTACTGTGGAAAGTCGGAGGGGTGTGAAGTACATCGAGGGAAAATAAACTTCAGATCATCTGGCCGACTGTTTGGAGGCTTAGCACATAAGTGCTCTGTGGATGAAATGGATTCACGTCCTCCTGAGTGTGTGGAGTGCCCTGCTTTGCAGTTAGGTAGGATGACTCTCGGAGCAGTGATATGTAGTTCCTCCTCTGCTCCTCCTCTGAAGAGCAGCAGTCCCAAGGCACGATAGGAATAGACACGAGTCTTGTGACCAAATTAGACACCGCACACACCCGCTAAACAATCACACACACACCTACCACCTGTAGTTTCTGGAGAGGGAGTAGCAGGGTTCATGTGTAGAAGGGATTACTGTCGCCTTGTGAAAAGATGGTGTGAAGGAGAAACTTGGGATGCAACTGAGCTTCTCATCCCTCCCTTGTTTTCAGATTTCATTATTACAGGGTCTGCCCCCCCCCCCCCCGAGCTTATCTCTCCTCACCCCTCCTCCTCTCTTCGCCATCTGTTGACTTCAAGTCATTTTGTTACTTTCTCCTGATTGCTCACCCGGTCTTCCCCTGCAGTCTCTTCTCTTGTTCTACCTCCCCCGCCCTGAAAACCACCACCATCACCGCCCCCAGCCAAGAATCAGCTGTGCTTCATTTGTCACCAACAACAAAAAAAGCCCCAAAAAGGTCGAACTGTGATTAACTCGCTGCGTTAAGTGCAAGATCTTTTTGTTTGTCGTGCACTGCGGTGCTGAGAGCGAGACTCGAGCAGCCTTCCCTCTCTCATTCCTCCCAGTTCCTTAAGGAAATTAAGCACATGACTCGGCTCATGTATGAGTCATTGTCTTTGCTCCCTCCATCTCTGTTTTTTTCATTGCTGTCCATTTCCGGTTGTATTTCCAGCTCTGGTTCCTCCCTCAGCCTCTCTCAAATATGAAAACCAGATGTGTGCCTTTTAACAACACCTCCCCCTTCACTTTGACACGGCGTACTGCCTCTTGCGTCTTTTTTTGTCTCCTGTTTTTGGTTTTGTTTGGATTCCTTTCTGCTCCATACCTTCAGTGCGTCGAGTTTAGAGTTTGGCCTCGCTGTAAAATAAGGTTTATGCTTTATTCATGTTATTCAAGCCTCTAAGAGGTGATTCATTATTTAGAGCTTCTACCTCCCAAAGCCAGTTCACTAAGTACATTTTTGGCTCTGAGATAGACTCACACAAACTGTAGTTTTCGATCGCAAAGACATTCCCCCTGCCTACACCACCACCTCCCCCCCCCCCTCTTTCCTCCCCTGCCAAGCCTCTTGCATTTTGAAACATTGTGCTCGGTTTTTAGTGAAATGCCCCATGAGGTCCAGAGTTAGATGGCTACAGTATTAATCAGGCGAACTCAAGCTGTGAAGCGCACGGAGCAAAGTGTTCCCCTTGGGGACAGAGCAGATGAGGGACATTGGTTCCAGATGAAAGGAAGATGGAGGGGGGGAACAGAGAGAGGAGGGAGGAGCTGAGTTGTTTTCTAATCTAGTGATATGAAGCCAGAGACAGGCAAATCTGTTTTCCCCCTTCAAAGCGAGTTGTAATTGCTATGAAAATCTCCCTTTTTAATGGAATGCATTAGCATAAAAGCTGGAACACAGTGTTATGAGTACAAATAAAGTGAGTTACAAACTATTTTAGGGAGTGGGGATGTGATTTCTGTTTAATATTTGCCTCCAAACAAAATGAGTTTCTTTCTAATGCGTCTTGTTTAACTGTAATTACTCACCAGATGTTTGATGTATCCGTCTTTGCTTTCTGCTGCCAGAGCGTTGAGAGGAATGTGTTGGAGGTTGCATCGGGGCTCATGATGCCATTTCACACCAATGGGCTTCATGCTCGCTGACACTCCTGACCCATTTATGATTTAAGAGCCGTGGTGACACTCGTTCTTTCTGCCCGTCTTTCATCTCCTGCTCGCATGATCTCACTCGCCCCCGTAATCACGTCCTTACAAGCAGACAAAAGATCCGCTGGGTGGAAAACTCTGGAGGAGATAGCAGGAGTGTGTCACCGCCGGAGTTAATTTGATTAGGAGTCAGTAACACCGCAGAGCTGTGAAGTCAAATATGGAGAGATCACAGGAACCAAGTGAATACATGAACGCGGATTCCCAACTTCTTGTCTTGCTTTGCCGGTAACTGACTGTGTATCCTAAAATCTGCTCTCCTGTCTTTCAGAACAACGACCCTTTGACCCTTGGTTACCATGGCTACCCATCTCATAGTCAGGTAAGGACCTCAATTTCATCTCAGACCAGCAAAAAAATCGCGTTTTATAACATTCCACCATCCTCCCTTCTAATGTTTCTGTCCCATCTGGATGCTGTATTCATGTAGCATTAATGTGGCTCAGTGACGCGCTGCGAACCACAAGGTGGGGGTGTGGATTATAATTTATCAGTCGTGTAGAAGAAAACATGCCTCCATGCCCGTCACTCTTCTAGTCTTACCCTCCCACCTCTGTTGTCAACAATCAGCAGCATTATTAATCACCTTTGAACTTTTACATTGAACGCATCTTTTCTTTTGGAGCTGCTAAACATGCAGATATTCAGGTCGATTTGTCGTCAAACAAACACCGGGACACACTCCACTGTAAGGAAACAACTGTGTTAAATACTGTGTGTGTGTGTGTGAGAATGTGTGCGCAAGGCTGCAATCTGTTTACTTGTGTTTGTATTAGCCTGGTGATTGTGTTATTAGACTGCTCAGTTTATGTGGTTAATCCTTAGATCATCCTCTGTTCATCCACTCATCCTCTCATGCTCTGCCCATAATCCGCTCATCCCTCGCTCCCTGTGATGCCCAGCAACCTCTGGCTGCTTATCTGCACTTTATCTGTCTTAAGCCTTCACTTGTACACTCTTAATTGCTTCAGTATGGGTGTTTTTTTTTCTTTTCCTGGTTTTCTGTTGCACTGTTTAGCAGATATTGCAGAAGCCAATTAGGCAGTTTTCGTTTCACTGTAAGAGGCTTCGAACCATTTCCTTCTTAATGATAACATCTAAGGAATAATCATATTAAAGTTGGAGTGCTAAAGTGTTACCTTGTGCGAGTAATCTCTCGTTGGGATGTAAGAAAGTCAAGGACTACTTGGGGGACTCGGAAGTGTGAGCTGGCCTCTGACCAGCAAACAAAAGGCAGAGAGGAAGAAAACAATGGTGGGCAGCAGAAGCTCCCACAGCACCGAGGTGCTAAACTGTCAACAGCAGTGCGAGAATGATGCCATCAAAGGCTCCTGAAAGGAAGAGCCTGGAGAGCAGCCGCAGAGGCCCGATGTGTGAAGAGAGAGACGAGCTCTTTTTCAGACATGAGCCCCTTTTACGCAGAGATCCTGCAATGCTGCTGTAAGGAAGACCTGTCATTACGTGGCTTTGCTTTTTTGCACTGAACCAAACAACGCTGGCGTGAAGCAGCAGTTCAGATAGCGTGCCGATGTTCTCCGAGCAAAAGAGCCGTGCCTGCTGGTTGATCTCGCGCTCCCGGACCTTGTTATCTCCCTCGTCTGCAGACATTTTTGGTTGCTGTCCTGCTCTTTTGAGTTATCTGCTAACTGCTGCTAGCTGCTTTTTAAATCCCCTGGCGGTGGCTCGCACACATTAATGCATCATGGAAACGTCACACTTCAGTCCTGTCCTGCCCAAATCATCACAGATGATGATTCGGCTCTGTTACTGTCTCCGCTGCCAGCTCAAAGGCAGAACAACATATTCTGCAGATGTATACAATATATACAGTATAAATTATGTATGCAGTATAGTGTATATATACTGTACAGGTGATGATGCAGTGATGGTTTTTTTCAAATATGACAGCTAAGGGAAAAGCCACACGGCTCATGCGATATTTGTCATTTGGCACTGCACCACTGAGGTCTAGTTAAAGACCATCCTGGGCTGTGAAATGACGCTTGTCACCGCTTCTCACACTAACAAATGTTTTCATCTGTTTCAGCATTTATTAGAATAGAAAATTCTGTCAGTAAAATATAAGATTTTGCTGCATGTTTTCTCATGTCCAACACCATCAAACGCAGTTAAAATGACAGAAGGAAATAACATTTACTCTTTTGCCTCTGACTACATGGAGAGAGAAATGAATCAAAACGTTTTTTACAGGCTGAGCTGAAAAGAATCTCCAGAGCAAGTTAAAATTGTCTTATTAGCAGTTTTTTGTGCTTTATCAAAGTTATTTAATTTTTTCTGGGCATAAGGAGCTAACGACAAATGAATTAAATTTAAGAAGGCGGAATAAGGTGCATGTTGGCCTCTCTGTGCACATGCTCACATCAAACCCCACTATAGCTGGCATTTCAGTATTAATAATTAATTATGTAGATTCTGTAAGTGGCACTCTAGTAGTTATAGTAGTTTTCATTGTCACTGGTGGAGTCTGCTTTTCCCATGCAAGATATAAATTGCCTACCCACGCATCAGGGACTCATGGGAAACGAGGCATGCCTCTATTGGATGTCGTGCTTCAGACAAATACTGGTGTATGAGTTCAGTATTAGCACAGTGGAAGATATTGTTGACCATCTTTTTTTTTAAAAGATAATGTGATGAAGCTTGTCAGCCCAAGGATTGTTTGGTTTTGCTGTAAAGAGATTCGCAAGCCGTTCTTCTGTTGCCGGTCTGATAGAGTAGCTGCTCATGGCATGTTTTCCTGTCCCCAGTCGACGATACATGTGACATTTAATGTATCTGTGGGAAATATCTGGCTCTTTGGCTGATCAGCGCTCCACTGTGTTCTCCAGCTTGTTGCTAACTCTGACTGTCTGTGGTTTGGTGCTGTGCAGGTAATGTACTGTATGTTTTTTTTGAGAGCTTTTTGGCTGAAAACAGCTGTGTTATGCTGCTGGAAATGAGGTTGATAGGAGCAGCGAGGAGGAGCGAACCAAGAAGAGTGAAGTTGCAGGCTTTAAAACCAAAGCAATGTGCTGAAAGATGTTAAAATAAAGCTGAGGGGAATTGTAGAGGTGGTTTATAATTATCTGTGGGTTTGTCAATATGAGCGATCCCTTTCAGTATTCAGCCTTGAGCTGTGTTGGAGGTGTTATGAAAATGTTATTAGGTTCGAGTGCAGTCGTGACTTTTGCAGAAAAGTGAGCTGGGCGTGTGTTCAAACATGAGACAAACATAAAATATTGCCAGCACATTTATGTAACAAGGTGCACGTCTGAAAGGGGCTAGAAAGAGAGAAGGAACGTCTTCACTTCCTCTCCCAGTGGTGCCAGCAGCCCCAGTTAACTCACCTACATGGAGAAAGAGAACAGGAGAGAGAGAGAGAGAGAGAGAGAGAGATAGAGAGAGAGAGAGAGAGAGAGAGAGAGAGAAGGGAGGGACTGCGACATGAGAGGGAAGCAGAGGGGAGGGGAAAGTTTGCAGGTGTGACAGAGGCAGAGAAGTAGGAGGGGGGAGGCGTCGGGCTATCTGGGTGAGAGAGGAGGAGGAGGACTGGAGAAGAGACAGAAGAGATGAGCAGGCAAGGGCACAGCAGCAAAACAGAAGGCTGGGGGTAGAGGGAAAGGAAGAAGTGAGTGGGAGAGGGAAAGAAAAGAGTGAGTGGGAGACGGAGTTACAGAGAGAGAGAGAGAGAGAGAGAGAGGGAGAGAGGGAGAGAGAGAGGGGGTAAAGAAAAGAAAGAAAGAAAGCGAGGGAGAGTGACAGGGACAGAGGCCAGCAGAGGAGGAGGAGGAGGAGGAGGAGGAGGTGGAAGAGGGGAGGGTGTGGGGGGGTGGGGGGAGCTATTGGCATGGCAGACAGAGCGAGCGGGGGCAGAGAGAGGGAGATTTTGAATCTGTGAGACAGACAAGAGAGACTGAGCTGGTGAGGTGACACAGGCTCGGAGAGAGGGAGAGAGCGAGGCAGCGTGAGAGGAGGAACGGAGAGAGAGAGAGAGAGAGAGAGAGAGGAGAGAGAGGAGAGAGGAGCGACGACAGTGTGAGTTGTTGCACAGAATACGATGATGGGACTGTACTATCCTTCCGTGTTGTCGGTGAGTGTTTATCTCGATATCTTTTCATATCCTCCTCTGTGTACGCGTCTGCTGTATCTCCTCGCCAAGGCTCGGGCTGCACTGTACATGAAACGGCGTCGGAGCGGGGCAGCGCTGTCATTGAGCATGAAATGTTAATTAACTACTAACAGATGAGGACTCTACTTGACCCCTTTACTAGAGTGGTCCGGTCAGGGCATTTCAGACTCTCGTTAGGACTCATCAGCCAGTCGCTGTGAGGGATATAAACACTGGAACTCGTGTAGTAGGCGTAGATGACAGCGAGATACGGGCTGCAGATTGTATCGCCACAATTATGATTCGCTACGGTGAAACGCACGAGCAGCGATGTATTATTTGCACGCCGTTGTTGTGGCATCTGTTCTCCTGCCCAGAGCTAGAAGCGCACGCAATCTGAACATCAAGAGCCGCCACTGCCAGAAACTGTTCTCTGCCATGTATTATGTATGCTCAGAAGAATCCATGTGAACATACAGTACAGCGTGTTAGTCTGTGCAGCTGGGTGTAGCAGTTGAGCAGTAAAGTCTTTAGATATTTCTGAGCCAAAGAGTGGAAACAGTGAAGGAATTAGGGGGAGGAGAGGTAAGTGAAAAAGTCTTTCTTCTTTATTGCCCCTGCAGCTGTCTCTGTACATCGCTCAAGCCCGTGAGTGAAAGGGACAGGTGTCCCCAGAACAGTTGTCTCTGTCTTTTTTTTTTTTCTTTTCTTTTCTTACTCTCTCTTTCTTTCTCTTCCTCGCTTCTCCCTTCTGCATCTCTTCTATTCAGCTAACAACACCTCCTCACTGTAATTTCTGTGTCACACATTTCACAAACACACAGAAGCTCAAGCACACAGTGGGCTGCAAAGTTGGTGCATGAGGTGTCACGTTCATATCATTTCATTTGGTGTGAGTCAGACTGTGTGTGTGTGTGTGTGTGTGTGTGTTTGTGTTTTTCTTCCTGTCTTTTCTCGCGTGTGTTCTTCTCTTTCAGCTGTACCTTGGATTCCTGCTCTCTTTACTGTTTGACCTCTTTTCTCCCTCCTCTTGCTCTCCCTGGGGCCCTGGCAGCTGTTATCTCAATGTTTTCCTCCAAGAGCCCCTGGAAGAGGGGGATGGGTTGGAGAAGAGAGAGAGGGATTGGGAGTAGGAGAATAGAAAATTGATTTTTAAGGTGATGGGACACCCTCTGGCAGTTACCAGGGAAGCCCGTGGATGAGGGAGAGAAATTATGCAGAGACGGACAAACGAGAGGAGCTGAAAGAGATGGAGAGCAAAACGGGGATTTGACAATATTGTAGGTCAACTGGAGGGAGCTAGTTTGCTCAGTGACGCAATTTCAGACTGTGGAGCTGACTTTGCAGTTGTGTGTGTGTGTGTGTGTGTGTGTGTGTGTGTGTGTGTGTGTGTGTGTGTGTGTGTGTGTGTGTGTGTGTCCAGAGTTGCCCATGATGGGGGTCATTTATGAGCTCTTTTGTAGTCTTACTTTATACTAATATTTTTGGCCCTGGCTGCAGGAGAGTTTGAGAGTAGCAGATTGAGTGCAAAAGGCTGAAATATTTTCTCAAGCCCCACCTAAGCGTATGCCCTGAAGCGAGGGAGAGACGCCTATCTGCCTCAAAACTGCGCGCACACACAGACACACACACTGCCACGCTTGCATAAAGTGAAAACGGGTCAGGAGGTTTCAACTCCTCCACCTCCCACCCTCCCCAGATCTTGTTATTGATTCTCTGCAGGGTTAACAATGATGGTCGTTAAATGATCCCAATGAAGCCGTGTTGCCGTGGCAACTTGCATGAGTCATTCATTTTGTGCAGATTGTTAGATGATTCGAGGCTCGAGGAAAGCGTCGTCGGGAGAGCCATGTGAGGTAAACACCTTTTGCGCTACACCTCCAAAAAAAAAAAAAAGGAAAAAAAATAAACCAAATAAATAATAAATGAAAGAAATACAGAAAAGCTGGGGTTGCTGTAACGGTTATGCCTCTTTAGCAGCTATTTGCATCTCTAATGGCTCTAAAAGCGCTTGCTGTGAGGCATCTGCGTGGCTTTTTAAAAGAACCTGCCTTTGAAATGGATAGGGGTTGCCCTCGCTGACTCTTTGGATGGTGCGGTTGACAGTGACAACACTGTCCTACGGCTGGCTTGTGGACATTTTTAAAAGCACACTTCACAACCAGACGAGTGTGTTTTATTATTGTCTTGAGCTCTCAACAAGATATACTTGTTTCATGGCCATAGCTAATGTATTGGAAGAGGCGTGCCCATGTTGGGTAAATACACCTCTGTTTGCTAGTTTGTGTGTTCACCTGCGTGTGTGTTTGTCTGGGTTGGCGTGTGTGTTTTTAATGAGGAATAAGTGTGGACAAATAATGTCATCGTCTTTTTGTTTCGGAGTGTTTACCTTTCATAACGTGCCGCAGTAGAGCCGAGCGGACCGTTGACAGTGGAGACGTGACACGGAAAGTCAGTCATCATGTTGGTATCTCCTGCACACATGTATTAAGAAGGGAAGTCTCCCAGAAATGGTGAGCGAGAAGAAGGGGAATCATATGTGAGACCCTACAAGGAAACGGGTTGGGAGGGGTTTGTTTGACAAGCAGACATGTTACCCTATAAGGAGATGGAGAAGAGTGCGGGAGGAGGGGCCACAGGCATCGCTGATATCCTGTTGCTATGAAGCAAATGGGCTTGATTGACATGCGTGGGGGCGGGACGTATGCAAGGGTCCCGTCTGGATTTTATGAAGCGTAAAGAAGCGAAGCACACAGCAGAGAGAGTGGGAGGAAAGGAAGAACAGCAGCAAGAGGAGCGGAGAGGAAGAGCAAGAGGGGGAGGAGGAAGAGTGATGGAGGAGGAGGAGGAGGAGGAGGAGGAGGGGTTGATGTGGGATGGAATAATTTAACAAGAGGGTGTCTCCTGGCTCATCGGTATGCCACACACATGCCGTAAACGTTTCTCCAGCTGTTAGCAGCTAGGGTAACATCAGCGTGGAGTCCTGAGCCAAGATCTGAGCTGAGCACAACTTCCCCAGTTAAAGCCATTATTGAGCCAAAATGTGAGCCGCTGCTAACAGCACGAATCACATTTTCCATCGTCAAGTTTGCTGAATTAGGCTATAGACTAATGGCTGGAGGCCCGAGAAAGAAAGGTACTGAAATGTCATTATTCATGTGAAATGACCCAGTGATGCCCTAGTTAGCTCTTAGCCATGTTCCTCCTCTCCTTTCCTCGCTTCTCCTCTCTCCTCTCCTCTCCTCTCCTCTCCTCTCCTCTCCTCTCCTCTCCTCTCCTCCTCCCCTCCCATAGCGTAGTGAGACTGCTGCAGACGGGCACATTTTATAACATGCCTCCTCAGACACACTTGCTGCTGCTAACTGACCCGAAAGTAAGCCAGCTACAGCTACCGCTCTGAGTCACTGGCTTGCCTGGCCAACGCATACACGTACACAACCCTTAATGCCTAACGCCTTAACGCCAGGGGAGCGGATGCACACACACGCTGACATGCACACAACATGTACACAAACAAACCATGCACAAGCCCGAGTGCAAATGTGCAGCTTACAGTTTGACTGGGCAGCCTTTCTCTTCCAGTCGACCAAGAATGGCCTCCCTCCTCTTGTCTTTGTGTTCCTCCTCTCCTCCTGCTATCTGTGTGCATTTATTCAGTAGGTGCTTTTATCCTGATGCGAAGCACAAAGGCCACTCGCAGTCGGCAAAAGGCCCATAACTTGACGCTTTGAGAGGGAGGGAAAAAAAGCAGCACGCAGGCACACACTATTTTTGTAGATACCGGGCTATCAGGTAGAGAGAGGGCTGTTGAGATGCGGCTAAAATGGATCTCCTCTGAAAAGGCCAATCGTCGAACACAAATACAAGGTTGTTTTTGGCTCGTATTCCCGCTTCTATTTTGGTCTGGCAGAAGGAGCAGCAACAGCCGGGGTTGTCCATTCTCCAGCTAGGCTGAAGTCTGTTTCTGTGCATGAGTAACAACAATGAGGATGTTATGATTGATAGGGATATTATCTGATAAGTGGTATAGACTGGGGAAATAACGTACCGTGTTGCAGCCAAGATATCAAAACCTCAAGTCCTGAGAGTGCATTATTAAAATCCAAGGCACTATCGTTCTGTTTGAGTTGCATCACGTCTTGTCAAGTTCAAGACTGACTCATCTGTAGTTGAGTGAGTTGTGTCATGAGTCATCAGTGTTGGGACTCGAGTGCGACAGCACTGGAGCCGTGTTGAGTGTTTTAATGTAGAGTAGGAGGGTAGTTTTCCCAACAAATTTTAGTGAACAAAATTCTCTGCACCAACCTTTATGCAAGGGGGATCCCAGAGTAAGGTTTCCCAGGGTTTCCTCAAATGTTTTCTGTCCGTCGTTCTTGCTTATTGATCTGCTTCCAGGCTTGTTGTCCCATGGAAAGCAATTAATTTTGCAGCAAGTAGCTTGCATAATACACATGATAGCTTTTAAGTGAGACTAACGTCTAAAGTCATGCCAGTGGTTCTGTAAGGTTGTACTTAAGCTGCCAGTTCTCCATCAGGAAAGTTTGTTGGATGGTTGAATAGAAGATCTGACTTTCACAACTAAGCTGTACTTGAAAGTCTCCCTTAAAATCTTGTTTTTCATTTGTTTTATACAGCTATTTCCATACTTTCATACGTAAACAGTGTCATGTCAGTTCAGCTATAAACACCATGGCTTTCCACTGAAGCCGCACGACGTGTCGTCTTAACTGCCTCTCTTCGAGCATAACCCGACCTTTTGGCACAGCTGAGCTGAGCTAAACACTGTAGTTTGTAGCAGTTGCAGTTTAGCGGACTTGCCACTTTGGTTTAGCCTGTTATCATGCTAATCGTTGCTAATTGACACAAATACAGCGTACGGTGGATGGGAATGGCAGTAGTTTTTCAGGTTTTCCTCATATGCAAACTAGTGATGGACAGACAGACATCATCATCCACAGAGCAGTGCTGCCACTGTATGGTTTTATTTATTTTCATTTTCTATTCATAACAAGCTGATAGAGGCTAGAACTACAGTAGACCTATAGGGACAATTTTACCCCATTGCTGCAAAATGTTGCAGTGTATTGTCCTCATCCTACTTTCCCTGTTTCACCACTCGACCCAACCTCGGGTGATCAACTTTCCCTTTCTTGCAAGACACAGGAGCGGGTCTAGTTTCTCTATTTCTGTCTGTCATCCAGGTTAACTCTTACCTGGTGACCCAGAATGACTCCACCTGCGATCATTTTTACCTCCGGAAATGCCATTAATCTAGGAAGGGCTGATGCAAGGCGAAGCCATCCAGTGTCTCATTTAGCATATAATGTGTTTTGTCTCCTGCAGTTAAAAGCCTGATCTAAACTGACTAATTTCCTTGTGTTCGCTCCCCTTTTCTGTCTCTCTGAATCGAGCAAACATAATGAATTCAGGATGTCTCATCAGAGGATTTCAGCTCATGTTCACATTATTACCATCAGTGATGTAACCGTGTGGATCTTTCTTTTTCTTTTTTTTGGAACGACAAAGAGGAAGCTCTTCACATATTAACGATTTTCTGGTCTATTTTAAAGCTTTTCTTTCATTAATTAGAGCATAAAATTACAGTTGCTATTTGCAGAAAGCACACTGAAAGGATGGATGCAGTAATGTATGGAAATACCTTGAAATCAATATCTGTCCAATACAGCCCATTCTGTATGCTATTAAATGCCAGTTCTTTATGCTGAAAATGACAAATGACTGACATTTTGCAGCCCTAGATGTATATTTGCTTACATATTGATATTATATAATCCAAACAATCACAGAGCATAATGGCTGTAACAGTCTGTGCAAATAACGAGCATTGAACATTTTCTGAAAACCAAGGTAGAAGACGGTTGTGCTGCAGCATGAAACCAAGGCAGGACAGGAAGGCGAGGGTGTGAGGGATGCTATCACTTAGTGAAAATCTTAATTTGGATGCTTGTGGACGAGATTGGAAGAGGTTCATACAGCTGCAGGGCTTTAAAGAGCGGACACAGCTGCTATTTGAAAATGTGAATGAAGTTAAACTTGGACGCCGTGGTCAGTAATCTGGCGGCTGTAGCGCTCGAGTGTGAGGCACTGAAGATGGAGAACGCGGTTTCTATTCTGGCCAAGGTGCAGCCTCTTCACCTGACAAGAGAGCAGCAGCAGAGACCGTTCAGGGATTTCTGTAGGAAAAGGAGGACGTGCGCAGTGAAGACGATGGCAGCGCTGTTTGAGATTAATGATGAACACACATTAACCGTTTGCTATGAGGGAGAGGAGGATGAGATGCTGAAATCAGGCAGACCAGTGCTGCTGTCAGTAAAGGTTGAGTTCAAAGCGTTCTCTTAAAGCATCCGATACTGTTTCCTTTTGCTCTTACAGCAGGAGAAACGGAGGAGTAGCCATCAGGTTAAAGCGGTTTGTGATGGCAGGAGGGGTTGGTCATTAATTTAGCGTTTGTGCCACTGCTGCACTGTGGTTGAGCTGCTCAGAGCCATTCATTTACAGTCCTAGAAGGAAAACACCTGAAAATATTTCAGATTCTAATTAAATGTGTGATCATTTCGTGCTGGGCTGACATGTATCCGTTTTATTTATTGTTCCAGTTTCTGTTAGTAATATTATTGAAGTCTGAATATAGAAAACCTCGTGTTTACTTTCCTTTTCAAAGAGGGAATATGATTTGTAGTAATGGCTTCATGAAGTTAAGCTCGGATTGTTGCATAAATAAGGGATTTGAGAAAGTCAACAAACACATATGACTCATTCATTTGATTTGAATGTTTATGCCTTCGGTCCCATTGATTGTGTGGATTTGTTGAGTATTGACAAGATTAATTTATAGAAAAAAGCCAGAGTCCGGATGAATAAAGACACTTTCAAAGCAAAGATCTAATTAATTCCATGTTTATTGTTTCCATACTGGTCCCAGCAGCAATTTGCTAAAATATGTCTGACCTCTCTACCTGCAAAAAGCTGATCATAGGGAGTCATTTTGAAGCTTTTGAATATTCTGTGTCACGCAGAAAGTCCCGTTGTCTGTCCTGTAGCCGTGTTCCTTACCAGACAGAGTCTCCCTCTCACTGTCAACTCGCGGCAGCTCTGCTGTATGTGATCCATGTCGACCGTGTGCATCCCCAGGTTTGTCACTGAGTCGAGGGGCCCGGCTACCCTGTCACAGGTGTGACGCTGGGAAAGGTCAAAAGCTGGGAGACAGATGGCATGCACACACACACACACACACACACACACACACACTCATACATACACACCCTCCCACACACTTTTAACACTCCCAAAGGGACAGAGATCTATTGTGCAACTCAGATGGGCATCACTGCAGCCTGTCACTCACACAAACACACACACACACACACACCACACAAATACACACACACACACGGAGAATGTAGCCAAGCAGATGTCTTGGAAGCATGCAGTCTCTTTAGTGGTGATATCCATTTTGGTGGTGGAAAAACAGGACTAAATATTACTTTTACAAATGAATTATTATTATTGCTGCCTGCTTCTAGCGCTACTACTATTGCTACTGCTGATAATAATATTAATGATAATGATGATTAGAAGTAGGAGAATGGGAAGATGAACAAGAACAAGGACAGTTTTTGTTTTTATAACCAACTCACTACAATAATGAAGCTGTATTTGCGTTTTAAACTTGTTTTACAATCATTTTCTTCTATGCTCTGAATTTATTTTTGGGTGTCTATGATAGTTGTTTACCATTTCCTCTTTCTGGAAAGGGATTATTATTATTATTATTATTATTATTATTATTATTATTATTATTATTATGTTGGGTTTTCTGCTTCTTCAGCTCCTATTTTCTGTCTTAAAGTCTGTCACTGTGTCTCTGTCTCGATGAGGGTCAGGGCCAGGGACAGTGATGGATGGACGAGCATTCTTGCCCCCACAGGATGAACTGCAATGACGAAGTCCTAGGCAGACAAAATAGGATTTTTTTTAATTAACAAGCTGCACACATGGCTGTTACACAAAAAGTGAACACATGCAGCACGTTTACAATAATGTGCAGTGAAAATAGTAATAAATATCTCGTAGGTTTCCACATTCTTTAAGCTGTTATTAACTGATTGCAAATCTGTTTTTAGAGCTTAAGTACTTTCAATACTGTGGAAAGTGTAATTAACTGAGTAATCATATCAATTTAAACATGTGGTATCAATATTTTTGACAACCTTAATGGCCACATACAAAAATGACATTCTCATCTCCTCAGCTGTACTATAGTTTGCTAATTAGCTTAGTTTGCGAATTTAAGTTTAGCATACTAACACACTTAAATAATGGTGAATGCTGTGAATGTTTTACCCACTAAACAACATCAGCATGTTAGCATTGTCACTGTGCGCATGTTAGCATGCTGGTGTTAGCATATAGCTCAATAGTGTAATGTAAGAGTATAGCCTCATAGAGCTGAGTCAATGAACAAATGTTAATAGATGAATAAAAAATGACTTTCTCAGGCTGTTACAGATCGAGTTTGCCATCCTGTGCAGTTGTATTAGCGAGTTATGAACAGATCTAAAAGACAGTGATGTTTGGTTTATCTTTCGTAGCTATGGATCAGAGGCAGGCCATGCCTCTTCTACCAGTCATCACCTTTTATCGTCCACCGCCCCCCCCGCTCTCCTGTCCTTGCTGTCTCCCGCCGCCTTCTAACTATTACCATTTAGGGTATCCATGCCCCACTGCCAACAGCAAGGAATGTGTGTGTGTGTGTGCGTGTGTGTGTTGTGTTGCTGCCTGTGTCATGTTTGTGTTTCACCATGTGTTTGCGGGTGCCTGTATTGCCCTCCTACGCGCTCTAATGTCGATAACGTTCGGTCATTTTCTGGGGGTAATAATATCCACAAAGTTACTTGGGCAGGCTTCCTTACCAACAGTTGGTCTTTGTGTGAGCGTTTAGGTGTGTGGGTGTTTGCGTGTCAAAGGTGGTTTGTGTGCAGAGGCGTTTGTGAGTGTGTGTGCAGGCGTTAGACACTCACCATTGTACAACACTCTGAGCATGGAGGCATCTGACCCTCAATAATAGATGTGGCCGCAGTGAATATTTAATGGGGGGGGGGGGGGGTCGATGTGTGTGCGTGCATGTACACACACACACACACACATACATGGGGAAATGGAAATATAATATCCATGCCTGTATGACTTTTAGGCTGAAGCTCTTGGGAAAGTGGTCTCTGTGTGGTCGGGTGATGCTCTCAGTAAAAGATACTGTGGAAGTTCGCCAGGCGGCTACTTTAGCTTTCACTCCCTCCTCACCCTTGTCTCTCTTTCTTCCAACAGAGTTCTCAGGATAGTGCTGGCGGTCAGGAGGGACTCGTACCACCACCTTTCTCTGCTTTCCCTCCACCTCCACCACCACCCCCCCAGAACGGCCTGGCCCTGGATTACGGGGGCAGTCTGTATGCAGCGGGAGCCGTCCAGGGCCCCGTGGAAGCCGGCGGAGCGGCGAACAGTGCCGCCAACGCTGCCAACAACCTCAGTGCTCAAGTGAGTGCCAGCCTCTTCCTCTGTGTGCAGCCCACATCAGGTCTTTGCCTTGAGAGGCTGCCGAGAGCGTGGAGGAATATGTGTTAGAGAATAAAAAAAATAATTATAGTAAGTCACTGGGATGCACCAATGTGACTTTCTTCTCACGATACTAATTCTGCTAACCAGAATCAGGGTACTGGCCGATGCCACTGACAGATCTGATTGTCCTGTCTTCACAGATTAAAAATCTGTAACCCTCTTTGTGCAGGACTGATTAAGATCTCCTCCAAAGTCACATGAAGCTGTTGCATCATTCAGTCTCAGAGAGCGACTTGCTTCAACACGCCCCCTTCACAAATTCAAAACATGCATTTTTACCCAAGACTGGTTCAGAGCCATGCGAACGTTAGCTTAACGCTAGCTCAGAGGGGCTTCAGCAGAGGTCTAAAGGAACAGGACACTAACACTTACCAACACTGTGAACTACGAGCTGACTAGCTAGCTCTAGCTGCTGATGGCCGATTACTGTATTTACACTCTGTTGCCAGTTTATTAGGTTCACCTAGCGAATGCAGTCTAATGCAGCAGTCCTGCTATAAATCCTCTCTTCAGGAAGGTTACAATGAAAATGCTGGAGAGTGCTGTTGATTCAACTTTAGGATCAATTTGGAGACCGCAGGTTGGTGCTGTGGAGGTGTGTCATGTCATACTGACAGGTGTTTCTATTATTTTTTTTCCAGCCCATTTATATCAGCGAGCTAAATGACAGAAACACCTCTCAGCATTTTAAGGTGATTTAATTAATTGGCTGCTATTTTAATGAGAGGTTGAGAGTCGATAGGACGTTGCACAAACAATCGTTATTGGTGGAACTTGGCTCTGATATTGGCCGATGGCATTAAAGTCAAGATAATGTCATTGTGTACCTGAGCTAAATTCTGTTCCAATGAAAGTTAACTTTATATAAGAAGCTTTGTTCGTAAATTCTGAGCAGGATAATGTTGCTAGCATCTTCAGTCTAATTACTTAATAATGCTATCTCTGTTTTGCTAATGTAATGCTGGTTACTATTAGCATTAACTATAAACTTGATCGTCGCAGTGACCACTTAACAGTATCAGCTTTAGTGAGCTGGAAGTCCGCTTTGAAGTCGAGTGACGTAAAACAGTTGCATCCAGTGTGCCGCTCGCTGTTACTCACATATGTCGTCCTTTGTTGTTATCTTGATGATCAAATGATGATCCAGCAAAGTCTGTTTTATTCCACCACTTGCTTCGCCCCCTCTGGCTTTTTCCTGCTTCAAACTATCGTACAGCCGCCTTTAAAAATCCAGGATTGGTAAACCTCAGATTATAATAATCTGTCCATTATTTTAGTCACTTTTCAAGCAAAATGCTAAATATTTTCTGGTATTAGCCTCTTAAATGAGTGTATTTTTCATCATTTTATATTGAGCAGTTGGACAAAACCAGTAATTAGAAGACGTTAATTGGTTTCTTTGGGAAACTGTGTGGGCATTTCTGACATTTTCTAAACCAAAATATCTAGGAAATAACTGGTAGATGAATAATGAAAATATGTTTTGGTAATCTGATGGTACATTCTGTCTAAACCCAATCATTCTTTTAGTTTTTCCCTCCCATCACCTCCTGTGTTTCTCTTCCTTTCCTCCCCGTCCGTCTGTCCCAGCAGTCAGATGGGTCCTCCCAGATTGATGGTCAGTCAGGGGTTGGCTCAGGAGGAGGAGGAGGTGGAGGGACCGCCGGGGTTGACACAGACGACAAGGGGACACCCAAACGGCTCCACGTGTCCAACATCCCCTTCCGCTTCCGAGACCCCGACCTACGGCAGATGTTCGGGGTAAGTGGACCGGATTATTCCCCCCTTCTCACTTTGCACCACTTTGCATCACTTTGTCATAATGACTCAGAAGAACCAGTCCAGTGACGTCAGCACTGAAGCCTCTAATTTCTTTTTTATCATTTATTTCCTCGCCAGAAGTGGGATTTTTTTTGTGATGAAAATAAGCTCCTGTCATATCTGTTTCAGCTCAAAGGAATCCGTTTTTGTCCTATTTGACTAAAAAAAAAAAAAAAAAAGCAGAACTTACACTTGGTATGCCATCTTGCAGAAAGGTTATTTGAAGTTAGGTGTAAAAATCTGGCCTTGTGCTCGGCTTTTTTTGTGAGAGGAACGTCTCTAAAATGCGATGCAGAGAAAAGAGCAGAGGAAGATGTGATGGAAGGGAAGAGGAGCAGAGCTGGCTCAGTGCCAGCCAATCATGGCTGAACAGTGCTGACACCCTGTGGCAAGATGCAGTACACGACTTACAAGATGTTCAGCCTCTTCATTCTCTCCCTCTTTCTCCTTTTCAGCAATTTGGCAAAATCCTCGACGTCGAGATCATTTTCAATGAGAGGGGATCCAAGGTAGGAAGCTGGAAACAGCAAGAATTTTCTAAAATTTGTTAACATAAATGAGCTCAGCAAAAGCTTAACAGCTATTTTCAGCCCTCCGTCACGCTCCCCCTCCCTTTCTCTTCCCATTCTTCCCTCTCCTCTGCTTGCAGGGCTTCGGTTTTGTAACATTCGAGGCGAGTGCAGATGCTGAGAGGGCCAGAGAGAAGCTTCATGGTACGCTGGTGGAAGGACGTAAAATCGAGGTAACTCACCACCCTCGCCCTCCCCCCCCCTTTTTTTACAATCAGTGACCATTTTCTCGTCCGTTTCCCCTCCATGTCCGACTATGAGAATGAGTTTGTTCTGGTCATTTCTGCCCCAGAGGTTTTCCAGATGGCTGTATGTGTTCAACTCTAACCCCTCTGGCTTCACTTTAGCATGGTGCAGCGGTGCCACGCACACAGACGTCTCTTTTGACGGCACTTCCTGTCAGTGTTTATGCTGTCGTCGCTGTTCTTGTCGTTGATGTTGATGTTGTGGGCTGTCCATTGCACCTTGATCTTAAAGCTGTGTGGTTTGCAAAGCATGCTGGGTGGAGTGGCTACACAAAAGGCATGGCCGGCGAGACGTCACTAAGACACGGTTGCTGACGATATCCGCTTCTGTCACAGCATGTAGGATCTTTCTTTTTTCTTTGTTTTTTTTTGGTTTTCCTGCACCTTTTGTATCACCAACATCACTTCTTCCATGATCATGATGAGTGGCCATTTTTGGTTTATGGTTGTGTTTATGACTGGAAGGAAAGCTAATAGCCTCTCAGTTATTTTCCCTCTGAAAAAATGTGCTTGCTGGTGTCTGTAAGTTGCATGGATGGATCATGAGGTCAGATGTCGTCTTGGGAGTTTTTCACTCTTTCAGTTAATATTACGTGGGTGCCTCTGGGTAGCAGTTTTTCTTCTGTTTGATGTGTAAAGAGACAGATGCATGATGGGGGCATTTTCAGGGGCCAGTTTTTTTGGGAATGAGACTGCTGTGAGAAGTGTGGTGTCATTTCTGACGCTTCAAAAAGCTGACTGTTTAATTTCAGACGTGCGAGATGGATGGTAACAAAAAAAAAAAAAAAAAAATGTTTTGTTTACACACACACTTGCATCCACCACTCCTGAAAAAGAACACCAGATCTCATGGAAGTGCATTTTGTTGTGACATCTTTTTTTTTCTTTTTTTTTTCTTTTTTTGATTTGTCAGCATGAGCTCGGATTTTAGTTGCAAATGGCCTTGGAGATCAAACACACCATGCTTTCGCCATTTGCTCTGGCACTTGATTTTAAAATCACGCTTTCCCTTTTTTTTTTTTTTTTTTTTTTTTCCACTTCTACTCGCTACTAAAGCTCCTCTGCATGGTCTCGAATGTCCTGCACTCCTCTCTGTCGCTGTGCGTGTGGGTGTGCAGAATTAGAAATACGGAGGGCGGAGAGAGAATGAACATGTGAAGAGAATGCAATAGATAGCTGTCGTTCCCTCTCCTTTCCTTTTTTTTTCATTTTAGGTTCTCCTCCATCTCTCTCCACTCTTTTTCACCAGGCCAGTCTGTTTGTCTGTCCGTCTGTCTGTCTCTCCCAGTTTGTGTGTCCCCATATGCACCTGCATTTCTGCTGTCCGTCCCTCCCCCATATCTCTGTCCATTTCCCCGTCCTGTGATGTAGTCAGGTAGCTCAGAACGAGTTTCCGTTTGATTTTGAGTCTTTTTTTTGTCAGTTCTTTGAGTGTAATCTGGGCAGTAATAACAGCTAGTCTCCACCGTAGACGTTAATTTCTCACATTTCCTTTTTGTTTGCTCCTTTATCAACCTTTATGATCTGTGTTTGTAGCGGGGTTTAACCAGTACAGGCTAGGTTGTTGTCAAATGGCTGATACTTGTAGGTGACACGTGACCTGTTACATCACTTCCTCTCTACCACAGGGTGGGGGTTGCTTTTCATTACCTCGTTTTGGTTATGTTTTCTTTTTTTTTTTTCTTTTTTTGGGTTCATCATTTCTTTCTTACATATATTTTCTCTATTTCCCTGATGATTTTTGTATGTTGTTGTTGTTGTCAGTCTCCACGGTAACTGCTCGCGTGTCCTCACGCCGTTTCCCTGGCAACGGTAAGTTGTGTACACATGGCATCATCTTTGAATGACCCCTCCCCCCACCCCATCCGTCCAAAAAATTTAAATAAAATGCACCCAACACCCAAATGAAGGACTCCTTTTACTGAGGGGAGCTTGATTGATTGATCGATTGATTGACAGAACCCGATTGGCTAATCCTGTGATTGATTGGGGAGGTGGTGAATGAAACGATTACGAGATTAGCCATTGACCGCATGGCATTATAAAGGCCACTTGTATAACTGAATGTACTGCATCTATCTGCAAGTGCAACAACTATGACTACCACTTCTTATGCATTCATTCCAATCACCTCTCTAACTGCATTCAGCATTTAATTCCAGAGCTGTATCCTGCATGGTTTACTCTCTTTCTCGTCATCTGTATGACGTCATGTAGTACTATTATGTCATCTCTCTGTGTCATGTGTCAGCCAATAGCTGCATTTTTGCACCTTAGTGGGACAGCATGCTGAAGCATGAGTGCTATGTTAGCTTTACTGGAGGAGAGGATAATAGTTGTCTGTGTATCATGGTGTACTGTAGTACTTGATTATCACTTTCTGCACCACTTTTTAGACCGCACACAGTTGTAGAGGTATGGTTGTTTAGACTTCAACATTCAAATTAAAGACATGTGAATGTGGATGCATAGTGTGCGCCCCCAAAGAGGATGCAAGCTTATTCTACTTAAAAGCAAAACTGCTCTTCATGTGTCATTTGTGCACGTTGAGCGTTTGAGCCTTTTTAAGAAAGCAAAAAAAAGCTGTCATGAAACGATGAGTAGACCCCCAGCAAACTGAAGCAAACGTAAAACTTGTGCCACTGGTAAAGTAATGGCAGCTTTTCTTTTTCCTGATTTCTGTTAAGAGGTGTTTTACTTTTTGATCAGTTTGGTTCTGGATGGTGTGTGTTGGTGGTTGTGTGCTTTCGAGGTCTTTCTAGTGTGCGACACTGATCTGGAATGCCTGGCAGTGTTTCACAACCATGGTTTGATTTGATTTTTCATTTATATTTAATTTCTTTTGAGGAATGATATTTGCATCCCCCATCCTCTCTGTCTTCATATCTACCCATCTCTCTCTCTCTCTCTCTCTCTCTCTCTGTATTCGCTCTTGCTCTATTCATCATTTCTCCATTGTTGCTCATGTACAGTTAGACCCAATGTAGGCCAACGGTCAGATGTATTTTGTATGTGTGCATCGCATCTTGTTGTTTCTGTTTGTTCATTAGAGGAATTGCACATTTGGATGGATTGTTCACTCTCTCTGCCTCTCTCTCCTCCACATCATGTATGTGTTTTTCTGTGTCTTTTCATGTGGACTGGCTCCTCCTCCTGCATCCCTCGATATTTCTGTCTTTCCTTTGTCGTTCTCTCTCCCTCCCCGTCTTCCTTTTTCTGTATGATGTGTATTTGATTGGGAGGGCTGCCAACCTTTTTTGATTGGTCTCTTGCTGCATCTGATGCTTGCTGATTGGCTAGTTTTGCTCACCTCTGGTGATGTGATGCGCTCTTGATTGGCTGCGTGTAATTTGTGTATGAACTCTTCGATTGATGTTTTTTGCATTGTGTTCAACTGATGAATCTGCCGCTTAATTCACCTTCTTTTTCCCTCCTTTTTTTCAAAGGTAGCAAAATAATGGTCTTGGATTTCTTTTTGAATGCTTTTGTTCTGAAATATTTTGTTGTTTTCTTTGTTCTGTGTGCCAATGGTTGCGTTGTTTGTGTGCAAAACTGCCTGACTACTCACCAGGATCCTTGTTTTCAATGTCTTTCTCCTTCAAAAGAAGCGCATGCATCAAATACCATCGCTGCTCATCAACAGAATTAACCTCTTAAGAAAGAAACAGTTGAAAGTATGATGACGCCTCACACTTAAAGCTTAATATGAAAACACCGCCATGTACGTAGAGTATCTCCCTCATGTGTCACTCAATATATTCAGTTTAAGAAGGCTTAAAACACAAACTGTGATGTGATTGGATTCCTCACTGCTTGTTTACACGTTAAACTGGACTGACTCAGCCACTGACCACTTTTTCCGATGTCCAGGTCAATAATGCCACAGCCAGAGTGATGACAAACAAGAAGATGACGACCCCTTACTCTAACGGAGAGGGTCTTGCAACTCTGCCATATGGTAATGCACTTTGAACAACAGCCCTTTGTTTGACATGACAAAATTCATATCAGTGAATACATGCAAGTACTGGCTTCCACCTCTGATTATGTCTCATTATTGGTGACATTTTTGCAGAACTATATATAAAATATACTACATTCCCCTGATATCCATTCCTCTGTAATACATCGTATCTGCCAAAATGAAAGAAAAGCAAATGTTTTTAATTACTGATTTCTTTGAGTCATTATATTTGGACAGTATAATATTTTAAAACGATGACATCATACGTCCTTAGTCCAAAAAGGCTGGGACACTGTGTAAAATAATAGTATCATGATTGGGTATGAAAGCAAGCGAGGATGGAGGGAGGTTCACCACTTTGTGAAAGGATGTCACTGCACGGGCTCAGGAACACTTTGGAACACTTTGTTTGCAAAGTATTTCATTCTGTTTTTATTAAGTTTTACACAGCGTCCCAACTTCTTCGGAATCGGGGTTGTTTATCACAATTTGTCACATTTTTACGAAACTACACGTAACATACAACGTTCGCCTGATACCTGTTACACTGTGATTTTTTTTTTTTTCATGGAAACATTATTTTTGGATGATAGAACTTTGTCAGACAATAACATTATATATTTATCATCATGGTGATGTGACTCCACTAAAAATCAATAATATGATAGCATTCAATTGTCCTGTCCTGTGTCACTGCTAACAGATGACTTTCCTGTCACATTCTGCTTTAAATATACGTTATTTCTGTTGACCACAGCTGGATGGAAGTTGAGTCCCATGGTCGGAGCCATGTACAGTCCTGAGCTCTACACAGGTATGACAACAAGGAGAAGATTTATACTGGAAAAGACAGATGGAGACAAGATACAGAAATAACACTGTGTTCATATCAGTGACGCCGTTCTTTCCTCCTCCTCTCTCTCAGTGCCGGGGTTTCCGTACCCAGCAGCAGCAGCAGCTGCCTCCACTGCTGCGACCTTTCGCGGCGCTCATCTCCGGGGTCGCGCCCGGCCTGTCTACAGCGCAGTCAGGGCAGCCGTGCCACAACCTGCCATCCCTGCCTACCCGGGGTAAACACACACGCATAAATAACCACTGATAACCAGTAAACCTCTAGTGACGATAAAAGCTAGACATAATGTTAAATGCATGTCTTCACCTGGTTAAAGATAGTACTGGATTATTGTGCATGCTGCGTGTGTGTGAATATATTTTCATTGAGATATTGACATTGATAGTTTGCTGAGTGGAAATACCATTTCCTTGTACTTCACTGTGGTAATATGATACATCAGGATCAAATTGAGTAGTAGTTTCTTGAAAAGTTTGTCTCCGTGGCTGAAGTAACGGTAGTATCACTCTGAAGTCAGTGCATTTGTACACAAAGAGGTGGTATTTTGTCTTGCATGTTGCACGGTGTGTAATAATCTCACCCCTGTTTCTCTTCTCTCTTTCACAATCTGTTTGGCACCGTTTCCTCACCTCTCTCTCCCTCAATCGTCACTCTTGTTTGTTGTTTTCTGCAATGCCCACATGGTGGCGCATCACACCATCTTTTTGTTTTGTTTGGTTCGGTTTGGTTTGGCCTCTCCACCACCGCTCCTCTTCTTCCTTTCCTCTCTCGTCTCTCTCTCTCAGTGTGATGGCCTATCAGGATGGCTTTTACGGTGCAGCTGATCTCTATGTAAGTATACCTCTCTCTGCTCTACTGCCTCGCTCCTCACCTACGTTTCCCCCTCTTGCCTGTGGGTTTTCAAGTGTGAAACGGCAAAGACCAAACCCATAGAGACGTGTACTTTTGGGTGTTTTGATTCCTCACATCTTAGACATTTTATGTTCTGCCTTTATCTTAAATGATCTTATTTTTAATTATTACAGATAAATGAAGATGTAACACTTGAAATGTTCCTTTAATAATCCGTACAAATATAAAAATAGCACTCAGCAGGCTAGCGCACACACACACACTTTCATCAAAGTTTTCATTCATGAGTAGACTCCTCTATGGTTTGTCTCTGTGCATTTGTGAGTTAGTTTGTACCAATGTGATTATGAGTGTGTGTCAGTGTGTGTATGTGTGTGAGTGTGTGTGACCAGGTTGACAATAGCTGTTTCTGTTCTCTCTGTAGACTAGTGTTTCAGGACATTAGTGGCAGATTGCCCCAGGTAGGGTTTACACACTCTGTGTGAGAGCCAGTGTGCATCCTCCTCGTCTCCAATGACTGCGTGCTGCTAGACATTATTGACCATCTGAGATTGAAATGCCTTCTCTGTCTTCTTCTACTAACTCACTGGATTCTGACATGGGTGGAGTTGCGGAAGGGGGAGAAAAGAATTAAGTTGAAATTTGAATTCATGAAGCAAATGCTCCATAAAAATTCCATTCACACGATATCTACAGAGTAGACGGGGGCACATTTTAGGGTAGATTAGGTGCAGTATTGAAGGTCAGCACTTACACGGTGAGCCACTTTCTTTGAAAAGGTTTGCACTTGTCTATTCCACATTTTCATCACACACTTTCATGCCAAAATTAGTAAATCATGTGAAAAGAATTTTAACGGGGTCAATTCAGGTAAAACGGCAGATGATGCCATTTTTCAAGGCCGGCCATGTTGTCATTCATTCAACCCGAAACTTTCTATCGTACCCAAACTTTACACATCAGTGAGAAATCTAATGTGTCAGCAAGCTGCATCGCGATTCCTGAAATAAGAAACCGTACACGCACAGTAAATACATATGACATGAATAATGGCAGCAGACTCACCCAGTCGTCTGAGGGATGTAGGACAGTTTCCATCAGCGGTTAATTCAGACCCCTTCCAGGAATCTCCCTATCTGTTTCACTTGTGGCATGCTAACTGAATCAATGTCGGCATGCAGACATACTTACAAGGCTGACTCCTCCCCCAGTCACCCCCTTTCTCCTCTCTGTCTGTAAACCCCCTTTTTTGTGTCATTCTTTATTTCACCTCCTCTCGCTCTGCTCATTCTTTCCTTCCTCAGTCGATAATTGAAGCCTTTTGTGTTCGTAAATCACCTCCAAAGTGTCTTCGAGCACTTGCTTTTTCTCTCTCCTTTATTATTGTTCCACTCTATCCTTTCTCTTCCTCTGCTCTTCCTCTTCCTCACCTGTTTTCTACATAACCTCCTCTCTCTTTTCATCCCTCTGTGCGTGTCATCCTTCCTCTTCCTCCTCTCCTCTTTCCCACCTCCCCCAGTCCAGCCTTCCTCCCATAGCAGCAACTGTGTGGTCCTGAATGCGGGGACTTGGTCGTGACTGATCTTTTAGGGTAGAATGCAGCGGTGTGTGTTTCTTTTTTTTGTTTTTATTCCATAGGGATGTTTGGCCTAAAACACTGTACGTTCTGAGTTTGGGAAAGCATGCTGTGTCTGTCAGTGATTGGTTGCTGGCCACATGAGTGTGATGTGTGTGTGTGTGTGCCCTGTTTTAATCTGACTGGCTGACTGTCCTCTTACACCTGTAGTTTTTGTGTCTGTCCATCAGCTGTCCATGCAAACATAAATAATGACACAATCATCTTGCCACCCCTTCCCCTTTCTTTAACTGTGTGTTTTGGGCAGGGGAACCGGGGTGGGGCACAGTTACGGGTATGAACTCTCTCTCCCTCCATGACCAACTCGCAGTGGGGAAGATAACGCACTTATATGCTGCACAAGGAAACGCTGCAAAACAGTAAAACACATCATGTGCAGTTCGAGCTGTTTTCTCCACATTCGTCATGGAGGGAGAGACCCACACAGAGCCTGAGCTACATCCTTGTGAATGCTGTACTGCACCAGATTAGCCAGTTTTGCTGACTGTCTGCTTGTTAATCTTTCGCTCTCTTCTCAGCAGTTTTTCTCACAATATAACCCTTTAGATTCACTGCTAGTCTCTATTAGTGTGTGGAGGAAACACAGCAAGCCTTTTAACAAGAATTTACTCCTGTTTCTGTTTCATCCCACCTCTTCCTCCCTTCCATCTTCCTCCTCTGCTCCCCTCCCTCTCGCTTTCCTCCATCTCTCTCCTCTTCGTCGGCTCATCGCAGGGCGGCTATGCAGCGTATCGTTACGCCCAGCCGGCTGCGGTAGCGACTCCTGCAGCGGCGGCGGCTGCAGCGGCGGCTTACAGTGACAGGTGAGTGAGCTCTCCAGCAGTAGTGGAGGAAGGATGCAGATCTTTTACTAAAGTAAAAGCACTAATACTACACTGTAAAAATACGCTGTTGTAAGTTGAAGTCCTGCATCAAAAATCTTACTAAAGTAAAAGTAGTAAGTATAATCAGGAAAATGTACTTCAGGTATTAAAAGTGGAAGTACTTGATGCAGAAAAAGCAGCAAATCCTGACGTTTGTGAAGCTGGAACCAAAGTACCTTAAATTTATACTGAAGTACAATACTTGATCAAATGTACTTAGTTACATTCCACCACTGCTGTTCAGCACATGTTGAAGTCTCCTCTGACGCGTCTTGAGATGTTTGCTGCTTGCTTGCAGCACCGTCCTCTGTCACAATGTCGTCAAGCAACTTTATTTAAAAAGGCAAGGTTTAGAAACCAGCTGCATTAGAACAAGCAGCACAGATAAAGGACGCGCACGGGGACATCCGAGCCCAAATGAAACAGAACATGACTAATCGCACCATATGGTGACTGAAAGAACAAGATATCAAGTTGTGTGGATCAGGAGTTTGGAGTTTCATTCCGACACAAATCATAGAGCAGGAAGTGAGTTTTGAAAAACAACCACTCCTCTTCCTCCTACAGTTACAGCGTGTGAGTCACCTTGAGCTGAGTTTCTTCTTTAACTTCTTACTTGATGCCTCATATTTTATTTCTGATAGCTACGGACGAGTTTACACGGCAGACCCCTACCATGCTGCACTCGCCCCAGCTGCCTATGGTGTTGGAGCCATGGTAAGTCATTCAAAGCATACGGAATATTCTGTATTTTTATTATTTGTCAACAATTCCCAAATGTTTATAGATGCTGATTATTATGTATTAAGCGCAGTGAGTGTTTACACCTCTAAGACTGGTAAACAGGGCTAGTCTAGCACGTTATTGCGGCTGCAGCCAGCATGGTTTATGTGAAAATACACAATATCACCAGACTGATCAGTTCAAGAAAAACTCATTTTCAAAAGATTTGATCCACTAAATGTTTGCATTTTGTTGTTTCCCAGGCCACACTGTACAGGGGAGGCTACAGTAGATTTGCCCCTTACTAAAGACACTACATTTCCCAGGAGCTCCTCTCTTCCATTGAATTACTCTGTAAGAGCTCCCTCTGTTGTCGTGGAGGTGGACTGCACCCAGTTTTAAAGTGTGGAGTCGACCACATCAAAGATATTTCAGATCCCACCCCCAAGCAGTCCCACGTTTTCTTATATACGCTACTACAGAAATAGAGGAATGCTGTATTAAAGACTGACGGATGGCCTTTACGTTAAAAAAGAAGAAAAATAAAATAAAGACTTAAAATGGCCACCTTCCCTATTGCACGGCTGTATTATAGTCTCCCTTCGTATTCCCTCGACACTCAGCAGCACAAGACTCGGGATGGAGCCCAGATGTTCTTCCAAAGGCTGTATGTGGATAACTGACATTTAATTAGCTGTCAACCATGTGTGAGAAAGATCGGAGTGCTGTGTGACCTGCACACGCTCAACATTTAAGGAAACAGAGGAGGAAAACAAGCAATCGGAGTGTCCAAAACACGGTCGGAGCAGTGAGAAGCAGGAAGGTGCTTTGAAAGAAAAGCACCTAAAATGTTTTGAACCGGAATGACGAGTCACTAAAATGAGAAAAAGAACGCCCGCTGATGGATTTTTATAATTCCTCCTTAGCGTGGGTGGATAGCAGTGAGAGAGGATTTCCATTCTTGCTGTGTTCTGGTAGAGGGAGACTGAACACGGCAGCGCGGAGAGACGGTGTGATGGTTTATAACACTACAGAAATCACGTCCGAAAGCTGAAGGAGGGAGGGTTATTAGAGCTGTTCCTTACCTCAAGATTTCTTAGTATGTGGAAATGGTGAACCTTTAAACTTAAAATTGTTATGATATGCAAAGAAATTAGTTTAGAGAAAAAAAATTACCAAATTATTATTATTGTAATTATTCACATTATTATTCTTATTAAACCATTATTTTGTTTGGCTCAGCAGCCGCTGCTGCCATGGGAACAGTGAACTTTGGGGTTAAAAATCAGAAAATGAGCATCTGTACGACAAATATTCATGTTCTGACTATGTGACACAGCTATAGTCTTCTTATGCACAGGATTTCACCAACACTAGACACTACAAAAAGTACGACACTACACTTAAAATGTTTTCTTCTGGAATTGATTTTAGCTTTAGATTCAGACTAAATCATCCACCCACAACCCTGAGGTTCAAGTACTTGTTAATCCTTTAATGTGGAGATTTATTATTTGGATTTTCCCCTCATGCTCCATCTTTTATAGAGCGAAGTCCAACATTGAATGAGTCTTCCTGAAACATACTGTACCTGTCAAAAGTCTGGACACACCGTCTCATCCAATGTTTTTTCTTTCTATTTATTTTTTACTACTTTGGACATTAATACTGAAGACATCACAACTATGAAAGAACACATGCATTTATGTGGAAACGAATATCTTTTGCATTTTATGTTCTAGTATTAGTAGTAATTGCTGACAGCATTGGACACCATACATGTTTGTTTAATGCGCAAAAAGCATGAAGCGTATCTTAAAGAGACGTAATCATCCGGGTCTTAGAAAATTGCTACGTTCCGCCTTCAGTCTCTGGGCGGGTCGGTTGGCATTCCTTCAGCCAGCTCCATGAGGCAGTCACCTGGAATGGATTTCCAACAATCTAGAAGGAGTTCCCATACATGCTGAGCATTCGTTGGCTGCTTTTCCATCATTCTGCAGTCCAGCTCGTCCCTAACCATCTCAGTTGGGTTCAGGTTGGGTGATTGTGGAGGCCAGGTCATCTGATGCAGCACTCCATCACTCTGCTTCTCGGTCAGAAAGCCTGGAGGTGATGTCAGTGTCAGAAACCTTAAATATGGACTCATCAGACCGAAGTACAGACTTCCACTGGTTTAATGCCCATTCCTTTAGTTTGTTGGCCTCCCTCCATAGTTTCTTTGCAGCAGTCCGACCATGAAGGCCTGATTCACACAGTCTCCTCCAGTTGATGTTGAGACGTGTCTGCTAGTTTATGTGGACTCTAATGTGACGTGTCATTTATTGGTGGTTTCTGAGGTTGGTAACTGAGATGAACTTCTCTGCAGCAGAGGTAACTAAGTCTTCCTGTCTCGGGTTGGTCCTCGTGACAGCCTTTTGCGACTGCACTTGAAGATGCATTCAAAGTCCTAGAAATTTTCTGGATTGACCGATCTTCATGTCTTTAAGTAATGAAGGACTGTCATTTCAGTTTCAGCAACAGAATCGATTGTTTGCCAGTGACTCCCAAAACAACGCATAGGTATGACTGTTGGAGACTGCCAGCGACAGGCGTACTGGACAAACACGTGGTTAATGCTGTGAAACGGGTGCAGTCTGGGCAGGACTGGGCAACAAAGCTAATGTACTTGGTTAGTTTTAGGCATCAAATCCACTTGGCTGTTTAGGTTTGGGTTAAAATAAGTTTGTTATTCACGTACGTTAACATACGTTCATAATGTACGTTGAAATAAGTCGACCTTTACTTTTGGTTTCTCATGGGACGTGAACAGCAGTCTCCTGGGTAAACGTCTTGTGTCTGATCCATCCATCCGTGTTGACCTCCTCCGTATGTGGACACTGTCTCTCTTTATACTTCATCCCCTGAGATTAGCTGAAATGCCGAGCTGTTGTCAGGTTTGACAGCCAAGTGGCCGGTAGACGTTTAAACAGTGACGGGCAGATGGAAGATGAAGTCTTGGCCTGGATGTCCCCGAAACTGGCTACTGTATCGACTGTAAAATATAAAACGCTTTGCTTCGTTTAATACTTTCCGTTCGTGTTATTTCACACCTCTGATGTCTCCAACACTATTGTGCAATGCAGAAAATGAAAACTAAAGGAAAAGCATTGAGTGAGAAGGTGTGTCCAAACCTTCGACTGGTACTGTAGTTGGTTATTTTGTTTGCGTTGCTGGAAGCAGCAATTACTGAGCAAGAGATTCTGTCAGTGAGTTAATAGAAAATATTTAAATGCAAAACACCTTACTATTGTGCATATTTCTTTAATGTTGTATTCTATATTTCAAAAACGTGGCTTTTTTTGGCTTTTGTTTTTGTTCCAAAGATTTGTAGAAAGCACATTTTTCTGCTGTATGTATAAATATATTATCTTTGTTAATGTTATGATCATAATCCTTGATAATCCTATTGCTGTCTTTATTTAGTTCTTTTTTTTCCATCTTCGTCATTTTTATATCCGTACGTGTTGGTCCTTCATTCAGGTGCAAGTTAAATTTCAAGTTTTTTGTTTTTCCTTTCTTTCTCTGGACTAAAGATCTTGAGCCGAGAGCGTACCTGGATGGTGACATACTAAAGGTGTGCATGTAACACTACCCAACTTTTGTCCTCTGAGTTCAATATTTAGTCGATTCAGGCTGCTGCTTTATTTGTCTTTGTTTTGTTTGGGGTTTATCATAGGATCCGCTAGCATGACATCGGATTATATTTCAAAACGTACAAAAATGGCTGAATTTTTTCCCCCTTTTTTATGTCCGTATTTTAGGGATGTCTCGTGACTGAGACATTCAGAATGAATGAACATACTGTAGGTCTGTTTAACATTGGTTACAACCAACTTCCTTTCTTTCTGTTTTTTGTTTTTCTCCATTACATTTCAGTGACTAAATCTGTCAGCTTGGCCGCTGCGGTCGCTTCAGGTTTGTTTGAAGATATCCAGTAAAATGTCTAAAAGTGTTATCTCATCCAGAAGCAGGTTAATATTCCAACATGGTTTCAAACAAAATGTCATTGTGGGATATGATCTAAGTTGTGTGTTAAATGGGGCACTTGTGTTTTTCTTTCCCCTAAATACTAATTTCAAAGCTATTGTTGTGTTTTTTTTAAATGATCACACTTGGAAAAACATGCAGGTCAATAAGATGTTTTTTTCTATTAAATGTGCTGCTGTTGGATTTTCTCATTTAACATTTCTTTTCAAATATCTCAAAGTTACTATAGAATGTGTTCTGGATGAAATGGGGGTTAAAAAAAAAAAAAAAAAAAGAAACCTAGCCAAAGATGCTAACCAACAGTCCCCAGCACGTTTTGGTTCCCAACTTGTGCTACACGAAATACACAAAGATGGACTTAACAAAGCCACTGAGGGCATGGACAAACCAGCATGAGAGATACTTGTCAAGTTTAAAAAAAAAAAGAAAAAAATAGTTTTGCATGAATCTTGTGTCTTTCATATTTGACTCCTGAGCAGCCGAGCCCAGTTGCTTTCTTCTTCACCACTAAACTCCATGTAGAACGACGGGCAGCTAGCAGAGCGAAGCTAGCTAACACAACAAAGAGCACAGTGCTGTTTGGCAGAAAGGCCTGCTGATAAACACGTTGGCTGCCGCACAAAAGAACACGTGGCAGCTTCAGTTTCCTGTCATGGTTTTCTTGCCACTGTATTATAGTGAACTATGTGGCCGTTCTTCAAAGTCGCTATGGTTTCTCAACGACCGGTCCTCTCCCTCTGTCATGTCTATACCCCCCTTGACTGCCATTATGTTTTTTTGTTATTGAATGTCCATATAAAATGTTTTATATAAAATGTTTTGTTGTGATCAAGCTTTCAGATTGTTTTCTTTTAAATTCCATTGATGGAATGAAATGAATTCGTCTATCGTACACAGAGACAGAACCACCCGATGACCTTTAAGACTGCAGCTGTTAAACCTGCAATGGATGCCTTTGGCTGCGTGAGGGCAGTGGAAACGAGCGGTACACACATATCATGATTGTTTAAGTTGATATGGAAACCTGCAAGCAGCAGTTTGGAGTTGTGTTTCTGGTCACCTGCTAGTCCAGTACTTACTGTACTTTTAACTATATTTTTGTCTCCATCGATTCCTGAGAAATATCTGCCATTTTAGAAATAAAAATGCTCCACAATATCTTCACCAGTTAGTTGCTAACTTTGTCTGTCCATTGTTCGGTGACAGGTTGCCTTAGCGTTCAGTGGGTTTATCAGGGTTTCTTAAAAACGCTGCCTGTTCCTGGCTGGAAATCACACTGCTGACAGTGAACCTAGCCATTAAAGTTGCAGGCTGGACAATCAAAACCATGAGCTGAAAGATGCTTTAGTGGTCTGTAAAGCACTACAAGCAACACCTTTCACATTCCAGGTAGTCATAAGAGTCTTCTGTCACGCTAGCATGACACACTTGCACAGCATGCTTAATGACAACGCGAATATCTTCATGCTTATCACCTGTAGTGTTGACTGTTCACCATCTGTACACGTTAGCACGCTGACATTTGCTACCATGCATATTGATTACAGCAGCTTTAATAATGCAGATGTGTTTTTTCCTCTGTTGTTTTGTTCAGGATCAATTATAAAGTCAGGCTGTGTGCATATCATTGGATAGTTGAAGTGTTTTGAAGTGGAGTTGAATGAGGTTAGTCAGTGTATTAAAAGCAATAGATGGAGTACTAGCATTGAAGCAAGGCTAACGTACTGCTGTGGGTCAACAGCGAAACATATTCTATCCACCTAAAAAAGAAAAAGAGCTCACTTAAAATATCAACATCAGATGAAGTGTGTGCTGTATTTTGAATATCCCTGACTTACCTTGACCAGACAGCCCTTTACTTTGGCAGTACAGTTTTTCATTTCTAAACGACGCTCCATGCAAAGGTCCAGACCACCAGTGAATCAGCCAGATACACTGAGTAATGTAGCACTAAACACCTACAAAGAAATGAGACGAGTTACCAAATAACCAGGAAAGAAACGCACTTCTCAAAGAAGTTTGCTGTTGATTATTTTCAACCCTGTCGTGTGGAAATTAATTTACATGCAACTATTTTGCACTCATAATTACGTTGTGGTGACAAATGTGATCACTGCCTGCATTATGTTAAGAGCCAATGTTCCTTTGAGTGAATGAAACACTAGATGTCATGTGCTGCCCTGGAGCAGAATCCAAGGTTGGCATCCAGACAGTGGTTTGGTTCAGAAAACAAAAGCACTGTGATCAAGATTAGGAAAGGCTGTGGTTTCCTGGAAATGTTAATAAAAGGTCTTATGTCTCAAGTCACCACTACAGGTGGACAGTGCGTCGCAAGAGTGTCTGCTTAGGTGGACAACAATTGAAATATGCTGTCAGTAAGCGTTCAGTGTCAACGTTTCTGCAACTTGTACATCGTTCATGTACATTAACCAACATTTCCTCATTATGTTAACACAAAACAGAATTGGTCAGAATTACATTTCCCTCAAAATGGATTTGCTGTTACTAATTAGTTGTATGTAACATCATTTCTAGGAGACAGTGCTGTTACTTCAGGTAAGCCTTTTTTATGCGTAACAAATACCATTTGGCTGCACTACGTTGCTTTGTTTCTATGCTGATACTACTCTCTGTGATGCATGCAGACCGCCATCTACTGCAGGTAATACACTCACTACATGTAAGCACCTCATACAACCCCACTTCAAAAAACCTGAACTATCCCTTAAAAGACAACAAAACATTTCTTTGGGGAAAATATTTATTGACACTTCTACTCAACTGTGACACCCACATTGATCATGTGCACAAATTCACACTCATAGTTCATAAAAATAAAAATATAGATATATATATATATCTCATAAACATCTGTACATTAAGAAGGAATAGCTCCAAAGAGGGGGAGGGTTGTGGGGTGGAAAAGGCAGGAGAGAGGGTCAAAGGTTTTGTGGTCATGTACAGTACAAACAGTGACCAAACCTGCTTAAAAGAGAGGCCACTGTTTCTCAGAACTGCACAAGCCAAGTGCAAAAGGATATGAAGTTTGGAGTCATTACTTCGAGTAGGGACACCTCAGTGGAGCATAAATAGGTAAATATTTATAATATATTACTCTGTAAAATCATATTTGCCAATTTTTGACACAGTTTGGATTGAAGTACCGTTTTTTATGCAATGTTTCCCAAAACCCATGTGGGCCTATGACAACAACAACAGACATGAGGTCAGGTGTTTAGGTAGGCGAGGGAGAACAGGGCGAGAAGAGAGGAGGAGCGGCGAGGGAAAATCATTGCAGGGAGGTAAAATAGCTGTGATGCAGACATGGCGGGCGGGGGGGGGGGGGGGGGGGGGGTTTCTAGACAATTCCATATTTCGCCAGGTCGCTGAGCTCCATATCCCCAAAGGCTTCCCATGGGCAAACCACTGTGATGTCTGTGCCAAGACCCTCCATGCCGGGGATGTCGTCTCCGAATCTGAAAAAGAAACAAAAACAAGTCTTAATTTCCTGCGAATGGCACTTCTTTCATTTGATAGGTGGTGGAACCAGCGTAAAAGTGCCAGTACTAAATCATTTTAGGAGATCACTATCTTCTTTCTTAATGTCAAATCCTAACCGTTTTACTTTAGCTGTCAGATAAATGTAGTGGAGTGAAAAGCACAGTATTTCACTCTAAAAAGTTTAGATTAGACGTATGAAGTAGCAGAAAACGAAAAAAAAAAATACCTCCACCTTGTACTTGAGTACAGTACTTGATTAAATGTACTTCGTTACTTTGCACCACTGGTGGCTTTAAAGCCCCTCTTACCCCTTCTGGCCTGGTTTAGGGGCCTTGCTCTTGAAGGTGCGAGCGGCCCTCTGCTTGAACTTGGGAGGTGCCTTCTTGTCGGCGGGAGTTGCAACAGCTGCGTCTGCCATCTTTTATGCACTGAGAGGAAAAAAAAAAGAACAGTCAGTTAGCCTTGATGTGTACGACCCTCCCTCCTCCTCCTTCTCCTCCCCCTCTAAGCCCCGCTGCCCCGTGCATGCATGATATAACACCCCCATGTTAGGGCAAATTATAGACTAAAGCTGTCATACAGCTCCTTAAGACCCTGTTACACAAACGGCTTTGTCTATTTTTACACGCTGGCTTTAAAGATTACTCTTGGCCAAGTTACAGCCTGTACACCGTGAGACCAGAATATCGCTCAGTTCACCTAATTCCACAGTTAGCCTGAAGTCAACACACATATTGTATGTTGTAAATAATAAACTATGAGTGTAAGGAGATTTTCCTCTAGGCAGTTAACTTTCAGTGTGCTTTAGTCTGACCTTCCTCTGACATCATATACGTCTGGTTTTACAGGAAAGCTCAGCAGCGCTCTGGAATTGAGCAGAAATATGCGTTGACTTGCCTGATGGCATCTTTGACCTCACAAACAGATCGCGTAATTTTGTGGAAGCTGTCATGAAGTCTCTGTTAACCAGTGAGTTCTTACATTTCACAGCCGGATTTTTACATTTTCCAACTGAATCACAGTTCACCCCTGCTTTTGATCAGCCACAGTGTGCAGATCTACAGTTTGATTTCTGTGTGTAATATTCTCCTAGTGAGGGTCGACACAGCTAACAGCATCTAACAGGATCTGCATTACATCCAGCAGACAGTGAACAGAGCATCTGTGACATCTGACACCTGTTTTATTGTCCTATTGCTTTATTTTTTAACTTCTTCCCATATATTAGTTTTGTCTGCTTTAACCAGTTTTCACTTATCGTCACCTTTTTTTTTATTACATACACTCTGTTACCACTATTGCATGTTACTGACTCCAGTTAACAGTTTTTGTTCTGTAAGCTCACGTCTTTCTATTTTTTCTTTCTAAGAAAATATCCTGAATCTTTTACATAGTTAGTTCATCAGTCCCCCTTAAGACACGTGTTTAAACATGTTGAGCTGGATAATAAACTACACCTGTGTCCAAAATGACAGCAATTAAAGGTCACCCCTCCACTTCAAACTATCCAGTAATTAAGGTGAATTGTGTTTCATAAAATTAGACTTTTCAAGCACTGACATATTTTTTTTCCCTTCTTTTTAAAAAATGGCAAAATGTGTCTGAAACCTGCAAATCAGTAGGACTGACTTCCTGGGAGTTAATACCCACAAGGCCATAAGATAAAAAGCATAAAATTAATTATGTAATTTTACTTAAATAATACTTCAAACCAGTATTTTTCTTGTTTTCACTGAAGAAAAATGGCAGGTCAACACATTCAACATCATGCATTAAAAAACCGGGATGCAAAGTTCACAAAGCACAACATAAAAAGTAACGTGGAGGGTTTTCAGGTTCCTTTAAGAAGAAACACTGAGACTTTTTCCAAAATTAATCAGCCATAAACTGCACATCCAAAAACAGATACTGTTGTCTGCAAAAAGCATTTATGTCTCTTCAGCTGAAAAATCACATCCATCACAGCGTCACTGAGCTTTGCCAGCACGCCTCTGCCTTCTCCTCTTTGCTCTAACCTTAATCCTGACAGCACGACCGAAAGTTGGCCAAAGCTCGCTGCTGACTGAAGGTGAGAGTTTGGTCTTACCTGGTTCTGCAGTTACGCCGTTGGCTTCTGTCTGATGTCTCTCTGGTCAGTTTGTGTCTCTGTGGTCCTCCTGCCTTCTTCTTATATAGCTCCCACCCTCCAAATCCCCCTGACATGCTCATCCATAATGTTCTGTCCTGTGGACCCCCCCCCCCCCCCCCCCCCCTAATTGGCCTTTCTACTCTATTAGATTAGATTAAGGAGGGGGCTCAAAAGTCCAGTTTAGCTTTTCGTGCCATGTGAAGACCTTTGCAGCCTTATGTAATGAAGAATCGCTGAGAAACTCTAAATTGGATTTACTGAACAACATGACTCAGAGCATATTCTTTTCTGAGTGGGTACATTTTAAAAATAATCTAATAGTAAGGTTTTATTTTCTGCAACAGCAATAAACCCAGTTTACAGTTGAGCTTTAAAAACTAAACAGTGGGTTGTTGGAGTTTATTCTTGATTTATCCAAAATCATAACTCAAGGCTCACTTAATCAGATTTTCCAGAGCACTCCCACATCTTAATCGACTGATAGAAATCATCTGAAACCACTGGAAAGAGCTTGAAAGTGGATTTGAAGTTAAACTTTTCTTAGTTAAATCACATAAATGGGGAAGATTTGGGTGCTATAACAAACTCACAGAGTGCATCTTTAATATTTTCCCACCGTCACACGCTTCTTTTCATGTCTCACATTAATAACTGATCAGGTGTCGCTGTCCCAGTATTGCCCCGTGAAACCTGGCTCTGCACCACGAGGCGAGAGATTAAAAGCTGAATAGTTAAGTGTTCTGTATTTGGCCCCAAGTGATTGATCACCTGCGTGGAGCTCAGGGCGTCGCTGCCTTTGCGTCACATGCTCCAGATCATCATGCAGTCTGCGTTAGGACACATGTTTGTTTACAAATAAGCTGAAAGCACATCCAGAGTTACTCCAGACCTCCCGTAAACTTCATTTGTACAGCACCTTTCAGACAGGATCTGCAGCTCAGAGTGACAGTAGACAGAATGGACATAAAAACCGGGACAGAAACTAAAAGTAAAATAAGATGGAGAATAAAACCAACTTGAGAATGATAGTAGAAGTAAACAATAATAAAAATATAGACAATGCATAACATGAGATGGAACGTAAAACCACAGATTAAAGTGATAAAATATAGGTAGAAATATGGAACACAAAATGCAAAAAAATCAAGTAAAATACATCAATTATAAAGAAGCGCAGCAGTGCATGAACACGAGGCAAAGCTCAAAGGTTTCTTTAAAAATATTTAGTGAGCTGGCTTCCCTGATATCTGCAGGCCGGGTGTTGCAGAGCTTTGGAGCATATACAACTGAAAAGTGCATATTAAACACCACCAGGCATACAGACTTCTATAGATAGACAGATAGATGCGTGGGGGTGCAGTATGTGTGGGTAAAACACTGGTGCATGTGGTGGGCTATGACAGACAGACAGACAGACAGTCACACACACACACACACACACACACACACACACAGTGAATATCTTTCAGCAGATTTTTTTTGTCTTCAGCTTGATCGCTATGCTAATTATTGTCACTCACCACTGCCAGTGAATGACACCTCTGTGATTCACTTCATATTCTCAGGTTCACACACACACACACACACACACACACACACACACACACATCTAACTTGAAACACTCCTTGTATTTATATCTGGTTATCTTTCATCACGTCTATTTGTGGTTGAGCTGGTGCAGAAGAGGACAGAGCAGAGTTGGCACATGAAAGAGCGACGGAGTGAACATCTGAGGGGATTAGCAGCTCGGAGGACTTTAAAAGGGGGACGGTCGGACAGAAAGGAATCACACAGGCGAGGCTCAGACAAGCATCAGAAAAGCACTTTGAGACTTCAACAAAAGGTAAGATGAAACTGTAATTTTCTCAGCTCTGCCACGGGGAGCTGAGGCTGTTACTGCTTTGACAACGTGTAACTTAGAGAGGAGAAAAACGCTCGGAGTGATGGCTCTCTGGTGTTTTTCTTGAGTGTGGCGGCTGAGATTGATCTGAAATGAGATCTGAGATTTTTACGACTTCAGACAGGGGAGGCCTTCTTGTTGATACTCCTCACAGCCTGGCCTCTACGTCTTTATGAATATTCTATTTCTTGGTGGATTTGGATGAACAAAGAAGGATTTTGAACGCTGTTTGTACATTTTTATCCTTTGGTAATATGTTTAGATGTGGACAAGCTTGCTGAGGAGGGTGGAAAATACATGTTTATGTAAGGACACTTGTATAAAGGGGGAATTATTGGTTGATGGATGCAGAGGAATCTGGCACATTTACTTGGATAGCACCTTTCAACAGGAAGGCACCGTGAAAAGACATGAAGAAGACTTTAAAAAGTAAAAGAACTGAATAAAAGTCACAGCAAGATATGAATAAATATTCCCAAATAGTTTATTTCATACAAAGCAGTAGCATATAGAAGAAATTGAAGTCCATGGCTTAAAAGAAATGAGAGTTGCAGAGATCTCATATATTTTGTCCTTTCTTCCTCTTTTATTCCAGCAAGTAATCAAAATGGCAGACGTTGCAACTCCGGCTGACAAGAAGGCACCTCCCAAATTCAAGCAGAGGGCCATGCGCACCTTCAAGAGCAAGGCACCCAAACCAGGCCAGAAGGGGTGAGGTGGATTTGACACCACACACACAAACACACACAAAATGTATACAAGCCTTTTCTCCATTTTGGCATTTCAAGTCCTCACATGCTTTTTGTCTTGTTCATCCAGATTCGGAGACGACATCCCTGGCATGGAGGGCCTTGGCACAGACATCACAGTGGTTTGCCCATGGGAAGCCTTTGGGGATATGGAGCTCAGCGACCTGGCAAAATATGGAATTGTTTAGCCCCCTTCTCCCCCGCCTTTACCCCGTATTGTCACTATTCTCCCTCATGTGTGTTCTAGAAAGAAGGCAGCTTTTGAGGACTTAGAGGTTTGACCCAGAAAAGAAAAGAAAAAAGAACTTCCAGCACTCTCTTTTGTCTCATGCACTTTATTTGCCCCCGCCTTTGCGGCAAATTCTCCATCGTCCTTGTAACGAGTGACATCAGCTGCTCTGGGCCAGAGCTTGCACTTTCCATAGAGGAAAAAAAAAAGACAGCATTTACTGTGAAAGAGCGTTTGATCATCTTTGACTGTGAAATCCTGTTTTTCACTGTTTTGCTCTCCTCTTCCTCCACCTCTTCCTCTCAACGCTGCTGATCTGACATGCACAGATGCCTATTTTGTGTACTCGTGTACTGTACTAATATTTTTATGAGAAAATCTAAAATTTATTTCACTCTGCAGTGTGAACGATGCACCATGTGTACTCTGTCAGAAGAGAGAAAATATTCCACAAAGACAATAAATATATATTTTCCATAGAACAACTGTCTGTGTCCTTCCTGTCATTAACACCAACTGCTCTACTGATGTCACAGTAATGTGAACAATCAATGCCACAGACGCTCAGGCAGTGAGAACAACTGCATACATGGGCTTTGATCTCTGTCGTTCGCTGCTCTTATATTCTGGCTTCATCCAGAGCACATGATCCTTTACAGCCGCTGCTGTGGCCATCGTTGTTTTAGTTGCAACACTTGTATAATATAATATATACATATATATATATTTGCAAAAAAAATAAAAAAAAAAAAAAAATCTGGCTTCAGGGACAGAGGGCGAGTGGAAGATAACTAAAGATACCGTTGCCATGGCAACCAAAGCATAAAGCGATGATGAACAGTCAATGCCGCAACAAAGGTCAGATTAGGTAAAATGCCAATAAACATCAAATTATCATAGAAATCTGGCATTTTAAAGATGCCTTTAAAGACACATTTTACAGAGAGAGAGAGCCAGAGTCTAAGAAAGATTTGCAATGTTTTAAAAGGTACAGCCTCAAAAATCGAGGAGTCCCAAATCAAGAGGAAATACTCACTTCAAAAAAGGAAACGTTTGCCCTGTTTTTCCAAACTAATCTCAGAAATGTGAGAGAAGCTGTCATGAAGAAAACGGTGCTCTGTGTTTTTCTGAATTAGGGAGAAAGTTTACCTCAAAATCCGGTGAGAAGCTCTCACCTGTATGAAGTGTGGGCGCTGCTGTTCATCAGCCTGATGCTCCAGCAGCACCGCAGCAAACTAATAACAGTAGCACCTGTATTACTTAAAGACACGACCAATAAAACTGGATTAAGCTAAACAGGTGGGACATATTTGCTTCCATGAAACTGAGCTCTCAGGTAATGAAAGCTTCTCTTGGGATTTTAAGATATCTTGAGATAATGATCCCGTTAATCCAGAAAAACAGGGCAAAGATTTAACGGTACTCAGCGCACGGCGCTCCCACAGGACATCAGTCAAACTGGTCGTATTGTTAAACGGGTTTCTTCATTTTAAGAATGAAGTGTGAAAAGAATAATATTTTCTTCTGATCTGTGTGGAAGTAGAAATCTAAAGTTGCACACTGCAGTACTAACACCACTGATATCATATTCTATAGCAACTGATGATGATGATGATGTGTGTGTGTGTGGGCATGTATTACTCATATTGTGGGGACATAAATCTGTTTGCACAGCCACATTGTGGGGTCTCACCTTCCTTATGGGGACAAAACCCAAGTCTCCATAACACAAAAACATTACATTTTAGCCTGAAGACTTGGGTTGATGTTAGGTGAAGGCAAGTAGTGGTTATGGTTCTGGGAAGTCTCCAGTAAATGAATGCAGGTCAATGTTATATCCTCTGAAGTGATGGAAACACGAGTCTCTCTCTCTCTCTCAGTCTCTGTGTGTGTGTGTGTGTGGCCTCCAGATATCAATGTGCATTTGTGTCACTGCACCAATTAACTGTTGGAGCCTCTAAACAGTGAGCAGACAGAGGGACAGTGCCTGGTGCAATGTGGCACAAATATAACAAACATCAGTCGAAAACCTTTGACTTGTTCATTAGCGGGGACCTGAGGGGGAGACAGGGGAGAGGCAGCGGGTGATGTGTCTCAAAACCCCAGCAGATAAAACCAACTATATGTGCAACATATGAACCACAGCAGCAAGCGACGTCCTGCAGGTCGGGAATCAGGGCTACATACAGAGCAGCGGACAAAATAATCATACATGCGAGGTCTGGCATGCAGAAGATTCTGAAGACTTACAGATGAACTTAAGAGGCAAAATAAAAACCAAAAAACACACCTTTACATATAAAAGACATCTGTAAGCTGCTTAAAGACTTCCGTGTAAGATAATTAAGTCTCTCTTGTGTTAATTATGCTACAGTTTGCCAAGTAACCTTAAAATGAGATTATCAGTGGGAGGCCGACCAGAGCAGTCGGGCTTTTTAAACTGTTGTCTGGGTGTAACGTGGTAGCTGTGATCAGAGCTGCAACAGCTGCATCTACTGGTTACTGAGGGAAAGAAGAGGCAGCTCACTCAGCCAGAGGGGCTTCCTGCAGAGGGCAGAAACCCTCTGAGTCATGATTGATTTGTTTTAAAAGATGATGGTAACTGTGTTTCCAGGAAGCTGGAACAAAACTATTGTCTGCTGTCTATTTTTACGCTCTGGTTGCAGGATTAGACTCTGCAAAGTTACAGTTACGGCGGCATTATTTTCTTTGACATATGCTGCACAAATGTGCCTTATTCTGACTGCTGTAGTGCGTCAGTGAAGTCACATATTTATGATTCAAAGTAGTCAGATTTGAGTCACCGCCCTGCCACTCAGACTGCTGCCTGCTACTGCTCCGTGTTGTTTCTCATGTTGTGATTTTGAAAATAATTCAAGATGACTGTCTTTAAATTCTTGAAGTAGTTCCTGAAATCATGTAGCTACAAGCGGTTTGAAGATTTCTCCTAAAGGTGTAAATATATTAGAACTGAGGGACAAAAGCCCTTTCATTCTCCTCTTGTAATGGTGTCCTCTTCAGACTCATCTCTATCCAAAAGCGTACGACCAGAACAGCCAGAAATCCAAGCTGTGAGAAAAATCAAGCTACTTTCAGGAGAACACAGGGTCACCTCTCTGTCTCACTCCTGTCAGATCACCTGACCAGAGAGCCTGAAGCGAAACAGTTGATGAAGGCTCATGTGTTTGTGATTGCAGCACGTCGACTCTGTGTCTCTGGTTTTCAGCTTTTCTCTAATCAATTATTAATGGTCTAACATCAGGCAGCGGGTCTGCAGCACAGACAATAAAACAACAACAACAACAACAACAAAAAAAACTGTGCAGGCTGAGAGGACGCAGAGAGCTCAGAGCCTTGAATACCCAATGATGGCTGACAGGTACTGACCAGCGGTTTCCTGTTTGCTGCCTTGTTCTTTGCTCTGACTCCTCACTCTGACGCTTGACGAAGTGGCAGCTTACAGGCTGTAATAGGATTGGGACTTATCCATATGGGTCAGTGCAGGCAAACACAGTACATGAGCGATGTGTCTGAGTTTTATTAGATAATCCTGTTGACCCTGACCAAAACTTGGTAGTGACTCCTGTATACAGACAATACGTGTGCAAACTCAGGGTGTTTCTATAGCACCAACTGCTATTTGTTCAAACATTTGTGTCTGGAAATTTTGACGATTCCCACTTAATGCAACCCATATAAAGGATTTAAACATTCAATTGATGCAGTTGCTCCTTGTATCTGCAGGAACTACTGTAAATAAGCCATTTGTTTCTCTCATCCTGACGTGGAAGTGTTGTCTTGAAGTACTTTTTCAGTTAAAAGAGAATATAATCATTTACAAATGAACTTTATTTACAGCAGTTTTACAAAGTGTTCCTGAGCCCATGTAGCCACATTCTTTATGATAAGACAGTTACTTATTTCTCGAGAAAACATCCAATTTCTTTCACACAAGTTATTTGACTTCTCATCAAAGTTACGGACAAACTGGGTAATCATTAGTGTCTTTGCTTATTTTTCAATAAACGCTTCTAACTGCTTTCCACGTTCATTGGAGGCAATTTCATTTTAGTGATGGACAAATTACCAGGTAATTATTATCTGGTTCCAGCCTGTAGTTTACTGTGTCACCCCGTGTTAATAATCTCTGCTCTACCCACACACAGTGATTCTACAGTGTCATATGGCTAATTAAAAGTGCCAGAGGGCTTCCCCATCCTCTGAGGACCCCTGACATAACCATCAGACAGTCTGCAAACTGTTTCCAACCCACCCATGAAATCCATACTGCAAACACTCCCCCACAGCTGACACATCATGTTCATCCTCAGCCAGCAGCAGTTCAAACACTCAAAAACAAACTCTGAGACAGTTTTGATATTAATTTCAGATGATGGAAATTTTTTCCGTTTTCAAAAAGGTGCTTTGCTGATGCGGTTGTTTTATGTGTTCAGTGTTCTGTTGCAGTCACAGTGTGTTTGTGCGACTAGCCTCTCAAATTCTTCACATCTGGACAAATCACTTCAGTCATCTCCTGCTTTTATGCTTTCAGACGTGTTTCTTACCTCTGATTGTTTCTAACTCTGTGACGAATGCTGAAGTTTGCATGTGCTCGTTGCATTAGTGAGACACCGGCAGTGTGAGGAGAAGCTCAGCAGCAGGGTCCGAGGATTAAGACCACATGATGTGAATCCTTCACACGCCGAGGTCACATCAAAGCCTAACAGGGTTAAAGATTGTGTAACTGATGTTTGAGAAATAGTGACAGCTTTAACCTGGCCACAATCTAAATACCAGTAATCCATCAGGCTAAGGTTTACCTGCATTACATCACTGATCGGCCCACTAACTAACTGTCTGCATGTAATCTGAGAAGAAACCTCGACTGTCTCTGCTCCGCTGGGAACGCAGAGCAGGATTTCTATCTAACCAGCAACCTCAAACAAAACTGCAAATAAAGAATTTTATAATTCAGTAATAATAATTTGTCATTTTTTTCTCATATTATCTCTGTACAAAATAACACAGTAACTGCTAATTCGACTTGTTTTTCTTTATTTTTTTTGTATTTATTCGATTTCCCATTTCATTATGAAAACAGGGAAGCGCACATTTTCCTTTTTTTATGCAAAAAATCTATAAAAACTCTTTTTTTTGTTTCCAGATTGAATGAAAACAAAAGCACTCGGTGCTTGTGATGTTTGTGCTGTAAAGGACTTTGGACTGCAGTTCTTCTATTTAACGTGCTAAAGTATACTATAATAAAGTTTTTATTTATAGTATTAATATTATTAGTTGAAGGAAAGAATGACAAACATATCGAACTTCTGACTTCAACTCATCAAAGGAAGTTTTCTCTTTTTAGTTTGAAGCAAACAGGAGTGACTCTTGCTGAATGTCTTTAAATCCATGATGAGCTCATGAAATTAAATGAATTTTATAGTAAAATTGTATTGATAAAAAAAAAACATTTATCTTCAGTATTACATGTCTGCTCAGCATCAAAACATTCAGAAATAAACCGTTTTTTAATCTAATGCTCTGATGAAGTTGAAATGACCTGCAGCACGGTGCGACGTGCAGGACACTTTGTGCAAACTGCAGAGTTTTCTAAGATCCAGTGTCGCCACAGTCAGCTCAGAGAAAACACATCGCTAAGCCCGTGTGACAGCTCTCATCTCTTAATGTCTGTGTATTGTAATCATCGCTTTTGCTTTGTTTATTTGCAGCACCAACTATACGAGCAACTGGGCCTGTAATTTTAAGTGAAACTGCATCTTCTCTGAGCCTGTCGAACACTTAACACTCCACAAGGAGTCTGAAATTTCCTTTTTTTAAAACGTATTTCTGTCCTTCCTACTTTTTGTCCCTCTTTCCTTTTCCCTTTTCTATCATTCTCTTGCATGTATTTGTGTCAGGAATGCCACAAATACCGACTTCACTGCGAAGCGTATGTGTCAGCGCTGTTAAAATGCTGTTTGTTGCCTTTGACAATGTACTGTAGCTGGAAAGAGACTCAGTCTTAAAGCAGCAAATAAAATCCTAAAGGAGACAGATGCTATTTTGATTGGTTGGACTAATTAAAATGAGAATAAAATAGAGAACAGACACAGAAAACCAGAGGAAAATTAAGTTAAATATTTGATGTTCAGCGCTGTACAACATTTAATCCTAAAGTCACCAAAAGCTGCAGACGATTGTCACATTATAAAAGTTCCAGTATATCAAGACTTGACCTCATTGGGTGAGTTTTAGATTACAGCCAACAAGTTACTGTAAATCTTTTGCACATAGGTCATGTTTTGGAAATACTAACAGGTAAAATTTGTCTCATTTAGCTAGTACTCTGTCAGTACTTTTAAAATTAGCCAGTACATATTGAGTCAGTAATTAAAAAAAAAGATTTATTTCCAAGTCCCTCTTAGAAACAATGTTGTTACCCCCTCAATCCCTGAATGTTTGTCTTTTTATATTTATTGTACATATAGGTACACAATAAATACACCAAGTATTTAGTGATTGTGAATAATCACACAGTAATTTGCAGGCTGTAATCTAAACCTGTCACTGTGCTGTGATGACACACAATAAGTGTTCGTAAGAAGCTTTATTTTCTCCGGTCTTCACCTGAGAGGAGTTGCACTGTCATGCTCGCAGGTGTCTCTGCTGTGACGTCTGTTTGTGCTTTTCACTGAACTCGTGCGTCCATGGCGGCGGACGTGGTGTGCAGTATTAGTGTTGGCCTGATGCTCTTAAGCGCCATGTGAACATACATCGCACATGGCTGCCCTGTAAACAAGGTCAGAGTCTTCACAGCTCAGAACCACATGTCTTTTCACCTCAGTCATTTCTTCTGCATCATTGTTTGATCCACTGCTGTGGTCCAGACTTTCCCATCAGCCTCAGCTGTTCCTCATGTTTAGTGCTTCTGATCAAAGTTTAATACAAAAGTATTTGGATTTTATTGATGCAAAAGGCAAAGTTTCCAGATTCAGACCAAAAGCGCTGTTAACATTTTGTTCTTAAAAGTTCATTCATTATACTTTTGTGCATCCAGCTGTTTTTTTTTCCGCTCTGTGGTCAACCAACTGTAACTTGCCTGCATTTTTTAGCAGATGCCTTTTCGGTGGGTAAACTGTTTAGAATCGCTGCACAAAACGTCAGACTTTGTATAAATCACTCCTCTCGAGTTTAGTTGTATTTGCCATGTTATAAATAAATGTGCATTTCAGAGGCTTTTAGTTTTGTTTAAACATCAACACAAACATTTCTGTGGTGGTTGCGGGCGCTGCTGTAAGTTCGTGGGCTTTTTCTGTCTCCCTAACAAGTTATCTGAGAAAATGTTTTATGTATTTGTTTTTTCTTGGCACACAGTTTTAGGTTTCCTAGAAGTTTAGAGGTTCTTCTGGAGATTTTTCTGAATAAATTTGCTGTCAACGTATTAGCATGCAGAGGAACGGACTGTCTTCTGGCTGTGTTAACTGGTGACTGGTTACTCAAGGCTGCTGCACGACAGCAGTTTTGTCTGTTTTTCACAGCACGCTGCATTCTGTTATTGAAATTTTCCCATCAGATGCTTTTATTTCTGGGACCAGTGTAAATCAGTGGTGCCATGTGACTTTCATAAATTATGAGCACAAATCAGTTGATCTGATCAAATCTGGAACGTTTGGTGAGAAATCTTCTGATAGCTTGGTTTATAGTCACTGAATACATACCTGTATTTGTTTTTTATGAAAATCAATCTGCTATAAAGAGAAAAGAAAATCAAGGCAATAACACCTTTTTTTTTTTTTTTTTTTTTTAACCTTGTTTTCTTGTATTGGCTTGACTTTGTTGGGTGTCTGCATGATGATGAATGGATGGAAGTTGTGTCCCTCCTGTGGTGAATCTATCAAAATGCAGCCCAGCTAATCTCTGGCCTGTCGCTGGTCACACAGGCCTCCTCACTGGCTATTTGCAGCCCGTCTGGGGTTACTGAGCGTTGACCAGGCTGCAGAGCTTCCCACCAACAAAACGTTGAGACACACCAAGACACAGGAAAAGGGCAATGTTTCATAAATGCAAAGGTCAGCTGGACTAATTGGATCATTATTGCACCTTTAAACCTCAGATTGCCAACATGCCATAGTGCAGACACCTTTCCCCTGTTGCACAGTGACACGTAGTCCAACGTCTCTGCATCCCCGCTTATCAAGAACACCTGGCTGGTTCCCAAGAAGCCTCCAATCACATCCCAGAGAAGCTGCAGCAGCCGCAGCCATGTGGCGACCGTCAGAGACACACCAGAGGTGATACGAACCTTCGTACAGAGTCAAACAGCCACAAAGACTTCTGGGCATTTGTTTTCTCTACCTGCCTCCCTGTCAGCCGAATCAGCTCAAACATGCTGCTCGCTCTGTTGGTCTCCCTCCTGGTGTCGTCTGTCGCTGCCACAGAGGAAGGTAAATTGATTTAAGTGCGCTGTGTCATCTTGGTTTTATTCTGGATTTTGTCTCTTTGCTTTTGATGTAGAAAATCAAGCATATCATAATTTGGCCTTGTATTATAATCAAAGCACTGCAGCTCTGCTAATAGTTTGTCTTTTTACCACTTTGGATGGTTTGCCATGACATATGGAATAGACATTCATGGTGACCAGAAGATGAATCCAACTGACTTTGGTGATCCTCTGGATTATCCGCCATCGACAGGTCAAAATCTTCATTTATCGAGTAATATATCTCATCATCTGCTTCATGGATCGCCTCATTGTTGTCTGCAGATTCACATTTCTCAGAGGATGAACTGTACAGTGGTGATCTCCTGACTTTTCCCTCAGAGCCACCATGAGGCTCACGTTTGTGGTTGATCTCAACACTTCAGTCTGCCGTACCTTGTGTTAATTAGCAAAAGTTAGCATGGTAGCATGCCAAACTCAGATACTGAAAATTGTAACTTCTAAACTTCAGCGCATTTTCATTGTGAGGATGTTAGCAAAGCAACGTTAGCATACAGCCCACTATTACTGGACAGACTGTCACGAAAGTTGGCACAGACATCCGTGAATTGCATTAACTTTAGTGATCTCTTAGCTTTTCCTGTAGCCCAATCATCATGTCAGTGTGTTTGTCCATTATTTTTGGTTTATGATGAAATTCCTGCAAAACTAATAAGCATGTTTGCAGTTTCACTGTGAGGTTGTTACTAAGCTGATGTTAGCATCCAGCCCACAACTGTGTTTAAGCCCACAGAGCCAGTAGCACGAGCGTGGCCGACTCTTAGTGTTGTTGGGATGACGACTGAGACTGTAAAGTGCAAACTGCTTTGAATCGTGTTTCCAGTGAATCTCGTGTCTTTCTTACCCAGACGGCGCCCTGCCCAGGCTGACCGACACCAAAGCTGCTGAGGCCTTCGTCGACTCTGCCGAGGTGGTGGTCATCGGATTCCTGGAGGTCAGAGAAGAAAATTACATATAAAGAAAAAAAAAAAGTCTCCACCAGGGGCTCAAATAAGCTTTCAGACATCTTTAAACAAGCCCACAGAGGCTGTTTTATGGCTTAGTGTATTTGGCTAACATGCATGCGGCAAACCAGACATGATCAGACAAATTAGCTACGAGTGAGACTGTGAGGGCTCCAAAAATAAAGCGTTTGTTTGCACCCTGGTCTCAGTGATGCTATTGTCACAAATAGATTTTGAAGAAGAATGTATTTCCTGTGGCCACACCTTTGGCAGTGCTGGCGCTGTGAGGACAGAGGGTGGCTGGCTGTCCCACGGAGGCGAGCCCTTTGGCCAGACTGTGCGCGGGGGAAAATGGCGGACCACTTGACAGGAAATACATACGTATCTGAAGACTTGTGGGATTGGCTCCATTGACCCTCCTGTAAACAAGTGCACACAGGGAGAAGGCTCATGACAGAAGAGTGGAAGCGAGAGGCAGGGAGCACATGAGGATAGCGCATAGTTGGATCGTGATGCTGAAGGCAAGAAGAGACCAAAATATTGGTGCTGTGACTCACTGGGAATGAACACATATTACAGGCTGCAAAATGATAAAACGGATTGCCAGGGCTCATGCAAGACTGTCTCAGAAATAGACATGATTCACCTTCCTTTGAGCCAGTCTCAGCTCTCTCTTCCTGCTACATTTCTTTGTTTCTCCTCCTCTCTCTCTCTCTCTCTCTCTCTGCCCCTTTCGCTTTTTTTCACATTTAGATTTTCTTTGAGGAAAACGGATGGTAACAGGAGAGTTTCTCATGTCCCCTACACCTACTGGTGGTCTGTGAAAAGTCATTTTAAAGAGAGAGAAAAAATACACCCCGACTCCGAAAGGTGTCCTTTTTATGCCTATAACACCAACAAGATGCAGTATGAAATATATATAATGATAATAGAATAACAAAATGCTAAATACATAGAACAATAATAATAATTAAGAAAAAATAAAATATGATAAAATAGAGTGCAGAGTGCAAATATGAAATATAAAATGCCAATAAGGTGAAATCCAATATATGCACAATGCCAAAAATATAAACAGGTTAACGGAAAGGTGTAAAATGTGGACGGTTAAGCAGAGAAATGTACAATATATATGCTATGTAACTGTTATGGGTAATGGTAAATAATGTAACTTGTCTTTCTTTCTTTAAAATCTGCTCCTTGTGTTTTATGACAGTGTGTGTTTTGTTCTATTAATGTCGACCACACACACACACACACACACACACACACACACACACACACACAGCTTTTTAAAAGACCTTACCTCGAGGTGACTTGACATCAGTCCATATTTCAACAAAGAATTAAAATCCTTACAGTAATGAATAAATAAAGAAGGGCGAACACATTATAAACAATTGGAGGACAACAAGAGGATATAGTCAGATTTTTTTTTTTAACTTAAATTAAAAGTAGCCTTTTTATATATTTTTCAGTAAAAGCTATTGATATTAAAAAGATATTATATTATAATATTAAGCTATTAATATTGAAGGGTAAATTTCCTGCATTCAAAATGTTACTTCAGGAAAACTATTAAAGAATTACAAACAACATGGACTCAGAGCGGCTTCTGCCAATGTTATTTTTCTGTACATTATATAATTAGATTATCATTACTGATGCATTAATATGAAAGCAGAATATTTTACCTTCCCATCTCTGCCAATGCATTCAGCACACTTGTCCTCCTCAGGGTGCATTTCAGTGCCTGCCTACATTTCCATGTTTTATGTCACAGCCTACTCATGGAGGAGGTATATTTTCCCTCTTTTAAATTTGAAGGTTGTATAAGAATTACAATAAAAAAAATAACCTACACATTTTAAGGAAAAACACAAGAAATTATATCAAAATGACTGCATAGTATACAATGATGAAAGAAAACAGCATAACGAACGTGCTTGATGAGATGAGATAGTTCAAACAACCTCCCTCTGCAGCTCTCTCATTTTCCCTTTCGTGACTCAGGGAGAGGAAAGTCACGGCTATCAGGAGCTCGTCGCAGCTGCGAAGAAAGTTGACTCAGTCCCTGTAGCCATTTGCACCGTGAAAGAGGTGTGGGCTGACTACAGCATCTCCTCAGACACCATCACCCTGTTCAGAAAGGTACTGCACCATCAGGACTGTGCATGACTTTGTCTGCACGAGGCGTCTTTTCAGGAATAAATGTGATGAATGCTGTGATTTTACGATGATGACAGTAATGATGTTGTGCTTTATGTGATTCAGGCCGATAACCTCCAGGAGAATCTTGTTCTGTCTGAAGCCAAGAAGTTAGAAGTTGACGGTCTTGTGAACTTCATCACCACCAACGAGGTCCGATACATCACAGAGTACAACCAAGTGGTAGGTCCCACTCTTTTTTTCCTCTTATTTATCCCTTAAAATTTTTTCTTTCACTTAAAAATCCAGTTTTATTCAAATGCAAAATAGAAAGTGAGTAAAATCATAGAAAAAATGACAATTTTTAACATTTCCCATTACCCACCACTCCATCGTCCCCTTTAACCCTCTTATTAGCCATAGACATTAACCTGTGCTTCACATTTGATATTGCACATAGTATCTAAATGTATCTCAACAGGAGCGATCCTTAATGCTCCATTCTGCATTTGCACCTCATTGATATTTTAATGTTTTATATTTGCACTCTACTGCAACTGCTGCACAACAGTTTCCCTCAGGATGAACAAAGTCCTATCTAAGTTATCTTTCCCACCACCGCTTGTCAACAAAGCACAGTATTCAATGTATTCTGTGATTATAAACATAACCAACATAAATAACAGAGTGAGCAGGGCTAATACAAGAACAAGATTTCAGTTTTTATGGAGCTGTTTTTGAAAATCACCCGTTAGATGCTGTCAGGTCTGACAAAGGAGATCATGGCTCACCAGTGGGAATAGAACTCCCATCTCAGCCCTCACTCTTCACATTGGCTGTTTTTGTTTTCTCCTCAGACGGCAGTGGGCCTGTTCCACTCCCAGGTGAAATCACACCTCCTGCTCTTTGCCAACAGAGGGACCAAAGACTACAGTAAGCTCAAGAAGCGACTGGGAGCTCTCGCCCCTGAGTTCACAGGAAAGGTGAGAACTTACTTCACCTACAGCTTCAAATTGATTGAAATGGATGTAAACCTCAAATTAAAGCAAATGCAGGCCCACAAATCAAATACAACCAAATGATTTTACACTCTTGTGGTAGCTTGACCTAATGCATAATGTGCTAAAATGAATTAAATTAAACTGTATTAAAAACTGTTTTGCAGTTCTTGTTCGTGCTAATTAACGGAGCATTGAAGTCTAACTCTCGGGCGGTGGGCTTCTTCGGCCTCAAATCTGAGGACCTCCCCCGAGTTGGCATCTATGACAGTGACTCTGACGGGACGTGGCTCCTTCCTGAGGGAGAGATTTCCACTGAACGAGTACGGGACTTCTGCCAATCCTTCCTACGGGGGGATCTGAAGGTGAGCGGCCTGATGAGGAGATGCATTCGACCTAGTAGCTTCAACAGCGAGTTCACATTTAGATGTTGCTTTTTGTACTCAGACGATCTGTAGACTGACGTTTGAACAATTTAAAACAAAAAAAAGTTTAGTGATTTCAATAAGCAGCATAATTAGGAAATAAAAAAAAAACAGAAAAACTTCACTCGTGTTAAAAACAGTGGCAGAAAGGAAAGTGGCAGCGTGTTTGGAGCACCAACGTGCGAGAGGATTAAAAGCACCTCTTGCTGTCACTGTAAAGTATGTGTGCCATGCATGCACCAGACAGGAAACCTCACTCTGTGCACCAATTAGCTCTGTTACACCACACAGAGCTCCAGCTGTGTGTGACGCAGCGTCTGAAGACCCACAACAAGACACAGGAACCAGAGTTGTCAACAAAGTGTGGCACTAAAACGACTGAAATCCCATCGTCTCAAACGAGGTGGACAATAGACGCCATCTGAAATGCATTTAAAAAAAAAAGCTGATGTGGTAAAAAAAAGTTACCTCATCACCAATAACACAAATCTATCTCGCTGCTGCATTTTTGTACATTTCCCTTGTACACTGCCATTCTCATGAGCACGATATCTCAGGAATGCTTTCAGGGAATTTCTTCAAAATTTGACAAAACCGTTCACTTGGACTCAAGGATCAACTGACTCGATTTCGGTGATGTAAGGTCAAAGGTCACTGAGACCACACAAAACACATTTTTGATGTGTTGACTCTGTCGAGAATGTCGAATTCTTTCGCTAATTACGGCAAAAACACACAAATGTCTAATAACATAAAGGAATGAAGTGATGACATTTTATACCCAAAGATTGTGACCATACTTCACATTTGGTCAGACACTGGATTGACGACTCTGATCTTTGGTGTCCACCTTCAAACTGTGCTGATTGTTTAGATCTTCTGTGCTGTCGGGTCGAAGGTGTGTGTGAAGCCTCCACCTTTTACAGTTCGTAGCTTCTTTGCAGCACCATCCATATTTGAAGCACTGCAGTCACCACCAGCTCATTGGTTCTGCTGATGTTGACCTTCAGGTGATTGTCGTTGCTCCTCGTGATGAAGCTCTCTATCAGTCCTCTGTGCTGCTCTGGAACAATAGTCTCTAAGTGAAGACAGTGTGTTTCTCACTGGACATTATTCACTGCAATCATACATGCCAATATAGAGATAACTGCCACTTCAACAAAAAAGGCACTGAATACCTTAAATCCCTTCAAAGTCTTCACTGCATATGACAGACATGGACGTTAACTGCAACTTGACCGGTTGGCAGAGGCGAACGGCCACAGGCCGGTAGTTGTTGTCTTTGATATATTCTTCTGAAACTGAATAATTTAAAATTCTTGACAGATAAAACTAGATATGCAGCAGATGCCTCAGTGTTGTTGACGTAGATAAAGTTAGTTCCTAAATAAAGAAAGTGCTTCGAGTTTTCCTCTGAAGCAGTCAAATACCAGACTTTTGAGGTCTGTGTCTGTGAAAGGCGACATAAATAATCTCGAGGTAACCTTGGTATAGATACAAGAGTCACATATTCCCTCAGTGCTGTGCTGTCTGCCGTACTTCACTTATCCCATGTTTATGTCTTTCAGGAGGAGAAGCAGGCAGGTGCGGAAACCAAAACAGAGCTCTAGGACTGAACAAATGTAAATGAACCTTATATATTAAATAAGACGGAAAAACAGCGTCTGGTGTGAATTCTTTCTTTCATCCTTCTTTCTCGTCTCTTTCTTAATTCAAAAACAAGGGAATCTATGCAAAGTGAACATTAGCATGTGTGCATGTGTACATCACGTGTCCTCACTTATTTACCAGTGTGTGTTATGTTTTGTCTGTTTACGCGAGTGTGAGCCCGTCTGCGGCCCGGTTAGCAGACCGCAGGTCTCTGGCCACAAGTCGCGCAGAGATCTGGCAGAGTTTGTTAGTCTGTCTACTAAAGTTATTGTCAGAACCACAACACACCAACCTCAGAGAGAGTGACGGAGACGAGGCTGGGAAGATTCAGCAGTCAAGACAGAGTCATTTCTCCAACGGTTCATCCTGGATAGAAACGCTTTGTAAATAAAGTGAGAGACATCATCTGCACAGCATAAACTAACATGAAATCTCCCAGCGAGGAACGCCAAGGGCACCAATCACACACGGTCGAAAGCAGGGCATCAAATTAAAAAGAATGAAATTCAAGAAATTTGGCTCAAAGACATATCAGGCTCTAAATATGGATAAAAGTGAGAGTATTTAGCAATAAAGTCTATAAAATCTGTATAAAAGGACAACAGATGGGCTGTAGACATCAAGAGTGAAAAGTTTGGGGCTTGTCCCAAAAATATTCTCTCAAGCTTGAAGGGAATTTCAAGGCCCAGACTGGGATCAGTATAATTAGTGGTGTTGCACTGCCAAGCGGATGCATCCGGCGGAATTGGGAAAGCCTGGCAGGTGGACGTTTCTCAGAGACCAGATGGAAATATACAGCGTGTGTCGCCTGCCATCTGACTTTGTTTACGGCTGCAGTCGAGACGGTGTTACATAAAGCACTGCCGGGGCTCTGCGGGTGGTAGAGAGACGACCAAATCAAAAAGTAAACCGTTACTCGATAACAGCTGAGGTTAAACAATATTACAAACACATAACAGAAACAATATGGACGCTAATTACTGATGATTCGAAAAAAAAAAAAAAAAAGATTTATTATGTCATTGTGTTGTTTATTAACATTTTGTTTCTGTATTTTCAATAAGTAAGATTTCAAATCATGCTTGATTACAACTCCTGTACTGCCTATACTTATGAGAAATGACAATAGAAACATTCCAAAGTGATGCCTGTGTTAACATCAGTAATCCAGTACAGTTAGTGGACACAGTAACCTGCAGGCATGCCTAGAAATTATGAACCAGTCATCTGTCATATAACAAAATAGATCCTATATTGAATGTGGTTTGGTGATTTGGTTTCTGACCAATTTCCAGCTAAAACTTATTTGGACATTGCTATTTAAAAAGCAGCTGTGGAGTTCAGCTCTGGATCCTGGAAGGAGATGCATCATCATAACAGTGTATTATCACATGCTGTCACACAGGGTCAGGGATGGTTGTCTGAGGGAAAACGAGTTAAATGTTTATCTTCTGATGTTCTTTTCTTAACTGGTACACAGCAAAGACAACGATGCAGCAGATCGACAGCAGTTTTACAGAATATATTGTGGTGTGTCTGGAGATGTGTGATTGTACAAACCTTCCACGGAACACGACACTGGTTTGACAGTGCAGTGTTTAAGTGGTCTCCTCTCTGGGCTCCAAAATAGCTGAGATGCTAACTTATTACTACAGTGGAAACACTGATGTGGAATGGCAGGCACTCAGTCACTTGTTTCCTGCAGCAGCAGTTATTGTAGGTGTTAAATGTAACAGTATATAAAGTAGTTAACATCATCTCAAGTTTAAACATCTACAGCTAAATACAACGTCCACATGAATGCAGCAGTAACATTACCATTTTACTGCAGAACAAACACTTCTGCATTTCATACTTTCAGGTAAATTCTGCTGATAATATTTATATACTGAACATTTTTGGGTTTTGAATGCAGGACTTCTACTACTACTACTGCTATTATTGCTACTTCTTGTGGAGTATTTTCACAGTGTGGTAATAGTTTTACTGAAATAAAGGATCTGAATACTTCTTTCACCTCCATTGAGAAAACAAGCCTTGGTGCTTTGTTGTGAAGCAACTGTGCTCCTCAACTCTGTCGCTCAAATTAAACACAGAAGTCTGTTCTCTAAAAAAACAGTAAATCCCGGAGATCTCACGGTCCTGTTGGTCTAAACTGAGCAGTAACTTGGCTCTTGCTGTCCCAAGGAAACCTCATAGATCTTCATCCAAAGCTGGTTTCTAAGGAAGACTAGTCTCTAATAAGTAAGCAATAAGTATACTGTGCGTCTAGTCTCTAGTCATGTCAGTGTTATTCCCAGGTTTTCAAAACACATCAAACTTTTTTTATAGCTCCTGCGATGCTGTCTGTTTATCTTTCCGTCGGTTCACCCTGATGCATCTGACAGACAATGAAAACACTCTGTTGTACAGTATGCAGATCAATACATGTTAAAATAGTGGCGTTATGCCTCCATCTTATGAGTGAATTATGAGGAAAAGGTTTCTGGTGCTGCATGATATCTGAACCTGTAGCGGCTTCACACAACCAAAAACGAACGATGAAGAGCTTTTCGCTCTGCAAGTCATCTGCTACACACACAGAGTATACACTAGACCTCTCTTCCAGGAGTTTTACACTAGTTGTACAGCAGAAATGTGTCCCTCAACACATCTGCACAGTCCTGTATGTCCAAACACGAGGAACCATTCGTGCTGAACGTCTGCTTGCTTTTACATGCGTACCTGAATGCAAAACCACACATCCAACCTTTTCGTCAGTCAGTTGTTGTTTTACAGCATCGTTCCCTGGAGTCTCTGGCACCTTGCTGAGGTTACACACACGCTTACCTATAACACGAAATGTTCTCTCTGAGTTACGAGCATCCACACGCACAGTGAGGTAATGGTTTAAACAGAACAGTCTAAATGCGCGCCTGTAACTGGTCATTTAAAGGTTGTTTGTTGCAATGATATGCTGCACGTGTATCATGCGAGTGGAGCAAAGCTGGCAGGGACAAACGAAGGAAACTCACAATCATTTGACATTGCATTTAAAATGGCTCCATTTCGTCTCCGTGCTGTGCTGTTCACATCGGCAGAGCTTCTAAACCTGCTGTGAACCCTCGTCTATCCTTCAGAGAGCTTGATGGTATGTTGATGTGGGAGTAAAGTTACTTGTTTATTTAAAAGGTACATACTTGTTGGAGCCCTGATCAATCAGCTCCGAGGCCGAGGGTCATCTCAAGGTCATTTCATAAAATAAAATTAGTTTCACAATAAGTGGGTATCCAGGCCAAAACTTCCTCTTCCATGCACCGGTCATTATTTACAGTCTGATGAGCAACTTGACTTTTCAGCTATAAACAGATATCTGCATATCAATGTAGAAAAGCTAATAAAAAGCTAAATTGCTTTCAGACAATAGCCTGTGGCTTTCATTTCGCCATTGCATCACAGACCAAACCTTGCTGAAACGTGATTGGTCAATACAACTCGGACTACAAAAAGCAACCAGAGCTCTTCTGATACCAAAATCTTGTCCCTTGCCTGCAGATTCTGCATTCATATGCAAATATATGTTTCAAGAGATTAATATGGGCTCTCTCAACAGGAGAGGGCAAAAAAAACAAAAGCCGCCTCACCAAATGTTTCTCCTGCACTTTGGAACAATGAAACGACTTGTGCCAGACCAAGGCTTCGGGGGCAGTGCTTCAAAAACAAGCAGCAAAATTTTAAAATCAATACGCAAACTGATAGAGAGCCAATGTAGAGACTTTAACACAGGCGAAATGTCTTCAGGGCATCGTCAGTAAACAGTATTACATTTGACCTGTGAGGGTCAGAGACCATCTAACACAGAAGAAGACGAGATCCTTTTTACTGATATGAGTTGACTGCTAAGAGCAAACAGTATATTCTCTTCAAACAGTATGTGCGCAGTGACTCTAATTACACCTGTTGTGTAAGTTTTCCGGTTTCTGCTGCACAGACAGGGAATGTATAAAACCAAACAACAGCAAAAAGGCAATGATTTAAAAACCAAGACGCAACAACAAAAAAAGAACCTGATCCAAACGCCCTAAACGTTATATTTCTTGTCCATCCAGGGACCTTGTGGCAATTGTTCTCTCTACTTGTATCCCCCATGCGCTGAAATGAATCCACCAAAATGGACGCTGGAGCAGACATTGAAATTACATGGCACACGTTCCAAGACAAATCCCTGACACCAGGAATAACACAAGACTATGAAACATGAAGGACACCAAGGTCACTGTGCAGCAGCACTGAATTTCTCACAGTGTGAAAGGTGGAGGCCCTCTGAGATATATATATATACATGAAGTGATATGTGTGCAGAAATGTTCGGTTATCTAGACAGTATTTAAGTTGCAATATGGTTTAGGTCTCAAATACCTTTTTTTTTTTTAATTGTTTTTTTTTTTTCATAAACCACAGCTGAAGCCACACTTCAGCTATATGGCACAAACAGAGAGCTGCAACCAAACCCGCATGCACAACGCCTGGATCGTGGATCCATCACATCGGGGTTGTGTATATTTAGCTCTATGTATATACGCCGAAACACAACAAGCGGAGGCTGTGCATTGGGCCGCCGGTTGGCATCGCTAAGCCGTGCCTGGATCTGTTCAGGAGCTGGACTGAGATGGATCTGTAAATAGGGACTGACTGCGGTTCTGCTGGGACTCTGCAACACTCTAATTAAGCTCTGTCGCATAATGAGGCTCACTACTGTTCCGTGCCACTCGATTAGTAGCTTGTGGTCGGCTCAGGCTATAGTTTGAGGTTTGTGGGGGTGGGAGATCACTTCTAGGGCAAGGAGTATAGTAACATAACAGCAATGGCAGGACTGGCAACGTTGATGTTAAAGGGGCAACCCCGCAACGGGTCTCCCTGATTAAAATCCAATCACATCTTAGGGGGATTTTATAGAGATCAGCAACACCACTTGTTTGGACCTTTGTGGCCCTTTTAAAGTGCAGTGATGAGGGGTGAGGACTGAGGAGCTCGATGGGGACGCACAGGACTGGAAAACAAGACGAGTAGAAAAACAATTCGGTTTGACCTCAGAAAGTGATTGACAGGGAAATGATGGCATTTTTGTTCGACAAACATACTGTCCAGGTTACCCAAAAGCCGGGAAGACAAACTATTTTAAGATGTCAATTCGCTAATTCGATTTGACAGGTGCACTAAACATCTCATGTTTAGTGAGTGTATATGTTTGTTTGTATACACGTGCATCGCGTGGAAGGGGAATCCCCTGAAGTGTACCGCTGCGCATTCCTCATGATAAGGCAGAACGCATAAAGGTTTACATACAGCACTCACACTGTACGCACAGTTGAATGGCAGGAATGTTTTGCGGCTGTCTAAGTTTCTGTGCGGGTGAATGAGTTTTTGGACTCTGTGCCAGTGCTGCGTGGGTGTTTATGGGCGCTTTCATGACAAGTGGAAGCGGAAGCATTGACATTTGATTCCCCAGCCAATCAGAGGGTTATCTCATTGTGTGGGTCTGGTCTCACAAAGGAGGTGGACTACAGTATATATTGACCTCGCACTGGGCCAAAGAAGCAGAACAAGCCATCGCAGGAAAGCTAAGAAGCTACCAAGAAAGCAACTTGTCTGTAGGGAGACACCAACTACAAGGCATCATGAAGACTCTGACTCTCCTCTCCATCTGTGCTCTTCTGTCGGTGTGCTGGTCCATGGGAGGTGAGGACAAACTCATCATTGCTGTGATTCACAGTTTTCTCAGTGTTATTTGGATCAGTGTGTGCAGCTACAGTACGTATATGAGAGTGTTACATTGTGTGATCCTCAGCTATTGAACCAGAGGTCGTCGCTGACTCTTCCGACTCATCCGCCGACTCATCCGCTGCCGTTGCACCTGCTGCCCCTGCACCTGCTGCCCCTGCTGCCCCTGCACCTGCTGCCCCTGCGGCCGCTGCCCCCGAATCATCCTCTTCATCTTCATCCTCCTCCGAGTCCAACTCTTCCTCTGACTCTTCAGCATCTGATTCCAACTCCAGCTCCGATTCGTCTGATTCATCCGATTCGTCGTCCTCCTCCTCTTCCTCATCTTCCTCCTCATCCTCCTCGTCTTCCTCTTCATCTTCCTCCTCCTCCTCGGAATCTTCTGAATCTTCTTCCTCCTCATCCTCATCCTCATCCTCCTCCTCATCCTCCTCTTCTTCTTCCTCCTCCTCCTCCTCCTCTGAGTCCTCTTCTTCTGAGTCCGACTCCTCTGACTCTTCCTCTGATTCTTCCTCCTCCTCCTCCTCTTCTTCTTCTTCATCCTCCTCATCTTCATCAGAGTCAGCCAGTGATGAAGGTATGCAACATTTCTGCTTCCAGAAAGAATCTCTGCATGGTTTTAGATTCACTAATCGTATTTTTATCAGACTGTAAGAAAAGAACATTCAACAAAGTCTGACTTTGTGATGTTTGCCCCCACAGCTGCTAAGGTGGTTGTGAAGAGAGACCTGGCTTCTATTCTTCTGAGGAGAAGTAGAGCTGCCCCAGGAGGAGACCTCACCCCTCTGCAGCTGGAGAGGTACAGATATTTAGTCGAGTTGGATGAGGCTGACTCACTAAGCAGCGACACTTTAGCTATTGAAATGTCTCTGTGAATCATTTAAAACTCATCTCAGAACTAAAACACGCAGTCTAAGTTGAGTCTAAAGTGAGATTTCACAAGCCCTCTAACCCCGTTTCTCTCCTCTTCCATCCAGCCTGAGAGAGGTGTGCGAGGTGAACGTCGCCTGTGACGAGATGGCTGAGACCGCAGGCATCGTCGCCGCATACGTCGCCCACTACGGACCCGTCCCCTTCTAGGTTCAAAACTTCTCTTTCATCCACATGGGAAGTGTTTTCTCTGTCATTTTGTAATAGAACGGCACAACAACTCCCCTAAATCCATCTGAAGGAGCAGACAATCAAAGACAAAAGAAAAAAAGAATTGGCACATGATGCTAGATGGAGATTTTGTTCGGCACAAATCCTTGCACAAGTGACCAGCTTTGGTGGTCCTGTATGGAAAGGCCTCCTCCGGGCTTTCAGAGAGAGGCACATGGAAACACAAGCCTGTGAAATATGCAGTAGCCCATGCAAGATTAAATTATTCTTCACTTCTATAGTATAATACAATGAATGGTGCTACAGGTGCAAATGTATTGTATGTTAATGTATTGATGTTTTTATGTCGTGCTTTAGTCGTACTTTAATTAGAGGTAGTGGATCTAGTAAATAGTGGATGGAATAATGAGTTCTCAGAGTACTGTAGTCTTAGTAGTAGTCTATTGATAGTGGTAGTGGTACTGTACAGTGTGTGTAAAATGCACATCAGTTATCTGCAATGACTGTAACCACAAATTGCCTCTTGGTTTGAAAATAATAAATTATTTTGTTTTGTCCAATTGTTGCTTCGTCCTCAATTCTGACGGTCGCTCTTGATGTGAGGAAGGACATTATACCTGTAAACCTGCAGTAACCACTGCAGCGGCTGCTTGGGGTCAGCAGAAACAAGCTGTAAACAGCACTGACATACCTTATACCTGTGTCTGCTGCACAACAAAAACTATTTTCAACTAGTTTTCAAAAGTTGCAATTATGTTTCTTATGCAGGTAGCTGAGGAGCTGCCATCTTTGTTTTCATTAGGCAAGGGAGATGCAATTTGGGAAGCAGTTATATGTATATATATGTTTTCAGGATTCAATATCTTCTCATCCAGATGGTTCAGAAGACTCTTTTGGATTCTGGAAATACCTTCAGGACAACACTATTTTTTAAACTCCCCTCTAGGTTTTTCCAAAAATCACATCATTAATTATTCCATAGAGAAACTGATGATGACCTGAATGCATGCTAATAGTCGAGAGGCACAAACTGGGGCTAGCACTTTAGCTTCTACGCTCCAATAATCTGTTTGCTGCTGGCCAGGTAGAAAACTGCCACCTTCTGCTGTCCCAAGTGACACAATGAGAGCGGTGAGAGGGTGAACCAGGACAGCAAAGAAAACCAAAACAATGAGCTGAAATATGATACGAAGATAATTAGAGCTGACGTGAACAGCAGGATTAGGTGATAATCTCTGACTGATTATAGCTGCTTTAATGTTCTGTGATGGATTAGCATTCGATCTTTGTCAAACGTACTGAACAGCAGTCTCTACCTCTCCTTCATTCAGCTTTCAGTGGCACTCACATGGCTTTGACTTTGCTGCTGCAGCTTTCATATTGGCCACTAGATGGCGGTGATTGTTAGTTTGATTTAAGCACATGCTCTAATGTTTTCAATGAACAAGTCAGTGCTTAGTCCTGTATTTAATTGGAGTGCATGAAAACACTTCAGCACTCTGAACTTGGGACAGTCGTTGAGGATGTGCTGACCCTTCTTGGTATTTGTTAAAGACTTGTTTGAGACTCTGAGCTGGACCTGAGCAGGAACTCCACTGCCAAGACTTCAGACTAATACTGAAACTGGTAATGATGAGGACTTGATAGCACGGTGCTGCCATAATGAACACGGAGTCTTGGGTTTGAACTGATTTCACTTATAGAAATACAAAAGAGTTTCAATCAAGAGTTGGAACAAGCTGATGCAAAATAATATGAGTGTATAATGAGATTATTTAAACAACATTAAAGCCGATTGAGGTTGCAAACTAAGAGGGAAGTATGTTTGAGGTGGCTTCTTTCCAAAATGCTAGCTTCTTTTTATTGGTGGTGATTGGGGATGAAGCAGACGTGCAGTGGTTTAGTTTTGATTTCCAGAGCTGAGAAGACAGATGTGTGACGATGTTTCGGTGTAATTCTGCTGGGGACTAAATATGCTGTATTGAGAGGATCTGAATATTGGTTGATTGGTGTATATACTATAAAACTGGTTTAGGGGAAACAACATTTATAATTCACCTCATACAGGTCGTGATTTAAGCACACATAATGAGCAACAAAATCACATTGTTTGTCTGCAGAAATCAGTATAATAATGATGTCGACTTACTCAACATTTTACAGATTTCAACCAAAATTTAAACCACAGAGCAAGGGAACGTATGCTGTGTGAGTACAGTGAGTAAGATGGAAGAAAAGGTTGCGTTATGAGAAGTATGACAGTTCCAGTTCCAGTATGAGCACAGATAAGATTAACAGTGATCAACAGGTGTGCCCTCTGCTCAGTCACTGCGGCTGGTGACAATACAGCTGCGACACACCCTGTCACATGCTGAGGAGCCTGTGGATGGGTGCACCGTGCCGCCGTTTTATCATTAACAGAGAGAGCAGACACGAACATCCTCGCCTTATTTCCTCTGTACACACAGACTCCGGAGAGCCTTATTTGAGTTCAGCTTCAGCCCACATAGAAGAGTTTACCAAGTGGAGATCGATGCGTTGACGAAATGAAAACAGACAGCACACAAAGTAGTTCTTATGTGGAGATTAGTGGCTACTAAATATTTGCAGATAGTGAGGAACTGCCAGTTGTACCTGCACATAGCAAAGCCAAGTTAGAATGATATCAGCTCGGTCAGCATAATCAGACACTCTGCACTCATTTTAAACAATCTCTGAAGCACACATATTTCTGCATTCCTGCATCTTTAATTATGGAGTGAAATGTACATTTACAAAGGCCTGACAATAAAGTTTAGGACATCTGTCCCCTAAAACTTTTTAGAAGCAGACTACAGCTTGTGCTGTAGTAACTAGTAGCTATAAACAAATGTAGTGAAACATACGTTATTTCCCTATGAAATGTAGTGGGGCAGAAGAATATTGCTGAATTAGATAAATATTATTCATAAATATTATTTATTCAATATTATTGATACATATTGATACCTAACAATTCTTACGTAAAGCATGATAAGTCTTACATAAGTGCAGCTCTCGAGTAAATGTACGTAGTTATTTTGAGCGAGTGTCAGTCGACCACGTGGCGAGTGTCTCGTGGTTGTTCGTGAACGTTGGCACAGTTGTGCGCCCTCGTTATTAGCATATTGATAATCCATCTCATGTTCTTTGCACATGGTTTACAGACATGTGACAGGACAGCCGTCATCACACCAGTTTTCTGGATACTGGCTGTGTTGCCCCAAGTGCTTAAAAAATAATGATAACAAAATAAATCAAAAGTCACAAATACAACAGTACAGTCACAGGCTAGAAGCAGCAAATAACCCGACCCTCTGAAAGACAGCCATAACAAAAATATTGGGAAATATTGATTATACTGACAATAATAATGATGTTAGCAAAGTTTCTGATACTTTGAGATATAGAGCACGTTTGTTCCTCTGGACTCTATGCAGTCTGTTTCTGCCTTGTAATATAATTGTTCAGTCAGAAAATTCTTCAGATAACACTGATTGGAGAGCAATAAATACTCTCCTACCAAACCCACAACACAAGGTCATTTAGAGGTTTGCGAGGCAGGGAAAATGATAAGTCTAGTGATTTCTGCCAGGTGAGCAGAAAAAAGTCAATCCTTCATCATTTTCAATCTTTCATTTTGAAATATCCATACAGGTATCGTTAAAACGCTGTATATTTTCAAAGGACTGGCAATGAAGTTTAGGACATTTGTCCCCTGAATCTTTTTAGAAGCAGACTACAGCTTGCGATGCTGTGCTGACTGTCTGTTTGGACGGTGCTACAAATGTTTCTGAGTAATTAATTTAAACATTAAAGTCTGGTTTATTCATTTGGTTTGATGGAGCAGACTGGTTTAGTTAAAAAAAAAAGTCAAGTCAATCTTTCATCATTTTCAATGTTTTATTTTGAAATATCCACACAGGTTTCATTGAGACACTGTATACAATGAACATTAAAAGTTCAGAATATTGAGTCAGATGTGCATTCATCTAATTTCAATCTACATATTCCTTGAATACAATTATCCTTCTGAATTACAAAATCATTTTCACACCTTAAAACGATGTGATAAGGATTTCAATGTGTCTTTGATACACAAATTTAAAAATGAATTTCCTCTGTAAAGAAAACAAAAGATGAAACCTGATAGAAATGTGGAAACATGGCGAGCAGTTTTTTCTGAACACCTCTGCACTCTGCAGGTTTTAAGCAGGTCTGATCATGACTGATTGTATCTATGCAGCGACCCAGGTTTGCACTTCGCCATTCTTTAAATAACTGTTTGTAATGATCGTCAGAAATTCACTTTGTTCAGCATTACATTACATTAACCTAATCTGTATTTCATCATTTTAGTGATCTCACCATAAGAAACATCCAATAAGCATATTTTAGACAGTTTTAAATAGTAATCATTTTATGCTATCACAGATTCTTGAGGCTATCAGAGCTAAAGATAGAAACTTAAAAATGATTGGAGTCTGGCGATATTCTGTTTTTTTTCTCATTATCAACATCCCATTAAAAGACCAAATATATGCTAGCAGCTCTGTAAGGCATAGCGGTGCTTTGAGATAAATGCTAACATTACTTGAACAGTATTAATCCAAAGCTGAAAATAGTTCCTAACAAATGCACTATTGTGTTCTGATTGAGTAATGCTAAAAACTACAGCTGCTTTAGCAAATAATTTAGCCTTGTAAAAAAATTAATTAATAAAGTATATATTTGCAAGCCGTTTAAAGATGTAAATGTTCAGCAGGAGACAATGGGGACAGGGAATGGAAAGTCACACAGCAGTGAGAGATGGACTAACAAATTGTTGCTTTTGGTTTTTCCTTGGGATCCGACAACAATAAAAAAAAAAAAAAAAATTAAAAAAGCCAACCTAATCCTTTAAAGGCAACTTCAGTCAGCACCACACAGCTGAAAGGCCAACACTTTCTTGCATGTGTTATTTTCTTTGTCTGACTCTTGATACGCTTAGAGTTGGAATTCTCTGTAGAACCATTTCTTACACCACAGGAATCTACTAAAGGTTATAACTGTAAACTAATAAATATCATGAAGATTTGCCTAAATGTGTTTTCACCTTGTGCCTTCATCAGTGCACAATGCACATCTTTACACCACACACACAGTCACACACACATATATATGTACACGGCATCTCAAAGGCGCGTCATTTTCAGAATCTTTAGCTCGATCTTTATCTCATCTTCCACCTCTGTCTCTGCACTCATTGCAGGGTTATCGTACACCTCTGTGTGAGGTTTCTTGTTATCCTCCACAGAATCTGTCTCTCCGTGCTCCTGGTCATCAGCAGCCAGCTGGCAGCATTTGCAGCAGCAACAGCATTTGGCCGTAAAAACACTGACCACTTTGTCCCAAGGAGCCAGCGAGTGGGCCCAAAGAGGCAGGAAGTCCCAGGATCGCAGCGCCGCAGGCAGACACCCAGGCTTCCTTTTCTGCAGTACGTTGATGACTATGATGAGGATCAACATGACGACCAGAGGTGCACCCACACCTACCAGCACCGGCCAGCCAGCCAGCGACAGGCTGAAGACAAAGAGCGGTAGAACGAAGAAGCAGCAGATGATGTAGACAGCGGCGAACCAGCGGTAGGAGGCGGTGATGTTGCCCAGACCTTTAGCCAGCCGGATAGGAAGGCGGGTGAAGGGGATTGGATACCACAGAATGATGCCAGAGATGTTGAACAGGAAGTGCACCAGGGCAATCTGGAACGATCATCAACACACTTTACTGATGTGCTTAAGTCATTATTTTTCCTCGTCATAAAATAAAAAAAAGTGTGGGTTGTGGACATGGATGATTGCACTGGGTCAAGTGAGGTGTCAATAGAAAGGTCAGAGTGCAGGCGCCATTTTGATATCAACGTATCACCTAGATGTGCATTATAACTGGAATTACAATGGAGAATTCTTGGAAGATTAGCATGTCTGCCATCTAATTTTACTGGACTGGATCATCTGGACTGTCAATGCAACAAGTTTTTGTCAAAAGAAATTCATATAAAAGCTCAGTCAGTCAGTCTGGTCATTCTACATATGTGCATGTTTGTGTGTGTGTGTGTGTGTGTGTGTGTGTGTGAATTACTGACCTGCAGAGCATCAGCCAGTGTGTCTCCAGGACTAGCCATAGCTGCCAGGATGGCTGTGGTGGTTGTGCCAATATTTGAACCCAGAGACAAAGGGTACGCTCTTTCTATACTGATGACACCGATACCTATTCAAACAAATAGGACGCTGGTTGAAATACATATGTTCACAACCTCCGTCTTCCTCTCCACCTGCCATTCTTTCATTTGTCCTTCCTGTTTAACCAGGAAATTAGCTACAGCTATCAGCTTTAAGTCTTGATAATTATAAACAAAGAAACAAACAAGGAAATGACAACAAGCAAACAAAGCGAGTGTGTTCTCCGCTGCCTTCAAGCTATTTTTGTTAAGAAGCAGAATCAGGTTGTCTGTTCGTTTAAAGTGCAAAATAGTACATAGATTTTGATGATGAATGAGATGGATGGATGGATGCCCTCACCAACAAGTGGAGTAATAGCAGAAGTGAAAACCGAACTGCTCTGCACAATGAAGGTCATTCCAGCTCCGACTAAAATGGCAATGTAACCTGTGACCCAACCAAATGGAAATGGGAAGTCTGCAAACACAAACATACACACAGCATCCACATATTATTAACCAATGCAGTCACATTCACATTTACCGCACTTGACTACTGTATATACAGTGTGCACAGTGCTCACCGGTGTTCAGGATCTTCTTGATGACTGAAGCCACCTGTCCCTTCAGCATGGAGTTAAGCAGCTTGACGATGAGGATCAGGCAGGAGCAGAGCACCAGCAGAGAAAGAGCCAGCAGGATCAGACCTACTGCCATGTCGGACAGATTCACATCCACGAAGAGATGCGTACCTGCAGGCACACAGAGACACACGCATGGCAGCTCTGCAGAAATGACTCTGAGGATACAGACGTGACTTGTGATGACTCATATCCTCCTTGTTTTAAAGCTGCATGAATTGATTTTTTTTTTTTTTTTTTTGGCCCCTTGAGGGCAGAAGAACTCCACAAGAACCTGAGAGCACACACACTCACATACTGTGTTTATCACTTGATGAAGTTAGATGTGTGGTTGGTGTTGCTAGATGCTCCACACGTTGTGTTAAAAACTGCTGTCTTTTGCTGCTGGAAATGGGGTCTATACGTTTGTGAAGGGTGGGCTTACATTTCTCGATATTGTATGTTTTGGAAATGTTCTTCATTGTGTAGGTGTAGTTGCCATCGATCCAGCAGTGAGATGAAGACGTGCAGTTCTCTGGACCGGGAACTGTAACGTTCATCAAGCTCTGAAACACAGCCACAGTTCGACAATGAAGTTTTCAAGATGGAATATTTTGGAATATTTGGTACAGAGCTGACGTGTCTTTGCTCTTACTGTGTTGGTGAAGGTTTGGCACCATTTCTTGATGAGACTTTTATTCCTGGCTTCTGGGTCTCCGGTGGCAATCCCACTAATGACAGACTGGTCCAACTGAGTCAGAGAGGAAGAGAAAGAAAGTGCAGAAAATGTACGACCACGATGAAGATGATAATGTTGGATAATGGCTTAATGTTTTATCTCTCTGACACACGAGTGATTTCTGTAGAATAACACAATGGCATTCTTTTGTGACAGTGGCTGACGAAGCCCTTTATTTTCGTAGGTGGTGAAGTCGCCCGTTCAGTTGAACTGCATGTTTGAGATCTCATCAAAGTGGGGAGACAGTGATGGCCGCTCCATAACCTTCACCTTTTTCTGCTGAAGGATTCTCTTTGTCTTGCCTTTTGGATCATTGTCATGTTGGAAAGTCATCATGAGTCCCATGTGCAGCTTCTGGGCTGATGAAAGCAAACTGTCCTCCACCTCCATGCTTCACAGTAGGGATGGTGTGCTTTTCATCATAGGCCTTGTTGATTCCTCTCAAACATAACGTTTATCGTTGTGACCATAAAGTTCAATTTTGGCCTCATCACTCCAGATGACTTTTTTCCAGAAGTTTTGAGGCTTGTCTAGGTGCTGTCTGGTATGTTGACGGCAGGCTGTCTTGTGATGTTGGTGCAGAAGCTTGTAATTCTGCTCAAATTGCTTGTGGGTTTTTCTTTACATCCCAGCCAATTTTTCCAGCACTTGTGGCTAAATACCTGTGCTGGTCTACCCGACCATGTCTTGGTACAGAGAAAACCCCTAATTTTCCACTTCTGTGCATTTAAACACAGTGTTGCGTGAAGCAGTTCTTCTGCATTATGTTAATTCTGTGGTCTATTCTGAAAAGTTTGTTTACATTCTGTGTTACCCAAAGACACTGGGTGAATCCTTGAGATGTAACAAACATGCTGAGTGCATTTCCTTCCCCAAAAAACATTTGCAAAGCTGATTTTTGAATATCTTGAATGCACATTTGAGTGCGAGCGATCTTCTTCCTCCCTGTTACTTGGCACATTGGTGAATGACACCAGGCTGAACCAGACCACCTGTGTGCTTGTACATGGGCATCTTTGTGAACGTGCAGTCAAAGCAGTGCATTGCTCCATCGTGCTACTAGTGGTCAAAAACTCCACAGGTAGACCCGAATGACAACAGATTTCAGATTCGAAGAATAAAGATGGGAGGAAGTAACAACTACATCATCAGAAACAACATTTTACCTGTATAATAGACTCTGTGAGGACATCAGTGATCACATTTAACAGGTCCGGGGCCTCTCCACTCTCAATATTGAAGGAGTCTGTGATGAGCTTGGTGACCACGTACAAATAACCAGTGGCAACCTCCAGAGGCAGCAGCACCAGTACAGAGAGCCAATTGAAGAAGTCATGCACTGTGGCTCCTGCAAAAGCCCTGGGTACATTGTGAAAGGAGGTGCATAAAAGCAAAGTAAGAAGACCTGATGGGAGCTATATATTATAGCTGTCTCAGGAAAAGTTATCTCGAAAGTAAGTAGGTAAATACAATTATTACAATTGCAGTATAATTATTTTTCAGATTATCTTGAGGGTCATCAGTCAGAGATTAGATAAGAAATATTCGTGTTTTGTAGATAAAGGGGAAGAATACGTTTTATTAGGTAGTGAACATATTTTACTGTCTTGGGACTAATAAAACTCTTTTTGACATTTTTGCATATGCTGTAACTGTAACTTAAAGTACAGGTAAGCTGTAACTTAAATGTTGAACTGACTGCATGTGTTGTGCTGATGCATCTGTGAGTTTGTTGCCAATGTCGATGTTCTTTCATTACAGGTCAATGTATTTACTTGACTATTAGAGCAATAAAAGATCATTCATCAGGGTCATACAGCAGATACTGTTGCAGCTTATCTCTGCATACTCTTGCAATTATATTTTGGGTCATATATGCATATTCACAGCAGAGCACATTGTTCTTGAGAAACGTATTCTGCGGGCTTTGTGAACTGCAGAGAGAGAGACAAAGGAAGCTTACCTGCGGAAGGTGCTGCGATCACCAGCCTGCGTCATGGCGACTAGTGTGTTGGTGACCGAGGTGCCGATGTTGGTGCCCATGATGATGGGAACAGCCAGCTGGACCGAGAGTACTGCCAACGCACACAGTTCTCCTTCATCATCACTCCTCCTGCTCCTCCACACCTCCAACAACATCATCCTTCATGCGTATGTACTGTGCATAGATCTGTGTGCCTGTATGTGTGTAGGAGCTAATACTCACGTCCAGAGGATACCATGCTGACAACTATGGAAGAGGAAGTGGACGAGCTCTGGACCAGCAGGGTGACCAGAACGCCAATGACCAGACCAGCCAGAGGGTTGGACAAAACTGAGTTATCCTGAAAGATGTCACCTGCTGCTTTACCTGGACAAGGTGAACATGGAGAATGTACATTTTCAAAACAATGCTCGTTTCCACCTTCAAAACGATACGCAGCAGCTGCATATTAACACCACGTTAATAGGAAGATATTTTGACATGTCACAGCAGGAAAAGGTGTAAATGATAAAATGAATAAAGGCTGAATTTCATTTAGCTGCTTCAGTTTCGTTGTGCTGGTATGTTAGCTCACTGTCACGCTGTCAGGACGTACTGGGACACCTGTTATCAATAACATGTGCTTTTCCTATTATGACAAACTCAAAAGTCTGCTGTGAAAAGTTTACGGGTCATCATAACACCCACGTCTGGCCTCAGACAGACATCAGTGTGTTCACCTCCAACGAGCTGGAAAGCTGAGCTGAGGATGTCGAGAGAGCAGATGAACGTGTAGAGGAGACCCAGCAGCACGATCAACTTCCCCACCGACAGCAACACTCTCAGCACCTTCCCTTTGGTGTCCAGAGCTGAGACGGAGCCAAGACATGGATGGGGTTTAAAAAAAAGGGAATAACATTATTTTTCATTTGTTAATATCATTTTTAGAGATTTATCCATTTTCACTTGTCGTAGCAGGAAAAACAGAGGTGAAACAAACGAAGGCTCTGTCCATTTGAGGGTATCAGTAACCTGCGTTTGTCCTGCTGTGACATCTCTGCCATGAAAAGGCTTGAGGCAGATTCATAGGAGGGGGGGGGGGGGGGGGGGGGGCTTTTTAAAAGCATTTCACTGTCATTTTATTATCACTGTATGATCTAAAACTTGGTCGAGAGTATAAACTGTAAGTTGACACGTTTCTTATCTGCCCACTGTCCTCCACACAAACCTAAACTTAATCAAACAAAGATTATTCCAATAGTAATTGCTGCCATTTGTAGAATCATAAAAAAATAATATTGCATTCATACTGGATTAGTCACTCTTGCAGTAGGTTACTTCACTGAACAGTGACTCTTACATGAAGTCACTGTTTAACTCCTGTGTGCAGTATGTTGCCACAGACTCAGCTTTCTCTCTGGCTACTGTCTGGATCACATCCATACTATTTATGACCTCGAACTAATCACATCAGTGTCACTGAAGTGATTTATTGTTTTACCAATGAGGCAATAAAATCTTTGAAGTTCAGTCAGTACAGAGCTCATAAAAAGCATGAACAGACTTTGGAAAGCTTTTCTGTTTAACGACATTGAACTGGAGTAGATCTAATGTGGCTTTTTGAACCTTGAACATGAAAGTGACAACATATAGTTATCTGAACGAATTGCAAATATAAAACACGTTTACATTAGTATTCACCCCCTTTAATACGCTTAAAAATGGTGCAGCCAATTTGTTTTAGAAGTCACATAATTAGTTAAACGGTGACCACGTGTGTGTGGTTGAGGGGTTTCATTTGATTGTAGTATAAATACACATGTGTCTGGAGGGTACACGAAGACAAAGGAACTCTGAGCAATTCTGCAAAAAAGCCACAGGAAATGAACTTTGATTTGATAAGAAGTGAAACACACTAATAAAACATGTCCGCGGTGGTGAAATCTTCTTAACGTCACGGTATAAAACGAGTTACTCCAGACGTGTCACACTGTACATACTGTGAGTATCTTAATATGTAATGTGCTATTTTATTTGACAAAAACAGTAGACCTGACAGCTCCTGTGTGGTTATGTAACAATACTATGCGGAACACTTTATCATATCTACAGAGGGCTATATGTCATCCATTAGTAATGTACTGACCACATGTATCTAATCAGGACACACGTTCCTCTATAAAAACAAGGATAAGACAATGGTGGACTTGTACTTGTAATAATGTCAGATGGGGACATTATGAGTCTTCACCTGACCATGGGACCCCTGTGTCCTTCAGCTCTGGCAGGTCCCACGGGTCTGTGTCCTCCGGCTCGTCCTCAATCAAAGCCATAGTGGAGTGAGCAGGGCTCGCTTTGACCTCTAAGACAAACAAAACCCTCAATAAACTTTCTGTCCTTTCCTTACAGCTAAAGACATTTTAATGGTATCTGCCTCTTAAATTCTTCCATAGCCTTCTGTTGCAGTATGAAAACTACCTTTGCTGTGATTTCCATGTCTCTCATTTGGGTCTTCCTTGCATTTGTTCTCGGCAGCCATTGGCTGAAAAAAAAGAAAAAGCAGAAATATTATTCCAAACTGTGGGAAATGTTTGTTTCTTGACTTTTATTTGTCACTATTTAAAGGTCACAGAGAACAATTTCCAGAAGCTGAGATCAGTGTTTTCAAACTGCTGCTTTATAAAGAGATTGCAGTTAAATCAAATACGCCAACCTGAGTGTTTGCCACATAACTCATGATGCTGGTTGGAATCACATCATGTCATTACATTTTACAGACGTCAGTTGTATTTAATCCTTTGTTAACCGCAGGCCAACTCTATCTGAGCATGTACGAAAAAAAAAAAAACCCATTACATTTTGATTTTCAGGATATTAGGTTCAGAAATATCACACACAATCACACATACACACACACACACACACACACACACACACACACTGTCTCTCACATGCCAGGGTATTGATCTTATTGTCACATGGTCTGGCTGCAGTAAAATTCCATTCACACAACAGTGTACCGCAGAGAGAAAGCAACCAGCCAAATCAATACTGAAAAAGTGTTACACTTCAACAGTTTCCTGTTTGAATGTGTTCGTTAACTATTCATAAAAGTCTCTTACAAATAAATGCAACAATATTATATCACATAAATCTGTTTTATGTGCAATTTACCAAAGCCCTGATTTCTATAATTACTTAAAACAGTATCACTACATTAGATTATGTTTCATGTGTTGAGTTTCAGTTGGTGTTTCCAAGCTAAATTTCAGTTTCCTCCATCAACATGTAATAATGTAGCTATTAGTAATAAGCTTGATAAATAGGAATAATAACATTATGTTTTAATGTTCCCTTTTAATATCATTCAAAGGGACAAATGCTGAATTCATATCCCAGAGCTTTCAGGTGACAGCAGTAACATAGCATGTAGATCTAGAGATCGTTTGTCCTCACCTGTGGCAGGCGCAGTGAGTCCATGCTCCGTATGTGCTGCGCTCACCTGGGCTTCACGCTTAGAAATACAGGTAGAGCGGAAGGCTGGGGGCGGGTGGTCCGTGGAGGGCAGAAGAGAGTGATGTGCAGCGTTTACATCGCCAGGAACTTTTCCATCTCACAGATAAGACGAACAGATATGACACACCTTTCAGACCTTGATTGCTCCTACCTGACTCTGCTGTAATCTCTCTGCAAGTTGTTTTGCAAACTGATTCACATGATACCTGATTAGTCTTGAGCTGATGGTCTGCTCAACCTGTGCACTTTATGAGCCTTTATGCCCAGCATTCCTAAGAGCTTCTGTTGTTTGTTTGTCCGGTTTGCAAATGTTTCCATCCATTTAAAATAGACATGCCCGCAGAGAAACGACTGCCTGCACCTCTCAACAAACTTTCCAAATACTCTGTTACATCTGCCTCGCACAGCCCTCACAGCGACGGTAGCTCCAGCTGGTGGACCCTGAGGTGACCTGTGTGAGAGGAGCGGCACGGAGAATGGCTCCCCTGACAATGGTTTATCCCACGGGGGTGTTGGTGGGTGGGGTGTGGGGGGTTGCAGGATGTACACTGTGTTGCACAGTGTACACTGTGAATGTGGGTGTGTGCTATTTTGGGCACACAACAAGATTTTTCTACAGCGATCTATTGATACATCAAGCCATTGTTCAATACTTCAGAATATCAATGACCTAAGTTTAGGCCTGTAGATGTGCTGATGATGCCTGAGAGGATTTAGAGGAGAGAAAGTCGGCCCAGGCCGCACTGATGCATTGACTTTCCATGGAAGTCATGACCTGACAGTGTTAGGTGAGGACAGACGGGGAATCCAACATCCTCTTTGACAGCGTCTGTATGTGACATGTCCGACACTCACATACAGTCACCACCACGGCATTTTTACATCTGAATGCACAAGAGCTCTTTGTTAAAGTGTATTTATGTGCCGGTCTAACACAACAGTCCTGCAATACGTCCTACCTTTGTGACAGGTGTGTCTGCTACTTAGCTTACCCTCAATGTAAGAAATGGGCTGGACAAAATAATAGAAATAGCTGTCAGTATATTACACCACAAACTGCAGCCTCCAAAGTTATTCTCTGAAACAGTTTCAACAAAACTGAATATTAAATGTCATTAAGGTAGGACCTATTGCAGGATTGTTGTATTAGACTGCATTAGTTTTAGCCAGGTGTGGCTTATAATCTTTTGTTTGTCGGGGCAGTACTCAATGATAAACACTGGTGGGGGTGATCAAGCAGGTAAAATGCATCTGTGACGCAGTATGTCAGACCAAAGGCCTATTTGAGTGGCCCAAGTCTCCACAGTGGCTTCACAGTGAACCAAGTGAGACCTAAGTGCCCCTAATGATTGTCACAGGTGCCCCAATGCAGCCAAGCACCCATGTGATCGGCCTAAAACCGTGTCCGATGGACTGAATTGCTCCCCTTAGGATAAAAATAAAGCTAAGCCTACTCTGTCACACACACACACACACACACACACACACACACACACACACACACACACACACGCAGTTCAGACACAGAATAATTTTGGTCTGACACATCCTGTCATGTCATGCTGCCAGTAAAGCTGAATGAATGATAACAGGCAATAAAGGAAAAAAAACACATCTATTTTTTGTTTTATCTATGAATGTTAATGTGCTTGTTGTGATTTAGTCTCTTCCTCTTTAGACAGGCTCTGAATAAGCAGGTGTTTTCTATCTTAAATCTTCAACTTTACCAAGTTTTGAGTGCAACATCAGAGACTTTTTTGCTTCATGCAACCACCCATAGGAGGCCATCAAAGTCTTCTCTGTTAAACATTGTGCAAGTGCAACAGCATCACCTAGTCTCCATGCAGTGCCATTACAGCATGAACCATTTTGTTCTTATTGGCAATGTCTTGACATTTATCAGATACAAATAAACTAACTTAGTGTATTTTTTGATTTTCTTTCTGACATCACATTTTTTTTCTTTTAATGTGTAAGATATAACCGTCTGTGGGAGTGCTGATATATAGTAAATCGCTCATGTTACATCAACAGAGAAACAAGCAATGTAAGCAAGTAAGGAAATCTATATTTAATCAAATTATTTATTTCTTTATTTAATTTAAGAAAGTGAGTGTGATGACATTAAAAAGCAATATCTATTACAATGCCTAAAGTCCAGATGTGCAATTCTGACAGCCATGATGTATGTACTGTATATAAGTATAGGTACGTGAGGAACAACATTTCATTCAGCTGTGCATATGGATGAATGACAATAAACAAACTTGAAATAATACGACTGAAAAAGAAAACCACCACGATAGCACATAATATGGAAATAAAAGAAATTCGATTTTATATTATGATGTAATAATATGCCACATAATACAGTGTAATATAATGTTAGACACGTTACTTCTACTCTTTAGTGCCGTATGCTGGGATGGCTTGTCAGTATTTTCTCGGCCGCTAGAGGTCGTAGTTCGACATTTTAATACCTTCGCAATGACTCTTAAACTTTCAAAATAAAAGATCCAGTTTAAAGCTCTAACTAATGTTGTCTTTTAGGATTAAATACATCAGTAAAACAGTAATGTGCGACTATTTGAAAATAATTTCCCCCTGTTACTGTGTCTGGTTGTTCACTGTCAGACAATAATTATATCGCCGATACTTTTCTTGCGGCAAATGGCAGTTTTTTTGTTTCCGGGTGACGCCAATGTTAGCTGGAGCAATGACATTGTACCAAACACAGAAGAAGTCAGACCACAGAGTGGCTTACAATCTCTCATTTCGCATGCTTTGAAAACTTTAATTAGCGCCGACATTGCCGTCAACATGTCATCCACCACCACAGGTTTTCCGGAGGAGCGGCAGCCCAGAGGAGAACAGGTAAACACACCTGACACACGCGCATTACCAAACAGGATGCTAACGTGTTAGCTGGCTAACGTTCACTTTACATGAACTGTCAATTGGAAGTGTCTCGCGTGGTGTTGTCTGTGTCGATTTGTTTATTTTGTTTGCTTTTTTAACTCTCATTAGTTTGTCTGCACGATGACTGTCTGTCTGTGGTTACCAACAAGTCTTGTACCTGTGAACTAATGGAACAAAAGTCAACACTGGCTCTGGTGTGTGTGTGTGTGTGTGTGTGTGTGTGTGTGTGTCTGCAGGCACCAGTGGGCTTGCAGTACGTCCCCACAGAGGAAGAGAGGAAGGTGTTTGAAGAATGCAACCGCGAGAGCCTTTGGTACAGGTGTAAGTTTCTCTCACGCGCACGTCAGATCGATGGTGTAATGTTAACCAAAGGTGTCTGACACTAACACGCTTTCCTTCACAGCGGTGCCCTTTTCGGTGATCAGCATGGCGATCACTCAAGCCCTAGTTGCCAGAGGTAATATAACGTAGAGGAATCTGGACCATAGCAGTAAAAATAAACAGAAACACACCTTGAACCTTCATTTGACCGTGTTCTGTTTACATTTGCAGGGAGTCTGTCTGCTTCTCCCAGGTTTGGATCTCTACCCAAAGTGGCTTGTAAGTTCATGAATGTAAAGCTGGGATTAACACATGCAGTTGCGACATAATAACAACTACAGTAATTATCAGACACCTCCCACTATTAGGCAATAAAGTTCAACACTACCTAAAACTACAGCCTCTAAAAAGACCATAAAGTTTGAACAACACCGCCACTGATCAGTCTCAACAACAACTGATCATTATGATCTTTATCTAGACAGAGTTTACTGGTGTGTTAGACTGCATTCGTTTTAACTAGGTGTACCTGATAAACAGGGAGCTGTACGTGTTACCAGTAGTGTGATATGAGGTTGAACTAGACTTAGTGATGCAAATGTCTGAAATTAGGTTGTCACATAATCAGTGCTGGGATATTAAAATCTAAAATATTGATATTCAAAATGTGCCACATGCATGGGTAATCATATCTTTGAGTACGCTTTTCTCTCCAGTCGCGGGCTTCTTTGGCTATCTGACTGGCAAAATGTCATACATGAAGACGTGCCAGGAGAAGTTCAAGAGGTTGGAGAACTCCCCTCTTGGAGAGGCCCTCAGACAGAGGACAGGGCAGCTTCCACAATAGTGAGCACCACACACGCCTGATTGCGACACTCAGTTTTCAGATTTTATCCACCAGCTCCCCCTTGACTGTTTTTCTGTTCTTCTCCCCAGTTCCAGGGGTGCTCAGTCAGAACTGAATGACCCAGACACCCAGTCCTTTGAAACCATGTTCCAGCCAGCAGAGGCCCCCAGCCAGAAGAGCTTCACTACAGAGTCACCCATACAGATGGGCAAATCAGATGACTTCAGTGCTCCAGGTACCACAGAGAGCCACTGTACGAGCTTTTCAAACGCAGTGTCACAACGAACATCGTTTGTGCAACAGTTGTTGCTCAAGGTTAATATTGTATATGGTCCCAGTTCACAATGGGTCAGATATTTGCAGTAGAATTAATAATTGACTAATGGAGCGATTTGCCAAAGTCAGTACAATGGCAATGTGTAGGTACGTCTGAGCTTTACCATTTCACCAAATCTGTCCTGTTTTGAAATGTCCTTCCCACCAAGTAGTCTTTCTGTCCTGCATAACCCTCTCTGTCCCTCTCTTTGTCTCAATCACTCAGTTGAGTCATATGCGGATGAAGAGGAGCCCAAGAGGAAGGGCATTTTCTATGAGGACCTGAGGCTCAAGAACAGAGAGAACTACGAGGTCACCCTAACTCAGAAGGCTGAGACACTGCTCCGGACATCACCTGAGAAGGAGCCAAAAAGACCCAAGAAAGAAAGTGAGTTGTTCGAGGAACACTTGCTGTGTTGGGAGCAGTGAGGGGTTGATATTCACGTACATCTGTTGTCTTTAAATGAACACACGAAAGACGGCTTTAACTCTCCCTCCCTTATCTCTCTTGTGTTACAGTGAAGAACATCTATGGAGACACCTGGGAGGAATAAGTCCTAATGTGATGTAATCTGTGCTCGGCATCACTGACACTGCAGTACAGTGTGCGGCTCAGTGGCAATATTGCTCCAGTGGGGCTTCGCTCTTGTACAGGTTTCTGATCGATATGTCTTTGCAAGTGAGTCAATTAAACCAAACTATACGAGGATTGAAACTGTCGGTCTCTGCGCTTTGATCTTGATTTGAATTTAGACTACATTTCTCATCCTCACCGGCACAAAACGTGAATTACAATAGAAACATAATACTGAAGGTACATTTTACTGCTATTCGAGCACAACTTCAGTGTATGCAAGGTAGTTTGCTCGCGCTGGTTTCAGAACATGGGTATTCATGAACAACACCATGATGTAACCACAACTAAATCACTGGTGTCGTAAAGATTGTTGGGCTTGTTGTGCATTGCTTTTAGGGACATGTATACCAACTATATTAGTAGTTCAAAAACTGAAAAGAATGTGACAACAGTAAAGATTTTGAATGGCAGAAAAAAATGGATTAAAGCTCCCAAAACTTGCAAAGAAAAATCTATGGATATATGAAGAAGGTGTAAGACATCTTTTTCCAGCAGTCAAAACTTGAATGACTATTTGCATATCAATAAATTTTGTTTTTTTCAGTGAGGGATGGGGAGTAGTCTTAATTCATGTCTGGATGGGTCTTTCAATATATTCACATATTTTGTACATAAAATTTTTGTGGTAAGCTTTTTGCACTCATGTCAGTGTTTGTTCATCTGTCATTGAATATTTTGTGTTTGAATACTTGACCATGACAGGATGTCATTAGCCTTGTGCCCATGTACAGGTATACCGTGTCCATTGTGCTACAGCTGATGAAGACCCGACGGGGTCGAAATGTTGCCTTTTCCTAGTTCAATAAAGTTTTGGGAGCTTTAATCCAGTGTGCATATACTCCATTTCTTGTGCTGAGGACGTGCTTTTAATATACAACTAGATGTATACAACTCTTGGAAAGTTTTTCATGTGTAAGTGAGTTTTTTTTTTGTACACATTTGTTTATAGAAATGAGTGGAAATTGTACAAAATAAGTACACTTAAAACAAATTACAAAAATTTATGTAAAAGAGTTCCCCATAACAAACAATCAGCAAACTGTCATGTAGTCACACAGGCAGGCTCACTCTACAAATACTGAAGAGGCCTAAGAATCAGCTTAACAGTGTAAAAAAACAAATGACCTCGTAAACCACACAGTCCAATAACAAGAGGTGCTGAAGGCCCACCAGTGTTAAACAGTGAAAAAGAGTAGCAACAATAGAATAAGGCTCATCTGTATCGCTGGAAAGCAATGCTATTAATAACCATGACTATGGTTATGGTTGCAGCTGTGGCCAAAGTTCTGCTCTGAACTGTGTCCATGACTTTGTCCAAAGCTATGTGCCGAGCCATGTCCATGAGGAACGAGAGGCGGAGTGGGACTGCTAAGAGCGCTGCTCGAATTTGGCCAGCCTTCATAAAACTGGCCCAACGGATCAGCGGTGTTAATGCTGGACAGTGGAGCGTAAGCCTGGACCGGGTAGGACCCAGGTGTTGGATTGATCTGTGGAAGGAGGGTCTTCCTTCGCTCCTCTGCGGAAGCAGGAACAAACATAACACCGCCGACTCTCCTCAACAACCTGAAAGGCATCATCTTCTCCAGGACGCCAGCCCTGGCCTCAGACAAGTTCACAAGAGAGAACCATCCTTTCCCAAACGTCCACCCAACCAGGACGGCGATGATGTTACAGGGCAGCACGCTGTGAGGAACAAGGGCAGTGGTGATTATGAGTAACACCCAGGGGAGAACCATGGTGGGCAAACTGACTCCACACAGGAATCCTTTAGTCATTTTAGTGTGCATGGTAGTTAGAGCCACACATGCCAGGGCCACAGGAAGAAGGCCCTCAGTGTGACTCTGGCTGCTGTCGCCCTGCAGGAGATCCAGGAAGCTGTAAAACAGGCCAGTGGTGGTCGACAGCAGGAGGAACAGGAACAGGAAACGGACAGTGCCAAAGCCCTTCTCCAAACTGCCGCTGAGAAACGCCATGGCTGTGATGTTCAGGAGAAGCTGGGGGAGGTTTCTGTGGTAAAAAGGGTACGTCAGGAGTCTGTGGAGGTGTCCATTTTGAAAAACAGAGGCACCGACGCTGAAGGCATCCAGGGTGAAGTTGAAATATGTTTGGATACCAAACAAAACACACGCTAAAAGCACCACTGACAGAACACCACATGTGGGGACAGGAAGCACGTCTTTGAAAACATCAAAAACCATTTTAAAGTGCTCCGTTCCTGTCATGTTGGAAATTATTTCATCCACGGCTGAGAAGCTAAAGCAAAGGTTTCACACAGTTTATCCAATCCGACTGTGGCTCAACTCTGTCCACACTTCCGAAACAGGAAGTACTGTCTTCTCCAGACTGCTTTTAGACGATGTCTACTGAAACCCTCTCGGGTTGATGTGGACCTTGGTGAGTGAATAACAGGTTTACAGTTATCGAAAAATAAAAATGTAATAACAACACGACTCTTGCTGTATCGCGACTCCCAGATATGTTTAACGTACATGTAGGATAAAGCTCGTTTGAGCACTGAGAGGCAACTTCTGGTCAAACCTTTCAAAATAAAATATGTGTTGACGCACAGCGGCACATGTTGTTCGACAGTTGTATTTAACTGCCCAGCAAACTAGAGATTGTACGCTGTATGTGAGTCAGGCCTACAAAACCCACATATCCGTAGTCTTTAGGGTCAAAAGGAGGCTAAATGTAGCTTCTGTCCAACGTCAATGTCATAATTTGAAGGACAAGTTGCTTAACTTCCGGTTTAGCATTCTTCGTTTTTTCTTCACGTCGTACTCATTCTTTTTCTTTGCACAACATTAATTGTTTTGTTATTATCGATGTTATTGTATGACAGTGCAGTACAGACTTCAATCCAACTACCTCAGGTCTGCGTGCATGCAGGAAGTAACAAGTATATTTACTTAAATACTGTATTTGTATTTTGCTTGAATATTTCTAGTTGCTTATACTTTACACTCCTGTTCCACTGCAATGCAGAGTGAAATATTTCACGTTTTACTTCACCATATTTATTTAATTTGTGAATATTTTTCATGTAGAACACACAATAATCTTGTAGTTAAACAGTTAAAATTGCCTACACATTGACAAACAACATTAAAATGTTGCCCTGCATCTTCAGCTCATGTTTCGTTGTCTTTGCATGCAACATAATTGTTACATTTCTGATTTTGTGAAGTAAACAAGATTAGTTTGCATATCCAGATCTATCATAATGCTGTTTTATATTGATTATTTCATTGTCTCTATTGGGCGTATTTCTAACAAAATCTAACATTTATTTTGTCCTTGTCGCACTTGCTGTGCCCAAAGAACCCAAACAACACGTTTTCCCATACAAGTGAAAAAACGTGACCAAGTCCGGATGTTATTAAAACGTCCTTCTGTTTATTGTCTTTCTGAAGAAATAAAAACTCAGACGTCAGCACGTCTGTCTCCCTTCCGGTGTCGTATGGTTACTGCGGCGGATGTTGATGTTTTGTTTTGTGGAGCTTGCTGAACGATGTGAATTGTATCGTCTCTGGGACGGGTTGATATTTTCCGTGGTTGTCTTCAGGCTCCTCTTTGTACTCGTTTCTCGGCAAGGTTTCGCTGTTCGTCGGCATCGTGTCTCTCCCGGTGTCTCTCCCGGGAAGCGCGAGGCCGAGTCCTGCGATGATGGAGGACTTTGACGAGATCTACGAAGAGGAGGAGGAGGAAGAGGAGGACGAGGACAGGGCCGCGGAGGAGCAGCTCCTCAAGTACGCTCCGGACCCGGTGGTGGTGCGAGGGTCCGGCCACGTCACTGTGTAAGCAACTGGCGACGTTTCGGGGCGCCGAGAGAGGAGTTTACGGCCACCGTGAAATCATTAGCAACTGCGCTCTCCGTGGCTAACTAGCTACTAGCTAAGTTAGCCTCCGCTGGTGACCTAGCGTCGCCAGCTAGCTTCTAAGTTAGCATTGAGCTGTCTGAACGAGCAGGCGAGGAGTGGCTCCTTAGATTTAACTTTCGTTGTAGCTAAAGTAACGTGACGTGGCTTAATGAATATACACCTTTTTGTATCTACTACGTAGCATTATGTGCTGTCGTGTTATCTATTTTAAAGTCAAGACGGTTTGTTCCCACTATTTCTTGACTTAGCCACGGGGTCAGACTCCCCTGATTAACTAGATCACATTTTGCTAAATGATACACACACCCTGGAATTAACAACCCATGCGCATGACTAAATTGTTCCCTCAGTAATGTTTGTGACAGGCAAACCATGTCCAGTAGAACATTAACACGAAGTTGTTGTAGTAGCGGGAACTGAAGTTACTCGAGTCAGTTTGGGAAGAGCACTTCCAGGGTTAGCTGCAGGAAAGCATTAGTGTGTTCCTGAAGTTTGGGCTTCAAACTTCTGACATCATTCACTCAAGTTAACAGTGTTGTTGTCACACTGACTCCCCTCACCACGTTTTCTCATACTGCTTTGAAACTACATTAGATGACAGTGGTCCTTTATCGCTACTTGTCGGCCAGCTTGGCTGGTATTGACACACTTGTGGCTGTGTAATACAGCCCAGGATGAACAGTGAAATGTGACAAGGCCTTTGCACACAGGCTGCTTCACGATATTACACTTTTTAGTTTGATTTAGGACTAAAGTACGTGGATATACCAGGGGTTTGGGGTGTCTGAATTATGTATCATCTTTGAAATCCCATAAATGAAGTATCAATGTAGAAGCCATACGTGTGTATTTATGTTGTTGGTTAATTGCATTAGCTACTCATACCTTTTTTGGTCGCTGACACTCCCCCTAATTGGTACATGGGTGTGGTTTCACATTCCTTACCTGTTTATAAGTATGGGCTCTGATATTTTCTGATGACAGTCATCATCAGGTCTGTGTTGTTGTATGTAGCTTTAAAGTGCATCCTTGTTTTTCCCTTTTCTGTTAAAGTAACTGTTTACAACACATCCAGACTGAAGCGTGGATTTTTATGAACGCGTCACAGTACTCAGCCCATTACTCGTCCACACAGCGACTTTCATTGTTAGTAGTCTCCATAATCAGATTGCTTCCCCTCCATTATGATAATGCGTCAGTGTTATAGGGCTCAAAAAACAAGATGGTACATCTCATGAGGTTTGTCGGGCTGCATATTAAATTTGAACACTCATAATTTACCCCTGATATCTGCTGGGCTCAGTTTTAGATTTGGTCAAGTGGTGTAAAATGTTACCCCACAGGAAGCCTGAAATGTAAAATTGATTATTGCTTATCCAAATAGAGTGCATGTGTGCTTATGTGTAACATACTTTTCCCCCTCACCCCATCAGGTTTGGGCTTAGTAACAAATTCGAGTCAGAATTTCCATCAGCACTTACGGGAAAGGTGAGTGTTTCCATGTTATTTATTAATACATACTGACCATGGCAAAATCCCATCACACATTTGTGCTACTACAAGATTTACATCATATTCTTGCAACCAGCCAACATGTGATATTTAATTTTATTAATGTTCATATTAAAATTGCTAATTAAACATCCTGCAGTACAGTATGCCTTGATGCTTTCACTCATCTCACCACCAAAACAAAACACAGACTACATTAGTGTGAACAGTACATAATGCACTCCAACCTGTCATCCAAGAACAATACAGGTTACTTTATTAACTATGCCTGGTATGTGCTCCTCCTCAGGTGGCACCAGAGGAATTCAAAGCCAGTATCAACCGTGTGAACAGCTGCCTGAGAAAGACGCTGCCTGTGAACGTGCGGTGGCTCCTGTGCGGCTGCCTGTGCTGCTGTTGCACATTAGGCTTCAGTCTGTGGCCTGTCATCTGCCTCAGCAAGAGGGTGAGATGCTCATCCATGTTGCCTTCGAGTCAGGAAAATGTGTTGAATGTTTTGGGGAGGTGAAAAGAATATCGTCTAATGTTCCTGTCTCCTTCCAGACAAGAAGATCCATAGAGAAGCTTCTGGAGTGGGAGAACAGCAGACTTTACCACAAAGTGAGTAATGAAGGCGTGAATAGATGTGTGTGTGTGTCAGTAGTGTAGTTGTAGGATGTGCTGTAAAAGCTGCCTGATCTCTGTGTCACTCTGTTTGCAGTTGTGTTTGCATTGGAGACTAAGCAAAAGGAAGTGTGAAACCAACAACATGATGGAATATGTAAGTATCTGTTGTGGTGAGATGATAATACGCAATAGACGAAGGCTGGTTTACTTGATCACATCGATGCAAAATCTCTACCATCTCAGCATAACGGCGTCTTCTCTTATCGCCTGCAGGTAATCCTAATAGAGTTCTTACCTAAGATCCCCATCTTCAGACCGGACTAGCCCGACTGCAGCTGATTCTTTATCTCCTCTGCTGCACCACCATGGCTGTCAAGCTCCTGAATCTCCCCTCCCAAAATACTCCCAAGATTTTTGTTTACAGGGTAGCATTGATCCTCCCCCATTCTTCCACATGCACCTTTCTCAACACCCTTGTTTACAAATCCAGCATCCCAACACTCACATGTTTTTGGAGTGAATTCACCATTGAACCTTGACTTACCGGGCGAGCCACGCTTACCGGCACCAGCTTGTGGGATGTCGGGAGAACCAGCCATGGGTAGCGTTATGGATTTTGGACCTTGAGCTGGAGACTGGACTCTCTGAGTACTATGAGCTACAACTGGAATTTCGTCCCTTGTATGTTCCCTTACCTAAGCACATGGCACAGTCAGACCATGATGAAACAAACATATTCACGAGTTACCTACTGTCACCCCGTCGACTTCACCTGCAAAAAAAAAATACACCCCAGTGCTTTTGTGACAGTTGGTCCGGCGCTCTAGGTCCTTACTAGAGGCTGTAGAGGCAACATAACACGGAACTCCAAAGGAACCTTCATCCAAATCCGCTCTGCAGTGGACAGACACAGAAACAGTGGAACTCAGTAATGTCCCTCTTTTTTGAACTACCGGACATCCTTATCCTCTCCTTTCATATCTCTGCACACTTCACTGTGCATCACACTAACCCAGTGACAATCACACCCTCTGACTGTACTCTCCATAGTGTGAATGGGTGTTTATGCTTCACAGTTTACCTGGAAGAATTTGTTTTTAACATTATGTGTGTCCAGGGGAGGGGCTGGCTGCCTAGCAACTGCTTCTGGGTCGCAGTGGAGCAAGCGAGAAGGCCACTCGTGATGAAGAGAAGAAACCATTTGGCTCTCTTTTTAGTGTCTCAAGTTTTGTTAACGGTTTTGGGGAAAGAGAGGCCGTCAGTGCTTTCAAAACTGCTCACAGTATTTCTGTGTGTGTGTGTGTGTGTGTGTGTGTGTGTCTGAGAGAGAAACAGGCAAAAAAAAGACAAATCAGACATTAAGAGATAGTCTTTGCTCTGTAAAGCAGGGTTCTGTCTTTGACTCATTTCTTTTTGCCATAACCGATCTTTGTTATTTTTGTTGTAGTTATTTATGAATGCAAGAGTGAGCATATAATACGGGCATTTGAGATATAGGCCTCAGTTTGTTTTGTTTTTTTTTTTTTTTTTTTGCAAAGGTATGCCATGGCTGTTTTCCTTTTTGTCTTTATGGTCGTGTCAACACTTTAGCACACAATGGCTTTTTTTTAACACCTTCACATGGCCTCTCTTCCTGACCTTGGCTTATTTATCTCAGTGTTCAAGTTAAGGATCATGAGAAGGTTCCTCTGTTTTCAATATAATTTGACTCCTCACATTCAGAGTTCTGGGTTGATTGAGAGTGTTAGGTTCTCTGTCAGGTGTTCGGTAATACCAGGGTTCTCTCATGTGAAGCAGGATTACTGAAGTTAGCTAGCTAACAACGCTGTGTAAAACTACTCCCAAATCAGGAACCTGGACTTGAAGCTATACTAATCGGTATTTTTATTTTAACAATGTACAATGACTGTGAGGAGGTTAAGGGGTTACTCATCGTGATGTACTGTACCGACAGAAAATTCTCCTCAGCTCTACATAGCATTAACCCGAGTGTCTTTAAGCTAACGTGGTTTTCTGGCCTGCAGCCTTAATGTTTTGGTTCTTTTCGAGCTAAAAGGAGAGTGAGTAGTGCACTTACATTCATCAGGTGGCCAGAAACAAGACCCCAAATAAGTGCTAATGTTACTCTGTCCACTGGGTGTGAAAATGCACAACTGTTTGCTCGCAAGTTTGCCACATCACCTTAAGGCGACGACATGTCAGTTAGAGCAGGTTCAAGAGAAAGACTTTTTCCAGGCTCAGTGCAGATCAGTTATCTAGCTAACTGTCAATCCTGCTTCTTGATAAAAGCGTAAGATTATTTTTTAAAACTGTCGACATGTTGTAAATCACATCACGAAGCACATCTCAGTTTTCTGAAACATACCAACCGTTTTCTGGCAAGTGGGAGAAAAGACCGAAGGAGAAGGCCCATTTGAATGTGCTGTAGATTCAGTTTTCCACTCTAAGCGCACCTCTTGATTTCTTAAAAAAAAAAAGAGAGAGAGAAAAACATCCAGATACTGAGACTGAAATTGAACAAAGCCACTTAGTTTTAGGCCTCTCAGCAGTGGTGACTGTATGGGTCACACTCAGGGGATTACAGTAGATAAACAACAAAATGTAGCATGGCAAAGTTACAGCAAGCGGATCAAGCATAGCAAACAGATCACACGTTTCTTGAATAATTGTAAAATGATGCATTTTGAATTAGTGTAATTGAACAATGCCCCTAAGGAAACCAAAACTAGCCTTCCTGTGGTCTTCCTGTTCAGACGGTAAAGGAAGCACATATCCCACAGACCCACAGAGCTCACACGCTAAATGTTAACAGACCCACAGTCACTTGATTACCACTGGGCTGCCTATTGGTTCATCAGTCACTTTTCTATATTTTTGATTGTGGTCTGTTCTATGTAAATCAAGGCATAAGGCCATATGCAGATATTTGTGGTGTGTGTGTGTGTGTGTGTGTGTGTGTGTGTGTGTGTGTGAACGTTGTATGCAGATGCAAATGTTCTTCGTAGATCTCAGACTGTGATTGAACCCTGCACACAAAGTGAGTCCTTTTATATAATCTGGAGTGTTTTGTGTGTGTGTGTGTGTGTGTGTGTGTGTGTGTATGAGGGAGAGAAAGATATATGTACATATGACTCATGAGCAGGTGTATGTACAGTAATAAACTACCAATAAACAAGGCTATGGGCATTTTCCTCTGTAACTCTGATTTTTTTCCCCCTGCTTGTTGACATGAAGTCTCTGTGAAGATTGATGTCATCACAGTAAAATCACACGACATCGAGAAGCAATGTCAGTTCACGAGGTTGCGGTTGAGTGGATGTTGAAAGTCCTGGTGAAGTTCAGACAAATGTCCAGTAGGTGGGGCTGCTGCTGAAGCCATTCCAGCTGAACGACTTTCAGCAAACTACACATTTGTGAGGTCAAAGACAGCACTGATCCCCATCCCACTCGCATTTCTTGAGAATGGTAAGTAAACGTGTGCCTAATGATGGATTCTTTGCTGTCGATTATCAGCTGCTCTCATCAGCTGGACACATCCATTTATGAGCCTAAAGTCTTGCAGCTGTCTTAAATAAATTAAGTAAAGACGATTCTGTCTCTCTGCCTCAGGTCGTTCTCTTCGCCTGCTGTTGTGCGCATCCCTCCACCTCCCCATCACCTCCCAGTCTCTGCAGATTCATAAGCTTCATCACGTCTCAGTGGAGTGATCAGCTGCCACCACCAGCATTTATCTTGCCCTTTGATTTCAGAATCTCCCCGTAGAGTCTAAGTGCCAAATACTTTATTCAAGACTTAATTATCACATACAATTCAAATTTTAAAATCGTTTTTAATAGGAGAGGAGAGGATGTTATTAACAAGCACTGGAGGCAATGCTATCAAGTTGCATTATGAGAAATATGGGCTCTATCTCCATCTCTCCGACTCTTCTGCTTCACAGATCGCCAAACTTTATTGAAGTTCGACACAGAATCACCAGAGTGTCCCTTTAACTAATGCTTCTATTCAAATAAGCTAAGCTAACACCTGACAAGGTAATGTTGCAGTTTAATGGAAATCAAACTACGAACTAAATCACGAGTGGAAACCTGCCAGCCGATCACAAGCACATGTCTTTGTTTACTGTGATAAACTGGGAATTATTTTATGGGCTGGAATCGTTGTTGTCCTAACAGGTCATTGATGTTGTGACTGAGGTGAGGAAGGACATTTCTACTAACTGAAGCCACAGTCACATCAGCTTCACTCAACATCTTCTTTATTGACAAAAGTCTCTCAGACACAGCTTCTGTACATTTACTCCTGAGAGCATTTTGAGGACGTTTTCCCGCCCACCTACACTGCTGGTAATATTCTCATGTAAGTTTTCAAAATCAGACATTTGTCCATTGACAAACAAACATAGCTCATATATATTCCCTGTTTCTGGAGAGGGAGGCTCCGGGCAAACACCTGTAAGACAGTAAGTGTGGATTCATTTCGTCAGTTTCACAGAAGACGTTCCTGTAGATCTCACATGGTTCTTCTTAATTACGCTATTTTCAAAATGCTGCAGCTATTCTATTATTTCTGGTACCAAAAACACAGCAGACATATTCATACCTGCTGCTGGGTTCAGGCCTCTGAAACTCGTCCAGCTCAGCAGCACTCACACTCTTTCTGTTGCCTGAGAGCCATGAAAATAGAATAATATGAAGAATGATTTGCACATGTGGACAAACAGTGAATAATGAACGTTTTAGCGACACGAAAGCAGCATTCAGGCTCAAATTCACTGCTGTGTCCTCTAGACGAAACTTTTTAAGTCAAGATTTCAAGTCAATATGTCAGCAGTGGAAAGTAATTACACTTACTCAAGTACTGCACTTAAGTACAAATTTGAGGCACTTGTACTGTCCTTTAGTATTCCCATTTTATGCCACTTTTGCTGATACTACTTAAACACTTTTATATAAGCAAGGTTTTCAATGCAGGACATTGTAGTGAAGTATTTTCAAAGGGTGGTATGACTTGGGATTGGAGAGCTCATGAACAAACGTGTGTCAGCCTTTGGGGATTGTACCTTCAGATGCCATTGACCAGGTTGGCGTTTTCCTCCTTGTGTTTATCTACTGTTTGGTCCATAGCCTCCAGAAACCTCTCAAGAGTCGCTGTTGGCGTCTGCAGGCAAACAAACGACATTAAAAAACAACAGGACTTTTTCCCCTACACTCCCCATCGAAGAAAATCAAACACTTACCCTTACAAACATTGCATGGGCTAGAAATGGTATCTTCCTCAGTGCTCTTCCACTCAAACCTTTGCTTTTTCTGGAAAAGAAAACGACAAACAAAACATTAGCTGCTGGCTGTTTCAGTTCTCACTGGCACTTGATGTTACGATCAGAGACGTGTGGTTTGGATGCTATTGCATGATGGGAGGCTGAACTCACATAGCAATGTTCCTCAGGTTCAGGCTGTGCTCAGAGACCTCACTCTCTGCAAAGCCCATCGTCTCCAGCTCAAATATGGTAAACAGCTGCTGCCGGGGGTAGATGATCTGGCACTGCACATCACACACCATGAAGGGCAGAAATATGCAAAATTCTAATCAATCAAAGCACCCAATCAATCTTGTTTACTGTTGCTGCTTATGGCTTTTTTGAAGCATGTTATAATCATGTTAAAGGACTCGTTCATTGGTAGTTGAACGGTGGGCCCTGACTGCCTCCTGGGTGAAGGTCTGTGAGCATTTTTTAGTGACGTATGTAGTTATCATTGTGGATTTTCCATGTTTTTGGGTGTCTTCTCACAATAATAAAGGCTCATAAAAAAGGAAGTGAATATATTATATATCTTATATAATAGGCTAATTAGGCCTAAACAAATGATTCTTTTTTATTTGTCACCTTCATCAGCTCCTCCAGGCAGGAGAGGTAGATGTTGTAGATGCCGTTCTCAGATGGAGGTCCGATGTACTGCTTGATGTCAGCTCGGTCCACAAACGCCAAGTCTATCTTTTCTGTCACATTGGACGTCGTCAGGATCACAACGTTGGAATGTCTGAAATACGATCCCAAAAGTCAGCATAAAACAAACTAGTGGAGATCAGACAAAATAAAAGTCTGATGGATTTATTTACCGGTGAAAACAGGAATTAAGGGTGACTGAACAAACACGATTAAGGCTTCTGGAATCATATTCTGTAAGAAAGGTTTTAAAACAGTGCACTGGCTCCTTCGCTTACTGACCGCTTGATCTGGTCCAGCTGAGTGAGAACCGAATTGACCACTCGAATGGCGTCAGAGGGCTCTGTTCCCGCTTGGCAGGCATTCCTAGCTGCTGTCAGACTCTCCACCTACTCTCCGTAAAACAGGCACATGACAGGCACAGACACTGCTGAACATGGAACAACTAAGGTATATCAAGTGCACAAGAGAGTCTTTTGATTTTAGTGAATTTGGAAGCAAATCAGTGAAGGACTGCAACTAATAAACATCCATTTCCAATATTTTTACCTCATCAATCAGCACAAACACAAGAGCATCTTTGTCATCAATCAGTTCCTGGATCTTTTGAAACATCTTTGTGACCAGCTTACCGCTCTGTGAAAAAGAGGCATGATTAGCGACCAAAATAACATCAGCTCAATCTAGATCGACGTCCAGCTGAACAGTTTAACATAAAAAGGAGCCCTCTGTACCTCTGAGAACCACTTTGAGAACAAGCTGTGGCTGTTTATCTCGACAAATTGGCCATAAGAATACCTGCAGGGAGAGAAGTGTGCCTGAGTATCTTTTGAACTGAAAAGAGTTGGTGTAGTTACTGCTGAAGTGGTTTCACTAAAATGAGGATTGCCTTACCGACTTGACAGTCTGATTGACAGCTTCTGGGCGAGAGCTTTGCAAAGCGATGTCTTCCCTGTGCCTGGAGGACCTGAAGGTGGGCATAACAGAGCCTTACATCGCTTATTTAAGCACATCATCTCTGACACAACCTCAGCCAGTGAATGTTGATGCTATTGCTCATTCGTTATTTACCATGAAGCAGCACAACACGGTTCCATGAAATCAGGTTGCTGTCGACCTTCTTGTCGGAGAAGAAAATTGTTGTTGTGACATAATCCAGGAGCTGCAGGAGCATGAAGACAAAGCAAAGTTTAGCCATGTGAACAACTTATGAAATCATTTTCTCTCGTCTCTCAGCTGCTATTGTATATTTCACCTGTGTTTTGACTCCACTCTCATATACCAGACTCTCCCAAAGCCCATGGAATTCAGCTGTTGAACACAAACAGATGGGAATATTAAGCCATGATAAAATTTTAATGAATGAAAGGGAAAAGATGGTCTTTGAAGTTGTGCAGGATTAAAGTGCAAATACAACAAATATACAGGATGTTCACCACGCTGAGAGACAGTGCAGATTAAAATAATGACACTCAATTGTCATGATCACACTAACAGTGTCTTTACATTAACGCCAGCCTTGGTCTCTCTATCGATTACGCAATACTTATTCCACGTGACTTTTAAAGGTGGCTATAAAACAACTGTAGTTTTCTCCATAACAGAGAACGGAGGCTTTGGTCAGGTTGGAGGCACAGATGTTAGAATGGACTCCAATGAATTCAAGTAGCAAAAAAAAGTAACAAACATTCACAGAACTTCTCCAGTGTCCATTCACGAGACCCAAGACCCAATAAACTCATACTGAATGATATATTGTATGACTACACACTGTGGAATGATCGCCTCCTGTATTAATTCCTGCCTGGCTGTCACTTCAACCAGAAATCAATCAGACTAAGAAAGCAAGGTTTTCTCAACATGATGTTCTATCCAGTGTGTTGAGCTCTCATACACTACATCCAGTGTCACCTGCTGGCAGCAACCAGTGATTGGCTGCTGAAAGATCCTCCTCCTCCTCCAAACTGAGTGTGCTTGGTCCATCCTCATTCAGAGTGAAGATGTGAACGGAAATAGAGCAGCTCTTCAAATCAAGGAGCTGATTGAGGAAAGAGGGTTGATGAAAACAAGCATTAAAAAAACATGTAGATGAAATATTCTATATATAAAATATTCACAAAGCACACCAAAATAACAGACCTGTGTTACCATTTCCTCCATATCAACCAGAGCCACAGATTCCACGTGCTTTTGCAGGAAGTCGTCATCAAAGTCTGTCCATCTGTAGTTACCAAAAACCATGCTGTGGCGATTCAGTAGAGCCATAACATGTATCTTCACATCTGACATTTCAGCTGTGCTGAAATATGAATGAGAAAGGGGAAAAAAATAAAGTACACAGAAAATTACATAATTACATTATCGCTACCATAAAAACTGACTGTTTTCCCACCTGTGATAGTTAACACTGTACCAATACCAGTATGATTAATGGCATCTAATTAGAGTCTTACTAGACTCTTACAAAACACTAGAGTAGTACTAGACTCCAAAAAAAAAAAAAAAAAAGAGTCATTTCACTTTGTTTACACTTGTTTTGTTTACTACATGAGTCCATGGGTTCTTTTAGTTTTGATGTCTTGAACACTAATCTACAATATGGAAACAACAATACAGACATTAACCAAGAAGGTGCGTCTATACTTTCGTCTGTTACTATGAGTAAATGGTAAAAAAAATATGACTTTTGTTCAACACTTTAGTCGTTGCATAATGCATTCAAGGTTGTGGTCAGTTAAACTATTTGAGCATGAGTAGGACTTTTCTCCATCAGTGTTGGGCTGTGCGGTTTGATCTGGACTGCATGCATGTATTCACTGACATGTTTTGAAGTGCTCAGCTAACCCACCTGTGAGATTTAACATGGACCTCCACATGGATGTTCTGCTTCTGGTTTCCCACCTCTGTTCTGTCACCGTCCATTCCTGTAACGCGCTGGACATCGAAAATCAGAGCTTTGAAAGCAGCATTCATCACATGAAGACGTTCATTTAGCTAAAAGGCACTTTTCCATTTCGTTAGCTGGGCAAGCTGGTGACGTTGTCGCTAGCTAACATAGCTGCTAACGTTAACGTCCCTCGGTGAGTAAAGGAAAACAGTTTGCTGCATCGACAAAACTCAACCATACCTAACACAACTGATATTGTTAATCCAATTCCTCGCTGTAACCGATGTTATAATACCTCCGAAACTGTCAGCTACTCGCTGCGCCGTTAGGAAGCCGACTGCCGTTCAAATTCCTCGCGCTGATTTGTTACACCGGAAATACACCATTTGTTTCCGGACGTCACATCCGCCTGCCGCGAGCTGTCTTGTTGAGCGATTTGCTGCAGATGGAGTGACATGAGCGACCAGTGGTCATATTTTGAGTAAACATAAGACGTCGGATATAAATACGGAAACAAACAAAAAAAATAAATAAAAAAAAAAACAAAAAAAAAAAAACGCAAGAAACAGAAACAAACAGAAACAGTCCAGAGCTGTTGCCTCCGTTTAGGCTGAATCACTTTCAGCAAACAAAGCTACACATTAACGTGAGGTCAGAGAAGGCCCTATGCCCCATCCTACACAGATTTCTATCATTCTTGCTCTGTCCCACAGGCCATCATGATTATCTCATTAAGCATAAATACAGAAATGAAAGAATAAAAACAAAAGTTGCACTGAGACTGTCCTGATGTGTTTGCCACCTGTGTGATGTCATGGTGGAACGTTCGACCTTGGCGTGTGACGTTCTACGCTGAGGAGGCAAGCTTATATACAGGAGCGCAATGGCCTCCATGTGTTGGGACGTCCGAAAGGACATGTTCTCGACCTGACCATTACTGGAAGGTGAGGGACAGCAGAGAAGCAGTTCCGACCAGGCCACTAATGGAAGGGTGATGAATGGTGAGCGGATGGATGAATGAATGGATGAATGGATAGGTAGGTAGGTATGAAGGCCAATAAATGACATAAAATGACTGATAATAGAAATACCCTATTTTCCTTAACTTTTTGACATTGCCACATGAGACTATTACCATGCCCCAGTGTTGTCCCTTATGTTTCCCTCTTTCCTGTCTCTCCTGGGCAGTGGCGTTGCTCGGGTCTCTTGGGGCTCCAAGCAAGAAATCCCTGAGGCCCCCACCCCACCCGTGCAAGCTGCAAAAACTTGGTTTTGCACACATAAATGCACAATTTCTGGGACATTTGAGATGAATACTGAAAAATAGATTAGTGGTTCTCAAAGTGAGGTCCAAGGACCAACAGAAGTCCCTGAAAGCCCAGGCCTATCAATAATTGTTGTAAATAAGTGCCCGGGGCCCCTCCAGTGGCCGGGGGCTTCAAGCAACTGCCTGGCAACCCTTCCTGCGTTCCTGTCTAGCCTTCTGTTGCCTAGTCCACACATAAACAGGTACTTTTTGAAAACAGACGCTTTTGGAAAACTTCTGCATCCCATATGTCACTGTAATCAAGTTTTACATAATAACAACAGTGCAAAACAAAAGCATTTCCAAACAGGATTTTATTTTCCTGAGTTTCATCATGTCTGACATCCAAACACTGTGAACTGTGTGACCAGCTCTTCCATTCCCAAACAGGTCTGTCTGTGCTCCTCAGACTGACACTCATCCTCTGTGGGCCAGTACTCGATCCAGGTGCTGTCACCAAGTACATAATGATACCTGAGCAGAGATACATGGTGACAATGTTACGAGGGGAATACACACACACACACACACACACACACACACACACACACACACACACACAGAACAAACTCACAATAGGCTCTGTTCATCTTTGACGGTTTCTTTGGATGAGCCCATGATCAGGTAGGTTTTGTCTGTCCTCAGATCTAAAGCTGTTCTGCAGTGTGGATAACTGAGGAATGTCCGCAGTTTTCCCTGAGGACCCACATCAAAACTTCCTGGAATGAAAATATACAGTAAGAGAAGAGAATAGAGAAGAGTGTCTGTCATTCACTGAATTAGTGAGCATACATGACCCACTAAGACAATGCAGAAGAGTGGAGCGTAAATAGAAGGCAAATAAACTGCACACTTCGCTCATTTTTTAAAGCTCAAAATTCATGTGGAAATATTGACAGGCTTGTGAAAGTGCTACATTTTAGTTGTTACCCTGATATCATCTCCAAAAGCAGTCACAACTCCAGGATCCTATTGAAAGTGATTAATTCAGCTATCCTCCTCCCTTTCTCTAACAGAGGGTTTGGAGGTGCTGCCCTCCAACGGCTGTGTTCGTCCTTCAGGCAGAACCCTCTCCTTTGTTGCTGGTAGCGCCTCCTCTTTATCCAGTCATTTCACTTGTGGGGTTCTGCAAGGGTCTATCTTGGCCCTGTATTATTTTCAGTCTATATGCTCCCCCTAGGTCATGTCAGTCATATGCAGAACATCCAATAACACTCCTCTGCTGAAGATGCACAGCTTTATGTTCCACTCAAAACCTCCAAGCCCAGTCTCTTCTTGCCTACTGCGAGACTACTGCAACACCCTTTACTCCTGTCAAAGCTCGGTAGCCTGCCTGAGGACCTCAAGTTCGATAGCTCAGTGGCTTCTTTTAGATCTCTTTTAAAATCAAATTTTTAGAAAAAGGCAGTCCATAATTATTTTCTCTCCTTTTTGGTTTTGGTATCAGTGGTTATTGGTGTATTTATATTTGAACTTGAATTGAATATTTCAATTCTATTTCTGTTTGTGTTTCATTTTCTTTTACTTGCTTGTGACATAGTTAAGAACGTATACAAATACAGATTATTATTGTTACTATTACAAATAAATTTGATTATTATTATTGTTGTTGTTGTAACACAACTACATGTGCAGCATTAAATTGTCTCGAAAGGATTTTTCTGCCTGTCCAGAAACACCACAGGGAAAAATGGGCGGAAAATAGGCATAAAGAAAAGAGGAGATTATGACCCACCCTCTTTTATGACTTCCACTACCCGCGCTGTGTAAATGTCAGTGGACAAACCGCCTGTAAATTCTTCCACTTTGACTTTGTACACTGTGAAGAGACGAGTTGCAGATTGTTAGTTCTCTTGCTTTCTCTCTCACCCTTCATTCATTCACCCTTTCTCTGTCTCTCAAACACACACACACACACACACACACACACACACACACACACACACACACACCCACACACACACACACGCACACACACACACACACTTACTCACTCATGAGCCACTAACTTACAAACACACAGTCTTACCAAAATCTATTCGGCTGTGCGTTGTGCTCTCACAAGGCTTATCAGTGCGCTCATCGTTGCTAATGTTGCCTTTTCTCTGCATAGTGCAGCTATCTGGAACGACACAGCGGGCACAAAGTAAATACACAACTCATGACTCAAATGAATGTACGCTTGAGTATGTCTGTACATATGTAGACGAAGCTGCTGTTAAAACATGTTTATTGTACGTTGGAACAAAGGCAGAGCCCCCCCCCCCGCCACCGGAGACCTGCAGGTGCTTTAATACACACTGTAATACATAATGTTACTTAGCTTGCATTTTTGTTTGCCGTAAACTGCTAATTCTACTTATTCTAATGCTTGCTGCCTCACTAACCATTAACTGAAGTATGATCATTGGTGTGGTTTTTCATGTGTATTCCAAATTTAACAAACGTATGTTAAGACAGTTCAGGCCATCTTGTTTACCGTGAACACACGTGCAGTCGTTATTCATACAGAGGGTATGTAGCCCTGTTTTCTGCTCTGGGACATAGAACCTCACACACTGTGTCTCTGCAACAGGAAAGAAAGACATTTGAAAAATGTTTGGTATGCACTGATTACAATATGACCGAACCAGCATGGGCATCAACGTGAGGAAATAACAAAAGACAAACAAAGTGCTTCGTGGTTCAAGAGTCTCGGACACTCACGTTCATAGTATTCATAGACAGACACAGCAGCTGGTTGTAAGACGCCCACTTTCAGCTGCTGATGGATCCTAAACGTGATCTCCTCTGGTCGTGTGTGAGACACCTGCGGAGAGACACCACATTGACGCTGAATTTTCTGAATGACATTTTCAAAGTTATGAGCACCACAGATGAAACTGTGTGCACTGATAAATATCAGGATTTTGGGAGAGAGAGCACTTGAAGTATCTACTGGCTCAATAACAGAGCTGAGGAGCACCGCCGGAACTTCAACGTTCCTGTCAATGAAACTTATTTGGATTTGATTTGTGTAACCAGAGAGAAACGGGGGCGGAGGGAAGAAAATCTCACCTTGTCCATGTAAATGATGAGCGAACTCCTTTCTGACAGGACTGTGTTCATCTCATATTTTGCAATGGTGCGAGCCTGTCCTCTGGACTGCTACACACACACACACACACACACACACACACACACACACACACATAGTTTAAAAGTCAGTGCTATTGGTTAGAACAAACACGATTTAGAAGATTGTCTAGTTCTGTGTGTTTGTGTGTTTGTGTGTTCTTACTAAGTCCAGGTCATTTGTGTTAACAGTGAAGCCAGTTAACAAGCCAATATCCAAGATTGTCATGGTTGCATCGCGCTCCTTGTCCTTATACCTGTACAAAGAATGGACAGACTATATTCATCTGTACTTTCTTTATACCTATACCTCCGATACCTAGTTCTGTCCGAAACCAATGCCCCGTGCTTAGATGGAGTCAGCTGGGGTACATGTAAGAAAGAGTTTAACATCTTCCACTCTAAAAATTGATTTTGCTTGGAGCACTTTTGCAATGTTCATTCAGAAATAGACACTGTCTTCACAAATCTCTGAATCCCTAAATTCTGCATTCAACTGGTAATGTTTTTTTTTTTTTGGTCATAGTATCCTTGCTGCTTACTGGTCCTTTCATTTTATTTTTACTTCAGTTTATGGCCATTATATTTACATTACATTACATCATGTTACATCATCTATAAAATCTGCTGCTGTCCAGTGAGGTAAGAAAACACATTGTCTTTTAGGGGGATTTTATTCCCGTACAGCTAACGGCACCACACTCTTGAAATAATGTGTCACAATGGCATCTAATCACCAAAGACAAAAACAAAAAATAGAGCAGGGAGAAATGAAATAATGGTTCTAAAAAGCCATGTGACAGTTATCAGTACACGATTGTACTTACAGAACCTCTATTTTCAGCTTGTATATCTCCTTATCCTCTTCATCATCCAGTTTCTCTGCAAAACACATGAGGAACATTTAGTTTATGTGTTTTTCACAAAAGAAGAAATATTTGTCAGACAAAAAGACAAATAAGCAGATAATAAAACCAGACAAACACAAGTGAGAGAATGACCGCTGAAATAAAACCCACAGACAGACGGACGATTTCAAAGTACCTGCTGGGAGGAGCTGCACCGACAAGTTAAACTTCTGGCAGTCGCTTTCCTTTTGTTTAGGCAGAGCGTAATACAGCGACACCATCTGTCACACGGATGAAAGTGCATCTTAAGCCATGAAGAACTGACAAGACCTGTCATCCACGGGGCTTCTTCACCCCTGACTGACGGGTCAGCCCCTCAAATATATATATATATATTTATTTATTCCAAAAATCTAAATGTTTAAAAAGTACCCTCCCAGACTGGTAACGCCCACCCTTGGATCCATTATTCAATAACCTGGAGAGCCTGTTCAATCAACGATCAAATTGATATTATACATCAATTCCTGGCAGATTATATATGTATTTGCTTCATGTTATTGTCCATTTTGACTCTGATGATGACACTTTGTTGTCACATTGTTGGTCTGTTTGCTCTATTAAAGGCAGCAAGTCACAGTCAGACTGGCCATCAACAGATAATAAAATGTTAAACAAAAAATGTTTGGGACTTACCGTCAGCGTTGCTTCTCCACTTCCTGTGGCAGTCACGTTTATGTCTTGGTTTATAGTTTTGATCTGTTGAGATTTAAAATATGCACATGTGCAAACAAACACATACCGAGGTAAGACACTCAGTAGGAATCTTCACCAGGACTATGAGGAACATTTGGAACAAACAGAAAGAAAAGTGAGGAATTCTGACTTTAGAGCCATTTTTATATTTTTAACGTTGAAAGATATTAAAGGAGTCACTTATACTGATGAATCCAGAGAGAATGATGAGAACTCTGCAGCTCTGTTTAAACTTATTAGCCCCTGCTTTTACACTGGTCCCATAGAACATTTACAAACCGCTAAAAAATAACAAAGAAATAAAAGTGCTCTGTAATTGCAGCCACAGGGTTCCTTACAAAACCACCGAGTGAGTTGCTGTTGTGGCCACTACCAGCAACACTGGCTTTGTAGGCCATCAAAAGCACATCGTCACACGCAGAGGGAAGGAGGCGTACCTCAGGCCTCACAGCTCCGCCTGTAGAAGAGCTGTGTCGTCCCGCTGTAATGAGGCACTCTGCGTTTTTGTTTGTGTGCATATGAGAACAGTTTTGGAAAGCAAGATTTTGAAACTTGGCCGGTCCTCAGGACTTGTTTGAAGGTTAAGACTTGGTTTTAAGGGTTAGGTTAGTCATAGGTTTAGGTCAGAGTCAGGCTTGGAGTTATTTAGTTGTGATGGTTAAGGTTATGGTGCATGTCAGTCGGTGTCTGTGTGTGTGTGTGTGTGTGTGTGTGTGTGTGTGTGTGTTCTCACTCCAGTTGTTCTCGTGACATAGTAGTTGTCCCTGTTGAAGTTGTACTTCTCAGGCTTTAATCTGCCTGGCAACAATATGTCCACATTCAGATTATACTCTGGTTCTTTACCGGCACTGGACCAGTACTCAGCCACAGCTTGGTACACCATTAGGGTAGCCTGGAGAGAGAGAGACATAATCAACAGCCTGAGCCCATATCACCGAACAAAAATCAAGCAAAACAGCACTAAAAAGCATTAATATAGTTGGACACATAAATGCATTTAGACAGAGAGAGGGAGCGAGTCCTGTGCTACCTGAAATGATCCATAGCCTGCGCCCACCTTCTGCTGCTGGTTGAACCATCTGACAACATGTCTGGCATCTTCAAAGGCCTTTATCAACAGAAGGCAAGAAAAGATCAAAATCTCTGCAGCTGATGGTTTGAATGTAGAGGTCCTGTTTCAAAATGGGCTGAAAATTTCCAAAACGTGATAAATTCTTACTACTGAAAAATAGCAAAAACGGACATAATCACATGAAGCATTTGAGAATTTTTGCATAATATGGTACAGTGTATAATCCCTGGCCTCACTGGGTCTCAGAGGCTGTGTTCAGTCCCGATCCCAGCGTGTTCACTGGGAGGCCGCTGAACCCCCCCTAGCAAACAGTAGCTAATAGCTACAGCAAAGAGTATAGTGGGCAGCAGTTAGTGGGTATTCTGATGACATGCTGCCGCCTATTTGTTTGGAATGACCTTTGGCAGGTGACCAGTTCATGCACATTGTGCCTTTAAAAGCTGACGTGTGTTGATAAAAGAACCAACTTGAGTAAATTAGTTTGAGCTTGAATAAACAATTATTTACATCTTCAAGAAGACTGGACTCATCTTAAGAAATTAGAATTCCTTTACAATGAGAAGCAAACCTTCAGCAAAAAGACAAACCAGTCTGTGACTGTAGTTTAGAAAGGTTCAAACTTCTGTCTGGATGTTAATAAAGTCTGTAGCAGTTTTTTGTGAGGATGGAAATATTAGATTAATATTAGATTGATTTCAACAAAAATTTGTTCAATTTTGTAGCACCAAAATTAGGTTGATTTATTGGTTGTTCAGAGAGAATTCATTTTACGATTAATAGATGGTCTGCCATTACATTTGCTAAAGATTTTTAAGGTGAATTCTAATGTCTGCTAATCCCATGATTTTTAATCCAGTGCCATCATCAGGTCAAAATGTTAAATTGTGTTTACGTATGACAATAAACCTGCAAAAATAATGACACCCCCATCAGCCTCAGCTGCACTTTGTGTTTACCTGCTAAACATTAGCATGTCAACACTTGCAAGTGCGAGCATGTTAGCATGCTGGTGCTAGCATTTAAAAAAAAAATTGCCACTGTATCTAAATACAGTCTCACAGAGATGCTTGCAATTGTGTGTAATTTATAGTAATTGACTCAAAAAGCATGGTTAAGCACACATTAGTGATACATGCTCACCTCGGCCTTGACCAGAGCAAGAAGAGCGTAAGCTGTGGCCTCCAGTGTGTAAACTTGTCCCTTGGGTACTGGCCAGTGGGACAACGCTAAGGAAGGCACATGCACACATGCACACATACACACATGCATTGTGACAAGCAAGACTATGACATCCTAAAACCCTCTTGTGTGTTCATGTCTGTCTGTTTTTGTTAGGTAATTTGGACCTTAAAAGCACACATACACACACTAACGCATCTACAGTAAACACACAGTAAATCTTTTTCTGATCATTTTTAGGAATTTTGTGTGAGGAAACCTGTTGAGGCAAATTTGTAGAGGATCTCCCGGTTCAGTCTGTTTTCATTGGCCAGGGCATACGATGACATTGCAACAGCATATGGGTTGGTGAGGCGGGGCAGACGCATCTCCAGGTAGGCCACCGCTTTGTCTATGCTGCCTTGTAGATTCTGGACAAAAAGAAAAGACACCGAATGAGGAGAACTAACCATATCCAGACTACTGAGCACAAAAAACTGAATGGACTGTCCAGAGTAATAGGAACACTGTAAGAGTCACACAATTTAAATTCTCTTTCAGAGTCACATCATGTTTGACTGAAGTGATGTTTTAACCTGCTGGTGGACAATAGCTGATTTCCTTGCACACAACTGCTTATACTCAGTAGCTCTCCTGAGTCCTGATTGTTCCCTCTCTTACACTCTCCAGTGGTTTACTGCATCAGGAAAACTGACAAGTGCTCTTTTTTCAAAATCAAGAAGCAGAAGTCAGTAAAGGATGAAATAAAGAGAAGAGAAAAAAACAGTTTATAGAGGTGAGATACTCACATCAATAGCGGCAGCACATTTCATTTGCGTCTCCTGCAAAACTATGAGGCAGAAAGCTGTCATGGAGGCATCTGAATCTGTGCCTAGCACATCACCCTACACACACACACACACACACACACACACACACACACACAGAAACATGTCTTTTTATTGCTTTTGTGTAACCAACATGTTCTCGATACCAAGTCGTCACATATGGATGCTTGGTCAGTGGCCCTTGCTTCAAACCTTGACACTCTGAACAACCTTTGCTTTTGCATGTGTATGACTCGGCAGTCAAGTTAGCAATAACAAATATGCAATGTCCGGTACACTTCTTCACTTCCAAAATAAGTCAGTTTTCACTGTTGGTTGATGGGTTGTGAATAAGGACAGGTTCTTGATAGAAGTCTTTTACCCTGCAGATTGAAAAATGACACTAAAGGGTTACTGAGTGCCTGACCAAGCATCCGTATGTGATGAGTTGGGAATGAGAACCTGTTGGTGGAGCACCAGATTTAAGAACTGCTGTTACTGATATCAATGCACACACCGTCATGGCTGTGAAGAATACTCCTCCAACTTCCCTAAACATGCCATCAGATTGCTGTGTGTTGACAATCAGAAACCTGACAGCGTCACAGATGATGCTGTCTTGCACTGGCACCAGATTGCTGGCCATGGCAAACACCTTGGCAACAAAGGCTGTCAGCCTTAGAGAGGAGAGATGGTGTAACCGTTTCACATTTGCTATATGTCATTCTTTAGTATATAAAATACATTGCAAGATGTTAATGTTGTTAAAGAAGTTTAACATAATGTGTGAATCCATGGATGTGTGGGTGCCTCACCAGGTGCTACTCGGGCGATTGGGATACATAGAAAAAGATCCATCGCTTTTACGGAAGGCAAGCTCGTCCTGGTAGCCTGAACAGAAGAAAAACACACAAGCTTTTTAGTGACTGTCATTCAACTCTGCTGAACCTTGTCCAATGCAAACCAGTTTGATGAGTCTCATTAAACTGAGCTAATCAGTTAAACAAAAATTTCTGGTATCTGTATTAACAAATGCAGCCTACCCTTGTTGATGTATCTGAGAGCATCATTACGTTTATGTAAGCCCACAGTTTCCCACTGGTTGGTTTTGTCCAAATATATGGTTGCAATGACAGGCTGGCTCATTTGGGCAATTTTTGTCTCTCCAGGGCCTGCCGGCTGGAAGATCAGAGAACCCATACCGTTCGCACTAATGGCGTTCTCCACTAGTGCACTTAACTGCTCTTTTCCTGTGTGGACACATATAAAGGTATGCACTAAGTGGTCACTTGTAATTACAAAGCAACATCTTTCCTACAATAACAGCTGACAGTGACAAATTAGAATTTACAGGCATGCTATCACATTACAAACAGAAGGCAAAGTCAGTGATAGCACGAATGCAGCTGTAATGCAGTTGTCCATTTCTTTGCATTTGCAACCGTTGGACTGATGTGGAGATGAGGTTCTGTTTATGACTCTGGGGCTCATTTTGTCTTATGTTTAAAAGCTCAGAGCACATCTTTTTGCATCTGCAAGGCAGTTTTCAAGGCTGAATTATACTATTTTTCACCAGCAGTGAACAAACATATTGAACAAAACAGTCTTGGGGCAACATCAGAATCACAGATTGATTATCGAGTATGGCCCGATAACTACTGTTCATGATGTTAGTGAGCTGAAGATGCTAATTAATGGTCTCATATTGATAATAGATTAATCTGTTTTAAACTGCAACCTGTCCTGTTCAGCTACATGACAGGATTAGATCTCACCTGTCACAGAGATGTGTGTGCTCGTAGGTTTGTGTGGAGCCAAATCTGTCAGAGGAATTTCACTGTTGATTGTTTCCTGTTGTTTACCATCTGAAGGACGAGACGGTTGGCAACTTAGCGGATTAACAAATACGAAACCTGATTTTTTTGCTTGTTGCAGCTGTTTCAGTGGGAAACTTACCTACACCTTTTATAGCAGGGTCTAATGCTATAATCCTTAAGGACTTTATCAGTACACCTACAGGCTGGAAAAACAGCAGTTAATAAACACATCAGGAATCACAACAATTTTTAAATAAACCTGTATGACAAAACACAGGGATGGAAGTCGAAGTGCTTTTCAATACTCCAGAGTGTGTTTCTTGCTCTTATTTGTATTTTGTAATTGATGTACACAAAAAATGGAGACAAGAATTAAATAATTATTATTTTCATCCTCAAGGTAGTGGCTACATACAACTTCTCAGCTGAATATCAGCCCAGTGTTATTGCAACTGGCTTACGGTGGCCAAACATACATGCAAATCAGACAGTTACAGGCCTGAAATGAAAATGTAAAAGTTACAATTCTGTTATTAAATTGAACATTTTACTGCAATAAGACAGCATTTCAGAGAGTACAGAGTGTGTTTCTCTTACCACCACCTGCAGCATCTTCATGATTCCATCATTGAGCGATGAGTCTTTAACAGCTGCTTTAACCTGAACGCGATGTTGTCCTGCCTTCGTGGGAGTAATGATGAAGGGTACAGATCGTGCAGTGTGGGGCCCAACTTTGACGTTCTGATGATACACCCCGAGCTTAGAGGCTGCACTGCATACATGCTCCTCCTCAATCAGATCCACGCGCACCTGAAACAGGTAAAGATGGAGAGTTGGAAAAAGAAAGTGACTGACATTTAGATGCTGACAAATTAAAGCAACAATCTGAATAAATGGCAGGAGAAAAAATATGGAATGCAGGTGTTTCCAGGGTACATAGGGGACCTCAACCCAATTCAAAACCTATGGAGATTTTGGACCAATGTATTAGACAGGACAACCACCATCGTCGAAACACACAAACAACACATAGTTCAAGCACAAGGCCCTGATGCAGGGATGTTTTCACCAGCAGCGCTGAAGGTGGCCCTGTCTTTCTGCTACCCTTTCTACAGTGAAAGACTCCTTGACTTGCACATCTTATATATCATTCTTGGTGGGGTGATCAGCTCATCCAGGCCCTCCAAGGGCCTGGATGCACATGGTGCTGTTTGAAGCAAGCATGTGACGTCATCGATACAGCTCCTTAGTGTGGAGAGCCTCCTACCTACAGGCAGCCAGAGCACTGCTTGCCTTTGAATGTTGATACGAAGAGCATGGGGGAGATAGAACATCCCACTGCAATTCCTTCATCCAGCTCCTGCCAGTTTTACAGCACAGGTAGGCAACCTCCGGCCTCCGATCCATAAGAGCGTTGGTTAATTTGATGTTTATTGTCTAACCAACTGATGCGCCTGATAATGTAGACCACAAAATCATTGAGCTGCAAAACTGTGACCTACTACTGTGAGCAGTTCTTTTCAAAACAGACTCTTGCAAAGGCTCAGTTACGACTGACACAATCCTGGAAAACTACCACCTCACATCACTACCACCTGACATCAGACACCTTGCCTCGCCTTTTCTGGGAAGCAGAAGCAGTCTAGGACAAAGGCAAGGAGCTGGTGTGGCACTGACCCATATGTGGTTGCTCGGTCTAGCCATACAATATGTCTTCCTTCTTTTAGTGGCTGGATCTGTTCCCAAATCATGATGACATATTCCATGTAGCTCGGGAAAAGTGGCATCAACGTCTCCATTTTCCATCAAGCAGATGGTCATTCTCACCATCTCTGAAAAGAAAATCTCCCCCCACACCTTCAGCAGGGCTGTGCTCCTGAACTGGCTGGTCTTGGAGGTTTGCACCTTGGGAATGATGACAGGCTATGCTCTTTGCCACTCTGATAGTATGATCAGTTTGGTTCTACCCTCTCTACTCATTTTTACACAGCGTGTGCAGTTTTCCCTTTGGCCCCAGTGACGCCACTGATTTTGTCCATTTTCTTCCACCATGCTCTGCCTTCCACAGGTTGGCAAGCCTCCCCCTGATCTTGTCCCAGAGGGCCTTCCTTAGGACTCTTGCTCCTCTGCTAGCTCCTGGTGGTCTGGACAGTGAACAGGGACATCTTCCTGACACCTGCTTTAGGAGTTGCTAGCTTCCCATGTGTTGTCCTGCCTTCTCAGCCAGGGCCAAATGTTTGCCCTCTCAGCCTCCCTTCAGTTACCACCCTGGTAGCTTTGTGAAGTCCTCCCCCCTGTAGTCCAAGTTTTTTGAGTAGGTGTGTTGTTGAGTCTCCCACAAAGCCTCTAGTACTGGCATCCACTTGGTGGAGCCTTGTGCGCCATCTGCTTTCCCTACACTTCACAACCAAGTCTGCATATTTTGCAGGCTTCCTTGCAAAGATACAAGTGAGGGAGACATGGATGCAGATGAAGAGACTTGGGATGTAGCCTATGTCAGTTTGTGTTATGCTCTAATTACAGGTGTGGAATCAGGTGCGCAGGGGCCTCTCCTCTGGCCAAAGAGACTCTGCAGCCTCACACTTTACAGTTGTTATCAGGTTGTTAAACTCCTTTGCTCCAGTTCCTGGTCTCTGTGTTTGTGTCTCTGCTTAAGTCGTCTGCATGACAGATAATATAATATAATAATGAGTATATGTGGAATCCATAATAGGAAAAGGCATAATTTAAATAAAAACTACACTGTGTATTTGTGAGGCGTAAACCTTGCCATCTGTCCTTAAACACAAGAGCCAAGTAACGCGGACTCACCATGATGAGATGTGGGCTGTCGTTATGGAGGATAGCCTTAATTTCTAGCTGCTCTCCAAGAACAGCAGAGTGTGGCAGGCTGAGATCAATGTAGAATTCTTTCCGGACAATGATCTCTAATGGATCAGCCACACAGACACCTTAAATCCAAGAAAAATAAATAAACATGAAATAAAACAACAGGTAAAAATAAGAGGAAAAAGATAGCAAGGGAACAGGTGACGTGATGAAATCAAATAAATCTCCATTAACCTACTAAATTCCCAAAGAGCAGAAAATTCTTTTTACTCTTGTAGTCTACTAAAGCTTCATGCTGCCTGCCTGAGCTGTGGAAGATTACCCATGGACCAACCAACCATTCTGCCCTTGACTCAACAAGCCATACTTGTATCCTGTGGTAGTAGACGTGACTATCAGTCACAATCCAATATTTCACACTGAATCATATCAATATTGTAAAAATCCATCTATATGACGTGTTGTTACAACTCCTCAATAAGATGTAACCCAGTTAAAAAAACATATAATAAGTTAATAGGTTTTGCCATAAATGGTGTTAAAATCATTTAAATATGGTTCCGTTTAAAAAGATGTAAAAGCATTTAAAAAGCATGTGATGTGTTCTTGTTTGTTTAAAAAGTACAGTGTTTAATTCATGTTACAGCATTAGTTGTTCATTAAGAGTAGGAGTTTAGTTTTGTTTTCATTTGTTTGTGTCAAAGCTATATGTTACTGGGCACTGTTGTTAAAACCAGCCTTTATGGGGTTAATTCTAACAAGTTGCGGAGGAACGTAGCAGTGTGTTTCTGCACGGACAGTTGAGGGGGACGGACGGTCCGACAGAGGAGACGGGTGAACACGAGCGATCCAGAGACCTGTAGTGTTTATAAGTTTGCAGTGCACAAACCTGTGTGTATAAGTATCCCGCGATTGTTTGCGCGACAGTCAGTGTTGGGAGTAAAGCTGCACATTGGAGAAACGGCTGAATGTCTGGGACGAGTTTCAGAGACAGTTTGAATTTGTGCTAAAGCTAAAGCTAACGCTAAAGCTAACGCTAACGCCAGGGGAGCCTAGAGTCAGCGCATGAGTAGTGCACAGACGTTTTCTAGACTAAGTTTAACTTCTCCAGTTGAACTGTGGATGTGGAAGTCTGTTGTTTTCCACAAAGAAGACACAAGAGGACAACCAAGTTTGAACTGAGAGCGACCGGAGTTTCATCTACTTCGGCTACGTGCGAGGGGAGGACAGTGACTGTGCGGAGAGACATTGTTATGGACCACACCTGCACCCGTGACTGTCGGAATAACCGGTAAAATTGAGGTAACACAAGTTTTATTTTAGCTCACTGAGGAGTGAAGCGGCCAGTCACAACGTACTCTATCGTCGAACCAGGCCTGCAACTATTTATTTGGTTTTAAAGAAGTTTGCCGGCTTTAGGGGACTGCTTAAGGTGTGTGTGTGTGTGTGTGTGTGTGTGTGTGTGTGTGTGCGCCCCCACAGATTATTACTGAATCCTAAGGGACTGAGAAAATTAAAATTGTGTTTTCTTTCCTAATTCTATTTTGGAAAAAGATATATATATATATATATATATATTTGCATTTATGCAATAGAGATAATGTGCCAGTTTGCATTGTTTATTGTTGCACTACTTGTTTGCGTTGTTCAGTCACTAAATAATAGAGAGTTATTTTTCTAAGTTTGCGTGTGTGTGAATTCATTACTCTGCTTCCTATTAGACAGAAGGTATATTGGGTCAAAATCTTTAAAAGGTAATAGAGGTTCATTTTATGATATTTTAAAAACTGCTTAAAAAGGTAAATTTATAGTTTGGTGAGTTTACAATACTGTTTTGTGTTTCCTGTTAAAAGAGATCCAAGATAATATTAAAACTGAGTTAATCAGGGTTAAAGGAACTTAGATATTAAAAGAACCCAAAAGCCTTCCCTCACTGATAAGATTACTGAGGGGAGCGCTACAAAGAGCTGAAAGATTCATCAAACAAACAAACAAATGTTCGAGTGTTGATTTCGAGATTTGAATATTATAATGTCGTAAACGAGTATGGACATTTTGGACAGTTGAGGCAGACAGGGAATGTGGTGACAGAGAGGGGGGACAAAGGACTGGGACAGCAGTTATCTGCTCAAAGAATGTCTGTTTAACCAAAATGAATTTAAAGACGACGAAAGAAAAAGCCAAGGCACACAGAGAAACAAAAAGCTCACCGTGAGTTCGTGACAGACTGATGGCAATGATCTGCCAGGTGGTGATCGAGTGTTGCAAAGGAACATGTAGCACAGATGATGTGGTGTCACTGAAACAAAGAAAAGAAGAACTTCCGCTAAAGATGAAGTTTTAGAAGTGATGATTGTGTGTATATATTTCTGTCGTCTCACCAGTCCGGTGTGTTTCGAGGGCAAGAAAGTTTGATATTTCGCCACAGCCAACTGCCAGGGAACGCGGTGCGAGAAATGATTTCAGTGCTGTCAAAATATCTGTCATCCTCTGCACCTAAATTGGCATTAAAAAGGTTACCATTCTGATTGACCTAATTATCAGTATGACCATGGATAGTGACCACCCAGGGCTGCGCCAGTCCATTTCACCGATACAGGAAATGGAAGAAAATGACAGTTGGCACATATTTAAAAGTCAGACATCCACAAAACATTTTGGAGAGTCTGAACTGGCACATAGAAGTTCACTGAAGATGCGGTTATTGGGTAATTTGAGCGATGATTCTTACCCAAGTCAGTTTGGACGTCCATTGTAGTGCTGGCTCGTTTCCTCCTGCTGGGGGCCGGACACCTTAAATCTGTATAGTAACAACATTTAACAACAAATCTTTAAACTGAACTGATTACACTGAAATGCTGAATGAATCAGTAGCTTCATCAGTAGTAGAAAAATAAACAGATTAATAATTTTTAAAACCACAATTGCACATTCTTATTGCAATAGTTTTCATTATAAAACTTTAAGAGAAGTATCTTTGGTGTTTGCTTGTTCGACTGAAGCACATTCAGTTGTGTTTGCTATTAGCTTGCCCTCATATTGCTTAGAAATGCTTGAGTGGAGAGTGAAGGAGTATCACCTAGTCTGTAGGGAGTCCCGGAAGCAGTGGACTCAAACAATAGCCCAGCATCATGGAACACACCCATGCTGTCCTCCCCTCCACCTGCTGTGCAGCCTGTGTCGTACTTCTCTACAGTGTCCCACACCTGACCAGAGAGGAAGTCATCATCCAGAAGTACAACCAGACAAGGCTTAGATATGCAAATTAATGGTGAACTCAATGGAAGCGCAAGATACAAATAACATTTACTGTCGATGTAACAAAGTTGTTTTTGTTTTTGGTACTTTATCAAGTATTTGTAAGTCAGTAATTGTGCTTTTACTTAAGTATTTTATTACAAGGTTGAACTTTTGACCCACAGGGAAAGAAACCTAAACGGATATGTTTGAGGCAGTTTTCAGGCTGTCAATATCACCAATATCATATTTGTTGCAGAGTCAGGTTTTACATCAAGGTGTCTTTTCCCACTTTTTCCACCAAAGTCTATGATTTTCAGATTTTACACATATCCATTATCTGTAGTCTCTTGTCATTTGTAGGGTACAGAGGGCTGGAGCCAATCACAGCTCGCAGAGGGAGAGTAGCAGGGTAAATCCTGGACAGATCAGCTTTGGACAAACACATCTAGTGTACACGTATCAATGAACCTAAACTGCATGTCTTTGAAATGTGGAAGGAAACCAGAGCAGCTGGAAAACCTACACAGAAAGACAGAAAGAATAAAGAAATCACCTTTTTCTGGTTGAGGCGGTGCTTGTTGTTCAGGACATAGAGGTCTTTGTCAACTGCCACCAGTCCCACCGTGGCCTCTGGATCTCCAGTGACCTTCAGGCCAAACATCCTGCGAGGCTCATACGAGGGAGCGGGTCTCGTTGATTCCAGCTTCAGCTAAATGTGACGGGAGGCCAATGAAAGGCATTCAGTTTTGTATTTCTGAAAGCAGTTTCATATGTAAAAAATGTGTCTTTTTCCAACTTAAATTCTGCGACATCAGCGTTGTGTCTCACCGAGCCCATGCAGGAGTCCTTGACATCCACCCAAACAGAGTCTGATACCACTTCATTGGTATTTGTATGGTAGTAGGCGACGATGCGGAACGATGGCAGCATTTCTTTGGTAATAGGAACAACGAAGGAAATCAGTACTTGACGCTTTGTCTGGTATCGGCCATGTTTCACCAGCTGACCTCTGCTCAGGATCTGGGAATGCAGATTTACACGTCAGTTCTTATGAAGTGTGACTGTACACACTGCAAAAACGTATGCTTGCTTTTTGTGTGACAAAATATATCGATCCTCCATGCAGTTTTTTTTGTTAATGAATTTCACTTCTTTGAAGCCTTTTTTCTTAATTGTCTTAATAAGATATGACAACTTATAAGATTTTATCACTCGGAATAAGTTCACGGTTGAAACTAGAATTTCCGGCATTGTTAAGCTTTGTGATCGGCCTGACAAAGAGAAAACAGATTTGCTGAAGACAAATGTACCTGTTTCCAGTTTGGCCACATGACTAATGATAACTGTGGGTTTGTGAGACTTTTGAAATGTTTTTACTTGTTTTAAAAATCTTTGAAATCTTCCTGTTCTGTTGGTAGATAATGTTGCTTATTTCAAATAATGTTTTCCCCACTTCATCGCTTTTCCCTTGTTGTTGCAGTCTTACAACACTGACCGCTGAAAGCAACACAAACACTCAATATGTTCACAAATGCACACATACACAGGTGCAAAGCATCTCTCACCAGGTACGTGATGTCATTTTGTTCGCTTTCCTGTCTGTTGAGGTTGAGTCTGACTTTCAGGTTTTCCCCTAATGTTACTTCACTTGTGCCCAGACCTGTAATAACAATGTTCCACAGTGAGTGCTTCTTTGAGACTCGGGGATTTCTCGTTCATTGTAGAAAGGCAGCACTAGCACCACAATCGCCACTGACTTCGCCATTTGATTTTATTTCAGGATGTTCCTCACCTATGTGGATATAATTGTTGCTTTTCGTGGTCTGTGGGAGAGCAACCATCGTGGCTGATGCCTGCCTTTCACTTGAAATATGAGGATCACTGGTCCTTGCCTGCAATTAAATTCACACAGTTCAGCACACACACAAGTTATATAGAGTTATAAAGGCTCTACAGTAACCAAGCCTGACTGAGCTTTATGTTTCACAATGAAATTGACTTATGAAGCTTATAAAATAAGTAACAAAAAGACATAAACCCAAATAGGCCAACATCATGTGACTGAGTAGAACTGCTGCACTGTGCACAAGCCCTGTCACCCATTCTTGCATGCTGCTCTTGCAAAGGTATTCATCTGCCAAAAATTGCTGCAGAATTGAAATGAAAATCAATCAATGCTAAAGACGTACTGTAATTGTCAGTGCTTCACTGGATTCTGTATTGACGCTAAGCCTTGCCATGCCATTGGCTGCGGTGAGATCTTGCATCTCACCCGGATTCACCACCACTGGAACACCTTGTGCCGGAGTACCGTCTTGATTCACAACTTCAACCTGCTCTCAGAGACACAAATAGCTGAATGATCAGAAATCATTTAATTAAATCTGTTTCATTAAAATGTCTTTAAAAGCAATCTAATACTCTTTTGGATGGATAGAAGATTGCAGTAAAGTTCAATATGTCATACTGATGTACCATAAAAAATTTGAAGAGCAGTCATATTTGTGGGTTTTTTAAACCTTGCTATCATTTTACATAAATGTAAATTTAAATAGCTACTTTACCGCAATGTCAAAGGGCATTCTTTGGTTGTAATATTTGGGCGTTTTCTTGAAGTGGATGGTGTAAGGTGATGTGACAATCTGGATACCTCTCAATTCTGCCTCCACCATTTCTCCACCTGTTGTGAAAAATACCAAAAAATGTCACATTTTGTCCTCTCCTGAGCCTTACACATAATATCTCCGTACTAAAAACAACTCAAGACTTTTATGTTCATCCAACCAGAAAAAGTTATCAGAGATGGAGACATCTTACTATACAGTAAAGCCGACCTGAAGGAGGAGGACATTCATCATTGAAAATGTGTTTACTAGCCGATATTAAGGAGTTATTGACACCAACAACTGTACTGACATGAATAAAATTATTAAGAATTGATAATAACAGGGCGCCCTGCTGAGATCAGGGACCAATGACCAGCTGTGGCATGCCCAGGCATTGGTGTCAGTGTCACTGAAATAGTGCTGAAGGCGCTAACTGTATTCATCTCAATCTCAGCTGGTGTTTGCGCTCAGCTCTATGGGCTGAACATGCCATTGACACAGTTTCGCACCAGCCTTCTCCAGATCCCTGTTTTGCCAGAGAATGCCTTGATTTTGTCGCTTGGATAGAGACATATTTGGGTTGAAGGGCTCAATAAGCTGAACACATACGCAGAGTTAAGGCAGAGTTATCATCGTAAATTAAAACAGAAATGAAATGAAATGAATTATTATTAGCATTATACAGTTAAAGAAAAACTACGACTAAACTGAAATCATAACTTTGGATTACAAAATGAATAAATAAAATGAAAATGAATGTGAAAAACCAAGGGGCTTCAAAACCTCAAATTTTTGTTAAAGTAATACACTATATGACATTAGTGATGCAAATCATCTACTTCCTGCAGCTTGACTGCCTGCATCTAACCTAAGTTAACCGCCAGAGCCCAGGCCTGATGCCATTACTTCACATCACAGACTACATTCCCCTCCTGCCACCTCACTCAACAGAAGCCAACCCCCAGTCCCCCCAGCCTCTCCATAACAACAGATCAAGTGAGGACGGAGCTCAGGAGGATGAAGAAGAGGAAGGCTACAGGCCTAGATGGCATCAGCCAGAGCGCTCAGGGACTGAGCAGATCAGTTGTGCTGGGTCTTTCAGCATTATCTTCAACATCAGCCTCCTTCTGGAGAGAGTTCCAGCTCTGTGGAAAACCTCCTGTGTGGTTCCAGTCTCAAAGACTGTGCATCCCAGAGAGCGCCATCACCTCCACCTCCATAACCTGGTGAACAGCGAGCTAGTCCCCTGACACTTTGCATATTGATCAGGACTGATGAGGCATCGGTGTGGAGGATACAACCATCTACCCGCTCCATCAATCTCTTTCTCATCTGGAGAATACAGCAGGAGCACAGTGAGGGTCATGTTTTTGACTTCTCCAATGCGTTCAACACGATCCAACCATCACTGCTCAGGGGGAAGATGGAAGGAACTGGAGTAAACTCCCACCTGGCTGCGTGGACCATCAATTACATCAGCGACAGACCACAGTACGTGAGGCTTCCGATTGAACGTCGGACATGGTGGTTTGCAGCACGGGGGCTCTGCAGGGCACATTGCTTTCTCCTGTCCTCTTCATGCAAATAATTCTAAAATCCTTCTCTGGCTTTGTCATTGTGGGGTATGGAGAGTAGATAGATGAGGGGGGAAAAAATGATTCTAAACCCTTTAAACACAAAGCGGCGGCAACAACAACAAGTGAAAACCAAAATATGAACGCTTTCTGAATGCTTTTTACAGACAAACATGTTCTTTCTTACCGCTCGCCGTCAGCACACTGACAGCTACAAATATGGAAGTCCCCACCAGTTCCAAGATGTTCACGAAGGTCTTTGTGATGTGCTCTTTCGACAGCGTGACCACTCCACTACTGCTCTCAATCTAAAGTCACATAGTGTAGAAATGCATGTTGAAATACAGTCAGTAAACAGTAAAAGGTTCTTTTTTTTCGGAAAGTGTAAACTCTGATGTCATTAATGTATTTGTCGAGGTGAATCCGTTGGGCTGGAATACTGTAATTGCTGAATGTGGAAAACAGTAAAATCCCAGAAAATTTTAGAAGTTTTGGAGATGTTTTTAACACTGTTCAGGCCAAACTGTCTTTGTTTTAGTTTGTGTTTGCAAGAGAAAGAGAGCATAAAAGTCAGACACATGCTATACAATACAGACTGACAAACCAATAAGCCGACTGACAGACAGAGATGCATCCAAACAATAAACATGTGTTCACCGGCACTTTCTGAACAGAACTTGGAAAGCTCTTCTTTTGACCCTCTTGCACGACCCCAAATACCGCATAGGCCGTCCCATTCACCTCTTCATCAAACCGATATCTAGGAACACAAGAGAGGGGCAAGTTTCGGTAAAACAGGACAATTAAAAATATGATGGTCAAAATGCAGCAACAATAAATGACTAACAGACAAGAGGAGCACCAACCCTGTCTGTCAGCCACACCCTTTATTTTCTCCTCCAATCAATCGACCAATCAAACCTGATCTCTTGAGCCACCAGACAAAAGCCTTCACATACGTAGCTTTGATGTTGACGGTGAGTTCTTGACTGTCCACGTAGAAGAAGGAGGTCACAGGCGTCAGTTTCACCTCAAAAGTGGGCAGCACTAAAAAATTCAACAAGCTTTTTTTTATCAGTTAAAAAGTAAGTGAACGTTATGTTAGTTTTGAATAACAGCGCAGCGAATGAGGGACTCACCGTATTCTCTGACCTCAAACTCTGCAGAGAAGCTCTCCTGTGGGTTGCTGTGGAATTTGGCCACCACCTTCCACACACCAGGACTACACACAGACACACACAAGAACACGTTTCAATTATCAAGTAAACAATTCAAGTATTCACAACATTTAGAGAGTGCAGGTAAGTCTATATATAATGCATACAACAAATGCATTGTTTGGAATAAAATATTGGAATGTGTCATTTGTCTAATTGTAAATCAGGCCAGCTTGGATCCAACCAGCAAGTGTTCATCATCAGTTGCCACCCTTTCTTTCCCAGGTTTTTAACGCTGCCCTGCTTCTATTGACATTTCCCGTTCTTCATGAGTACTTTATCTTCTGCATTAGACCTACTTGGTTAATCTGCAAACAGCATAATTTTTATAAAATAAAGTTGTTTTTGAGAAATCCTGTAAGCCATTGTTTTACTGTTTTACTGCATAAGATTTCAGTAAATATAAGGAAATAGAGATAAATAGCCAGCTAGCATAAAATAACATGATGCCGTGGATTATATTTCCTTCTGTCCTTCCCCAGTTTTCCCTAATAAAATACCCTAATAAAATACTCACCTGACAACTTCACCAATGTAGTAATCTCCACTGTGGATCCCCGATTTCAGATAGCCTGGATAATGTGGTAAAATTATGCCATCGGGGGTCTGAAAATAAACAATATTGAACAACCTTTAATAGTGAGCTATGCCAGTTTACAAATTAATGTGGTAAATCCATGCCATAATTTCGTCTACAATCCATGAACCTGGTCAAAGTCTAAAATGTCTGTCTTCCCCCAAAGGGAGAGGCCGTGTTCAATGTACAGCTCAGCTGCTTGTGGGAGGCGTGCATTTATTTTTAGAGTAAGTGGCAGGTTAGACTATAGACTGTATAAAACGATGGACCTAGGTTCTGTAACGTCAACCACAGGTGTCTGAAGAGGCACTGTGAAGCTCAGTGTCGCTGATTCTGGCTGTCTCCATCTTGGCAGTGTCTGACTCACCGCTAATACAAAAACAGGCAAAGAGGCTATTTGTGATATTTGCTCAAGAGGCTTCATGCTCCCAGTTGCAGCTGACTATATATTTTATATTCTGTGCGTGTCAAAGATAAAATACAATACCACAAATTCAATGGAAACATAGGCATCAATTTGGTTTTCAGCATCCCTCTCCACAGGCTCCATCCCGGGCGTCACTGCAAAGATCCTGTAATGAACTGACGTAGAGAGAGAAAGGGGCTCATTTCGTGTATCCCTGGCTAGACTTCATTTAGACATATGAGAAATCTGCAAATAGTTTTAAAATATTAAAAAAACGTAAACGTGGTTTAAATCATTTAAATGGGGTTAAGATGATCAGTTAAATGTATATAAATATAATAAACATATATAAAATGCTTGATCATAGTTTGTTTGATATGTACATGGGCCGGCACGTCAAACAAGCTGGTTTAGCAGTCAGTCTTTGCTGTCTTTACTTTCACTGTCTTAAACCAGCAGCCAGTCTATTTACATTCCCAGAAAAAAGCAGTGAGCTGCTGGTGCTCCGCAGTCAGAGGGAGGCAGATCATCATCATCATCATCATTGAGTGAACAGGAATACTGTAAGACTGCATCACTGTCCATAACCATTGACTGATGACCAGTTATCCTTTGGGTCTTTTGTCATCAACCGCCGCACCGCCAGTTATTTTAGTTTCGAAATAAGGGAACACAGATGGGAAATATTAAGTTAAAAGTACAGGTAACAACACCACCCGCAGCACAACCACACAAGCAGATTCTCCACCTACATGGGATGGGTGTTACGTTTGGTTGTTAAAGTTGAAGGAAGGTGTACGCTTTTTGAGTCATGTGACTATTAAACCACTTTTTGACTTTACTGCTGTGTCCTTATGTCAGCTGGCCTCACAGAGGTCGGTGTGTCTCTCAGCACTGATGCAGTATTGAACTCACCTTTGCTGTTGGGGGTGTAGACGGTCTTGTCAGTCTGGATGAAGATGAACCCGGACTGCAAGGACACCAAGACGACTTTCTCCAGCAGTCGGTCAGGGAACTGAGCTTGCAGGTACACGTACTGCTTAATGTTGGGATCCGTACTGAAGTCACCAGCAGGGATCTGAAACCGTCATGTAGAGCCACAAGCAGTGCGTTACAAATAGTTACAAAAGTCAGAGTAAATACGTTTGAATAGTGACACTAGTGATTTGATTTTGGCCTTTAGTTGGCATAATCTGTAAGTATAGCTACAATTAGAGTTCCATGTTAACTGTGCTGACAGGTTTGATAGATATCTTATTTTCATATGTCTTGCTCACTTCATGGCTCATGCTAACAAGGGACTAGCTAACATGTCTCTCGCTAACGTCCCATTCTGTCAAAAATGAAAGCATTTGTAGTCACTCTTGTGTCTTTAATTGTCTTTAAATACTTTCTTTTCTGGGTGAATCATCTTACGTGAACACTATATTACGTAACGTAGTCAAGTCGCATAGTTTCCCTTAACATTTTTGCCTCCTGTTTCGCCCATTGTCTATGTATAACACATGGTGAAGGCAGAAGATATATGATGCATATTTATAGATCCTTGATCTCGTTTGTTGCCTGATAGAAAATGAGGCAGAGTAAGAGTTTATTCACATACAGTAGCATTATTTCATTTACCGTTATCTGACCAAGCTGCTGGAAGTGGTTTGCACTGGTGAGGGTCACAGACGTGGATGCCAGACTTTTGGTTTTGGTTGGATGGCTCATCGCAGTGATTTCCACTCTAATGTCCGCTCCTGTGCAGTCTTGACACTCCACAAAGATATTTTCTGCTGTTCCTACCCGCAACAAGTTGGGGGCAGACAACACCTGCCTGCAGAGCAGCGTCCAGAGACAAAAACAGAGAATATTCTGTAGTCACGGCACAGAGAGAACCACACGCTGTTAAGGAAAACTACTGCTTTAGATCCTGTGTGCTAAAGTTTCAATTCACCCAGAATTTGCTCAGAGATGAGGACATGAGAACCAGCACGGACTCCACACACATCGAGTGGTGATCTAGTGATTATGTCACTGTGCAAACAAAATTTTGGCCATCTTACTGAATTCATTTGAAAGAAAACATTACCTTGACTCATGTAACACAAACTGGAAACTGGACTGCAGCTCAGGTGAAATGGGTCTAAATAAATGTTCGTAACCATACATACACATTGCTAAATTTGATCATTTAAATTCATTATAACTGCAGATTACCCCTGAGATTGTTATTGCTCACATCACAGTTCAATATCAGGAAACTGAACGAACAGACAGACTGTAGCTGTGGCTCTGTTTTCTGTCTATCAATCCAAGCTCAGAGAGAATGTGTAAAGGCAACGCTGGTCTACTTACAGTGGAGCTCCATTAGCCAGAGAAGGGAGAGAGGCAAAGGCCAGAGAGGCCAGCAGCCAGTGCAGAGTCCTCCTCATCCTCCTACCTGATCCTGATCTGCTGATCAACAATGTATACTGTCACCCTATAGCGCTCTCCTTCCTCCTGCACCTCCACCTTGCTACTGTCTCACCCGTCCTCCTGCCAAATGTGTTAGCAAAAATGCACCAGTGCATGATTTCCCAGCAGTAGTTGTTTGTTGTCTCTGCTCTGAGGAAAAAGACAAACAGTAGAAAATCAATGAGGGTTTATATGTTTGACTAACTTCTAAGTGCACAGTTTACTGCACAATAAGAGAAAAACAGCTATTCTGCATCTATGAAGTATTCTAATATGACACCTTTGCTTTCTTTGTCTATTTCTTGTTTGGGAAATTTGACATGTCATGCCTCAGAGACTCAAGCTGCCTGGCAAAAATAGATCTGTTGCGTAGACATAGAGGAGTGAGGGAAAAGGGCCACACATGCGACGCTCTAAAGCACAGCTTTATCTGAACCCTGAGCTCACGTGACTTAAGAGTTAATTAATTTTGTTCAAAATATTCACTAACTTTAGGTAACAGCATGGGCATTCATGAAAGAACAGAATTCCTGTGACACTCGTGAGGTGCCCTACTTTCCATGCAACCAGTAGTTGTCATTCTTAACCTGACAGATGCTTGTTTAGCTGCACAGCTGGACTCAGTGGGTGAGTAGTGTATTAAATGTTGGCTGTTGAAGGTGAAAGTTTTGAAATGGGCCACGGATGATTAAAATATAATGCATGCATTTCATGTGATGTTCAGTGGGCCGCACAAAATGTTTCTGAGGGTCACCACTGGCATAACAACCTTAAACACTGATAGCAAGCCGTGATTTTGCTGAGCTTCTTGCCAAATGAGAAACCATAGATGGCTTCACACCATGACTCAGGTAGTCACCAGGAGTGTGTAACGGGCTGGTTTAGGACCCAGGAGCCGCACTAGCTGAACCCAGCAGTCACTGAGATCTTAACTGAGGCACACATGGCGCCTGGTTCGGAGCAAACAACTGATCCAGAAAACGTTTGGGGAACTAAACAGCAAACAGTTCTACTGAATCTTGAATCCAACAGGGCAAGGCTAGAGACATAAACACAAGGCGAGGGTGATTACCAGGGGAGCAGAGAACAGACGAGATCAGGGACAGGTGAGGTCGAAACCCGGAGATCAATCCTTACAATAACACTCGGGGCTCTTGCATGTAGGCTAAAAACAATCTGGCCCAGAGTGAGTGGAGGGGAGCCACTTAAGTACTGTACCGATTGCTGATGATTCACAGGTGTGCGTCAGGTGACTGAACAGGCGGCCGTGGTTAAACTGTGAAGAGTGCTGCCTGAACAGGTGAGCAGATGAGAGGGAGAGTGGCAGCAGGTAAGAGTGGATGAGTGTGACAGAGTGCATGTGATGGCAGATTTCAATCTAGTGCCAATAATTCAGTTATCAAGACAAAATTCAGAGATTTTGTGTACTTCATCTAGATATTTCACTCTTATATTTTTAATAAATTCACAAAACACTTGACAAACCTGTGTATAGATTGATGAAGGGAAAAAATGAATTCATTTTAAGATAAGGCAAAAAAATAACAAAATATGTAAAACTGTCTGAAAACTTTCCGTATGTACTGTATACTGAATGACAGCAGACTTTTTTTTCAGTTTATCCTGCTAAACTTGCTGTACATCGCTCCACTGACTTCAGCTTTTTCTAACTAGAAACTTCCACTTCTTGTTAAATTTATCAAAATGTTTTGTAAAGTAATAAACATAACAGTAATCACTATTTGTGTAACTTTCGACATTAACAAAAAGTTAATTTGCAAATAAGACAAGACAATGAGATTAAGACCGTGACACTTTAATCAGTGCAGTGTAACATTGTGACTTTTGCAGCCCTTGTATCTCATAGCAGTGAAAGTTTTAAGAGCAATGCAAAAAAAGAAGAAAAAAAAAAGTTTTGCAAAGAACATTTATTTCCTTGGGTTTCACTACTGCTCACATCCAAAGAGTGCATACTGCTGGACCAGCTCCTCCATGCCCAAACAGGTAGGTCTGTATTCCTCAGTCTGACACTCCAGGTCTGAGGGCCAGTACTCGATCCAGGTTCTCTCCCCAAGTACGTACTGATGTCTGAGAGGAGCGAAGTAAAAACACATTGGGTCGTCATGAGGCCAGCCATCTGTAACATGCTGGAACATGACATGAAAAAGCACAACTCGCTCCTTCCCACATAACCCAGCCTGGACTCTGTTTACTCTCTATTTGTATCTAAGTGACTAATTGGGGCAACAATTTTTGAAATTGGTCAAGTATTGAGTGAAAGCACAGCAACCCTGGAAGGGGATGCAGTGTACGCAAATGACACAAACCATGGAGGATATAGGCTGAACAACACAGTATGGAAGTTCACCTTTAACATGTGAATGTAACATCATTGTAATTTAAGATTATTCCCTTCAACCGAAGGATATCATTCATCTTTACTGTAAACTGTTTTTATGTTCAACACAAACCAGAATCATTCTATTGATACAAATTTGATTTGTTTTATTAAAATTTGTTTGTTTTATTAAAATTATTCAAAATTATTCTTATATACGTATATATATATATATATACGTATATATATATATATATACGTATATATATATATATATACGTATATATATATATATATATATGTACGTATCATTACTTGAAGTTTCCGCAAAACAGAACCCTTCGATTTCTAAAACATTTTTTTCAGTTACTCATTGTTCAATGTCCCCCAGTTAAGAGATGTGGAAATATAGTTTAGAATTACTTATATGCCAGTATTACATCAGTTTGACAATTTGGAGGCACAACAATTGCACAACATGACTCATTTTATTGCCCGGGTTCGTTAGTTGTAGACTACACCACTGTGGACATTCACTCAAAGAACAAACTTACAATTCGTTTTGGTCATCTCTGTGAATATCCTCAGATGTGCCCATGATCAGGTAGGTTTTGCCTGTTCTCAGATCTAAAGACTCCCTGCAGTGCGGATAACTGAGGAATACGCGCACCTTACCCTGAGCACCCACATCGTAACTTCCTGAAATTAGAATATAGCCAGAGAGAGATGAAAAGATGAAAATGAAAAGATTGATGTCACTCTCATGTCTGCATCATAAATATGAAGCTACAGCAAGCACTTGGCTAATTTAGCTTTGCATAAAGACTGTGAGCAGTCATCCTGGCTTTGTCCAAAGGTAACAAGATCCATTTACCAGGAGCTGTAAATTTAAAAGCAACAATTCACCATTTTATAGGGGTTATGCACTGGATCATTTCTTGGCCAGTAACGAGTAACTTGGTTGCCTGGCAATATAAGTTAAATTAGCTGGCTGCAAGTGGCAGTTTACACACCCAGGAGTGGTGTCAGTCTTCTCATCTCACTCTGCATGACAGTGAATACGTGCGTTTCCCAAAATGCTGAACATTTCCTTTAAATGGCCACGAATATTTCTGTCTGACTGGAAACACCATCGAGATACAAAGTGCCCATAAAATTTAAGAGAGAGGTTAAAAACACCCACCTTCTTTGATGACTTCCATGACTCGCATTGTGTAAATGTCAGTGGACAAACCGTCTGTAAATACTTCCAGTCTCGTTTTGTACACTGAAGACACACGAGTGGCAGATTGTTAGCTCAACTGCTCCCTTGCTTGATTATTCTCATAGTCTCTTACTATTATTTATCCTTTATATAAATGCAGTCAGTTCTCTTACCAAAGTCTATTTTGCTGGTCGGAGTAGTCTCACAAGACTTAGCTGTCCGCTGGTCATTGCTGATATCACCCTTCTTCTGCATACTGCAGTTCTCTGGTAATACGCAACAGGCACCAAGTTAATATTCAACTGATGACACGACGAAATGAGCACGTGTGAATGTATGTGTGTGGATGAGTTGATTCGTGAGAGCAGCCACAATTCAATTTTAGTGACTTCTTCTTAAGCCCTGGCTGCTGCTCTGATCCTTCAGAATCCTGCTGGTGCTTGTTGCCTGTTTGTAATGTACGTTTGCAGTTTGGCGCCTGACTTCTGGTCAGAAGTCAATGTACTTTTGCGGACCACTAAGGATTGTCAAAGAAACTCTGCTTGGACCCTCAGATCACGGTATAATGCACACATGCACGCACGTACACACACACACACACACACACACACACACACAGAGTTTGTGACATTACAACTCTCTAATATAGACCATGCGATATGTGCTATATTTACCGATACTGTGCAATATGTGCAAATGTAACATAATATAGCACATTTTGAAATTCTCTCCCGTGTATAACTCTTCTTCTTGTTTTAACTTTCTTACACTTTCAGTTTAACCTTTTTATTTTTTACCTTCTTGCTCAGTGCACTGTATCACTATATCACTCCAATTCCTGTGTGCATTGTACATCCGGTGATTGAAGCGCTTCTGATTCTGACTGATCAGATCGTCAGTTATACATCGCCCTGTTTACCTTCAGCACACGTGCATTCATGATTTCTACAAAGCCGCATTAGCTGTCCAGCTCTCCTCTCTGGGTGGTAGAATTTTATACAATGTGTTTCTGCAATGGGAAAGAAAGATATTAGAAAAACATTTTCTGCTAACTGCAGCACATCCGAAAATGTACAATGAACAGTTTGAACATGTAATGATGCCGACTTATCCACTGTGTTTCCTACTCTGACATCTATTGGCAGCAAAGAAAAAAATCCTGAAAGTCATGGAGACAGCGCGTGTGTCTGACACTCACGTTCATAGTATTCATAGACAGACACAGCAGCTGGTTGTAAGACGCCCACTTTCAGCTTCTGATGGATCCTGAACATGATCTCTTCTGGTCGTGTGTGAGAAACCTGTGGACAGATGCAAAGCAAAGGTGACACAGAGATAAAAGACAGAAGAAAACGGAGAGAAACAGGGACAGGAAGGAAGAGTGTTATCGAACCTTATCCAGGTAGATGATGAGCGAGCCTCTTTCTGACAGGGCTGTGTTCATCTCATATCTTGCAATAGTGCGGGCATGTCCTTTGGACAGCTACACACAGACACACAGAGTGTCATACAACCATCTACATCATAAAACAAATCTTGTTTCTCTGAACCATAAACTCTGACTTTTGCACTGTATGTATGAATCTGTGAAAGCTCTTACTAAGTCCAGGTCATTTGTGTTAACGGTGTAGCCAGTTAACAAGCCAATATCCAAAATGGACATGGTTGCATCACGTTCCGTGTCTTTAAACCTGCAAAAAAATTCAACGGAATAATTAAAATAATAGCACGGAGAAGATGGAGTGAAAGAAAACAAGGACCTCTATCAAATGTCAAATCAAATATCCTTTAAGATTTCAGATGTTTCAAATACAATTTAAGCTCGGGGGGGATGAAAGAGCTCAAATGAGCTAAAATGAGCTCGGAAGCTCAAAGAATGAAAGAAGTTTTTACAATTAGGATTTTCTTGTGCAACGAAAGAGTAAAATAGGAGTAGATAACGAAGATGATGAGAATGTAATTTTGGTTTTGAAGACGCGGAAGAAAGTCTTGGCCTTGATAACGATGCCCCCATAACTAACACATAACTGTACGGGCCACAGCTGTGGTGTATACAGCCATGCTACTGTAAACTCTTCAGTATGATTATTTGATTTTACTTACAAAACCTCTATTCTTAGCATGTATGTCTTCTCATCCTCATCCAGTTTCTCTGTAGGAGCAAAATACTTGATGAGCATTAAGTTAATTTGTTTCCTCATAAAACAAAAATACGTGGCAGGAAGATGGAAATGACCACTAATAAAGGCAAAGTACCCGGGAGGAGCTCCACTGTCATGTTGAACTTCTGACAGTCGCTTTCCTTTTCTCTAGGCAGAGCGTAATACAGCGACACCATCTGTCACAGAGAGGAAAGTGCATTTTAATACCTGATCCTGATCATCGTAACAACATCGTCCTCACTAATGTCTCTGCTGTTTCTTGATGTGGACTCTTCATCGGACGTTCAAAGAGCACACACGCAGGAAAACATGTTTTACTTACTGTCACTATTGCTTCTCCTGTGCCTGTCGCGGTCACTGTCACATTCTGGTTTATATCATTGATCTGTAGGGATTTAAATATGCATGCACACACACACACACACACACACACACACACACACACACACACAGATCAGCAGAAGAAAGATACAAAAGCAACATGCATGAAGACGTCGATGAGCCACTGTGTGCACTGTGTGTGTGTGTGTGTGTGTGTGTGTGTGTGTGTGTGTGTGTGTGTGTGTGTGTGTGTGTGTGTGTGTGTGTGTGTGTTCTCACTTTCGATGTTCTTGTGCCGTAGTGGTTGTCTTTGTTGAAGTTGTACTTCTCAGGCTTTGACCTGCCTGGCAACATTATGTCCACATTCAGATTATACTCTGGTTCTTTGGCATTGGCCCAGTACTCAGCTACAGCCTGGTACACCATTATGGTAGCCTGAAGAGAGAAAGAAGAGGAAGAAGAAAACAAGACTTTAAAAAATAGGTTATGAGCTCAAATGAACTAAAAGAAATCTGCAATTGCTCTAAAAAAAAAAGTTAACGGTACAGTCTGGAGGGGTTGATGTTACCTGAGTTGATCCATAGCCTCCGCCCACCTTCTGCTGTTGGTTGAACCATCTGGCAACTGGTTTGGCTTTTTCAAGGTCCTTTATCAACAGAAGAGAGAGAAGTCATTGTGGAGAAATACGACCCGACAAAGCCGTCTCTAGAGCTTCCAAATCAGCTTTCCGTTATGGAAGAATCACACTGCAGAGACTTGAAACTCGCTTTCATACGAACATTGTCAAATTTGTGTTATTGTTGTGCAGTCAAGTGTAAGTCACTGCAATTCTTGTATCCAAAGGCTTCAGATATCTATAAGTCATCATAAAGTGCTCCATGACATTTGGTAAATGACAAATAGAAAGATATGGTCATTTAAAAGTATAAACCTTCACATTTTCAGCGGTTACACAAACTCATTTCACCGACTTTAGTTTCCAAACCCTCAACCCTTTTTAGTAAGGCAGCATGGATGAAGACTCTGTTGTATGTTTTCTGTAGAATGACGTCCTGGTGCAGGTCAGACATGTAGGACATGCTCACCCCGGCCTTGACCAGAGCAAGAAGAGCGTAGGCTGTGGCCTCCAGGGTGTAAGTATGTCCCCTAGGTACTGGCCAGTGGGTCATTGCTAAAGAAGACACACACAGACAGACTTTGTGTTACTATCTTGCACCTGGAACAAGCTTAATTCATCACTAATTCCTCAATCACAAATGTTAAAACGTTTACTCTTATAAATATAGCAGATGAAACTTTTGAATGGGAGTGTATGTGTGCTGAGCAGGACCTTGAGGTTGAAAAGTGACATCGTCAGTTCTGATGAACAGTCTATGAAAATAGTATATTAGTTAAAGAATATTGCTGTGTGAGGAAACCTGGGGAAGCAAATCTGTAGAGGATGGCCTTGTTCAGTCTGTTTTCATTGGCCAGGGCGTACGATGTCATGGCAACAGCATACGGGTTGACGAGGCTCGGCAGACGTCTCTGCAGGTAGCTCACTGCTTTGTTTACGCTGCTATGCAGACTCTGGACAAAAAGAAAAGAAAGGAAGGTGAAAGGAGAATACGGAGAAGCACGGGCAGTTGACAGTAATCCATTCTTGTCTTTTAAATATCCCATTTTGTTCAGGAATATCATAACATTTGATCCTGGGACAACAGTTGAGACTGTTATTCCCTCTCTTACCCTCCTCTGTGTCTTATGAGATATATAGTGAGCTGTCCTCATTAGTTCCAGTTACTATTTGGATGTGAGGTAGTGATAGTACACTCAAAACAGACACAGTGTCCACCCTCCAAAGCAGGAGTATCACAGCAGGATGTTTTGGTGGCTCATGCTAGCACCACAAACAAGGTGTCATTATGTGACGCTTCTGTCAGAGAAGTATCTGTGGTGTGAAACCAGGATGTCTGCTCTAATACTTCACAGCAGAGAAGACCGTAGAAGAGTGGTCACTTTTTATAATACAGCCCTTTGTTTTTTTGCAGAGTACCAATAAATGACAGCAGTGAGACTACTTGTATTTGAATTCGCTGTGACATCATGGTCTTGGGTTTTAATGCATATGAATGAAATACCAAGAGTTTTCCACCAAATGTCAGAAATGAAGAGCCCATTGCTTGAAAAATTATTAAGAATTTCAAGTGTTAAACCTGCCAGCATTACCACCGTAAACCTGCGAGTCACAGACAGCTCGACAGGAGTAGCAACAGTAATCACAGGGGGCAGGCTTAGCAAATGGTCAGTTGCTTCATTGGTCCAGTGATGACTGTTCAGCCAGTAAATGAAGAAATTAAGAAAACAGTGTATGGAGGTACTCACATTAACAGTAGAAGCACACAATGAACGGGACTCCTGCATGGCAATGAGGCAGAAGGCCGTCATGGAGGCCTTTGAGTCTGTGCCTTGCACATCGCTCTACACATGCACACGCACACACACACACACACACACACACAGACATATGAGATGAGGGCCAATGCCATGGAACTGCTTTCATCGTGATCAGCTACTTTTCAGTTGAAGACTTAATGTCAGTGAAAGCAGTGCACGCACACGCATTGAACTACTGAGCACGTATCCATCTTCTCTAAACATGCCGTCAGGTTGTTGTGCTCTGAGAATCAGAAACTTGACAGCATCACAGATGACGTTCCTTGACACTGCCACCAGATTGCTGGCCATGGCAAACACCTTGACAACATAAGCAGTCAGCCTTGGAGAGGAGAGGAGAGGAGAGGAGAGGAGAGGAGAGGAGAGGAGAGGAGGTGAAATAGTATAATTTCATCTATTTGCACATGAGATTCATGCATCTACATACAGGTTCATGGATGTTTGCAGGCCTCACCAGGTGCTACTTTGACGATAAGGATACACAGCAAAAGACCCGTCACCTTTACGGTAGGCTAGCTCGTTCTGGTATCCTGGACACAAACAAAACAGCTGTACTGTACTACAAGTTTGTTTTTTCAGTGCTTAATATATGCCTGGGTAGTCGATTGGCTATAACAAGCCTCATAATGAGCCTCTGAAGATAGGTATTTCTCTTGAAAATGACAAAATTGCCAGGGGCAGAAACCATGCAATTCAATTTTACAGAATTCACTTTTGGTCTAAAATAGCAGATACGTAAAGCCCCCCCCCCCAAAAAAAAAAAATATATATATATATACATATATTACACACAGAGGGCCATCAATAATATTTCTGCTAACTGTGCTAATAAAATACTGTGTGAGCCCACCGGTCTTGATGTGTCGGAAGGCCTCATTACGCTTCTCAAAGCCCACAGCTTCCCACTGGTTGGTTTTGTCCAAATATGTGGCTGCAATGACAGGCAGGGTCATGGCGGCCAGGTTCTGCTCCCCACAGCCTGAGGGCTGGTAGATCAGAGACCCCATTGACTGCCCACTAACGGCCTTGTCCAGCAGTGCAGAGACTTGTTCTCTGCCTGTAAGCACACACAAACAGAAAAACCAAAAACATTATAAGCCTATGGGAAAAAACAACGACACAAACAGGCAAAGGTTCCCACAACCAGTGAGGTGGTCATTTCCCAATGAGAACAATACCAATTTCTACCCATGCAGAGTCCATTGTTCAGGCCGTGTGTTACATAGCATACATAACCTAAACATTACATTATAATATATCTCACCTGTCACAGAGATCTCTGTGCTTGTAGGTGTGTTTGGAGCCAAATCTTTCAATGGAATTTTACTGTAGATAACTTCCGCATGCGTACCACCTACAGGGAGAAACAGTGGACAAGTTATGGGATCAGTTAGCGAGTGATAAGTACTGTACATAAAGTCATGAAATTACTATATAATGTAGCTATTTAATGGGTAAACTCACCCATGCCTTTATTAGCTGGGTCTAGAGTTACAATCTGAGGAGATTTAATCAGCACACCTTCAGGCTGGAAAAACAAGTTTGGACAAACATTAGAGATCACAGTTATTTTTGTGTAATCCTCATATGCAGTGTGTGTGGTGTGTAACAAAGTGGTTAAAAGGTTCTGTTTATTCTCTTATTCACAGATAACACGGCGTACATTTGCATCAAAGCTAATCCTCTAAAGATGTCTTGTTGTTGATGTTTTTCTGCTCCCACTGCTTCAAGCCCAACATGGCTACAAAAACGTGACGTACATGATGTCACCACCACTCGGGGGTGTTTCTGTCGGCCACACGCACACACCCATGATCCACTGAAAAGCTATTTGATTCAGATAACAGCGACTACCACCACGCTCCTGAGAAATGTACTTGAATCAGTAACGCTGCTACTTCTAGCGCCACTGCAACTAAAACGTTGTCACATCATAAAATGTCATTCAGTGTCAATGTCGCTCCCTTCCTGTCCGCTAGATGCTTTCAGACCTTTTCTCCTGTGTTCAGAATTGCATACTAACACACTATTCATGCTAAGTATGACGTCCAGTTGAGTATGGAGTGCATTTAAACTGCATAATATGTATATATAATATAATAATTTCATCAGTAAATTGACTTGTGAGAATATTGCCAGTTTTCTGTTTCTCTCTAAAGCATACTGACAATAGCTGTTAACACTGACTGGCCAGACTTTGAGGTTAAAAGTTATTTTACCTTAGCACTTTATTCTACTTTAACTCAAACGTGAACCACAAGCAACATTTTACTACAATAGCAGTTCTCATATGGTGTAAAGCAGTCCTAAACCAGCTGCACGGGGTATGTTTCTCTTACCACCACCCGCAGCATCTTCATGATTCCATCATTGAGCGATGAGTCTTTAACAGCTGCTTTGACCTCAATGCGATGCTGTCCATCCTTCATGGGGATAATGACGAAGGGTACAGATCTTGTAGTTAGGGCCCCCATTTTGACTTCCTGACGGTACTTTGCACGTTTAGAGGCTGCACTGCACACATGCTTGTCCTCAATCAGATCCACACGCACCTTGAAAACAAGATGAATAAACACAGAGACAAAGGCTGAAGTATGTGCAGCTGATTAAAGATGAAGACTCCGCCATAGGACGGATAATAAGGATCAGTTTTGGTTTAGGTCACCCATAATGATGCATGCCTGATTTGAAGAAATCTAATGCTAAATAATTGTTTCATAGAGGATCAATTTGAATGGAAAGGTAATCTGTAAATATTTCAGTAGGCCCTGTTCTGGGACTGATCATCATGTGAGCAGCTATTATCAAAGACAGGAGAAAGGATTTCATTCATTTTCTTTTTTGCTAGACATTATATGTCAGTCCAGACTCATCGACTGCGTCCTGAAACACCAGAGCAGAGTGACGCAGACTTACGGTGGCAGGATCGGGGCTGTAGTTGTGGAGGATTGCCTTAACTTCGATCTGCTCTCCTCGGACAGCAGAGTAGGGCAGTCTGAGATCAATGAAGAATTCCTTCCGGACAATTACCTCTAATGGATGGCCAACACAGACTCCTTAAAGATGACAGGGATACAAAAAAGAGTGATGAAACAAAGGAGGTGTGAGGGATGAGGAGGTTTTACTGTTCCAGAGGAACAACTAACCGTGAGTTCTGGACAGACTGATGCCGGTGAACTGCCAGGTGGTGATTGAGTCTTGCAAAGGAACATTTTTCACAAGTGATGTGGAATCACTGAAAAAAAAGAGAAGATTTAGCACTTTGAGAGGTAAAGGGTAGCTTTAAATCTTAGTGGTGTCATTAATGAAGTTAACAGTGTATTATTGTGTGTCTAGGTTTCAGTTGACTCACCAGTTCGGTGTGTCTGCAGAGCAAGCAGGCAGTATGATATCTGACCACAGCCAACTTTCAGGGAACTTGGTGCGAGAAACTATTTCATTGCTGTCCATGTAACTGTCATCCTCCTCACCTTGAGTGTCATTAAAGAGGTTATTATTTTTCATTTGGAGGCAACGATTGCTTTCTAACTACCAGTATGACCACGTATGGTAACCACTCAGGGCTTCCCTCCCTCCCTTGTCCCCATCTCTTACTGCGAGCCAGTTGGAGATTGTCCTCCTTCCTGTCGGCTCGCTGCTGTTCCATCTCCGTGCAGCAGTGCAGGAAGGCCTTGGTGCAGGCTTCACCATCCACGATGTACTCGCTGCGCCTCTCACAGCTGTATGAAACAGGGGTTTCCCTCATGCCATCCAAACAACACTCACGTTGCAGTTGGTCTGTATATGTACTCACTGGAAAGACAGACGGTTGTGGAGGAGAAACAGAGAAGAGAAGGTATGGAGCACACAAGAAAAGGTTAACTGGGGAGTTCTAAATTAAGAATTTATAAAATAAGGAAAAGTTGTAATAGAAATTGTTCTTGAAGTTAAGTCAGATTTATTTAAGTGCCATCTATTGTGAGACCTCTGATGTGAATATTACCACCCAACCCTAACACTGACATGAAGGGGCATCGTGAATAGTGCCGAGCATTACATGAACTGCTCCTCAACAGATCAGACGACATCACAAAAGCCACCTTACATCCTGACAGAGACTCCACTGTGAGATGGATGGACTTAAAGCAATCAGAAAAATGCTTGGCAACGTCTTCTATGTATGACTTAGTCCAAATAGTAAATACAAACAATCCATCAACAGTATGTGATGGATAACAACTAAACTGAGGCTCAGCCAGAGAGTGAGAGATGGGTCTTCATCATCTACTATGCAGGAAGCTGACAGAGAGCATCGTGAGGGGGACACCGAGGACAGCAAAGAGGATTGCGTTAATTAAGACCATGCTATATATGGAGTGAGAACCAAACACCACATCCTGGTACTCACCTGAGCACGTGTCTAATGCACCCCAGGTTACTGTGCAGTTTAGAGCTGCGGTTCTTACCTAAGGTGGTTGTAACGTCCATTATAGTAGTTCGTTTCCTCCTGCTGAGGGCTGGACATTTCAATTCTGGAAACAAAATAGAGACAAGATCTTCAACAGAACCCAGAAACTTGGGCTTGATTGTATAATTGATGTGAGACTCTTCAAATCAAAGTAATTTAGCTAGTTGAATGATGTTGATGAATAAGAAAACCCCAAACCTCTACACCTACACAACTTCTCTTAACTAGTAATATTTCTCAGGTAAAATATCAAAGCCTAAAGAAGGACATGTTCATGAGAAGGAAGAGTAAAGTAGTGTCACCTGTTCTGTAGGGAGTCCCAGAGGCCGTGCTGGTCTCAAACAATAGCCCAGCATCATAGAACACATTCATAGCATTCTTTCCTCCACCTGGTGTGCAGCCTGTGTCGTACTTCTCGACGATGTCCCACACCTGACCAAAGTAGAAGTCAAATGCACACAAAAATACAAGCAAACAAGGATAGAAGTTAAGCAAGTGAACATTTTTCAAATCACTTTAAATTGAACCACCTTCAAATATTTTCAAAGATCAATACGAGGTAAAGAAATCACCTTTTTCTGGGTGAGGCGGTGCTTGTTGTTCAGGACATAGACGCCTTTGTCAACTGCCACCAGTCCCACTGTGGCCTCTGGATCTCCAGTGACCCTCAGGCCAAACATCTTGCGAGGCTCATACGAGGGAGCGGGTCTCGTTGATTCCAGCTTCAGCTAAATGTGACGGGAGGCCAATGAAAGGCATTCAGTTTTGTATTTCTGAAAGCAGTTTCATATGTAAAAAATGTGTCTTTTTCCAACTTAAATTCTGCGACATCAGCGTTGTGTCTCACCGAGCCCATGCAGGAGTCCTTGACATCCACCCAAACAGAGTCTGATACCACTTCATTGGTATTTGTATGGTAGTAGGCGATGATGCGGAACGATGGCAGCATTTCTTTGGTAATAGTAACTATCAGGGAAATCAGTACTTGGCCTCTTGCCTTGTAACGGCCATGTTCCACCAGTTGACCTCTGCTCAGGATCTGGGGACACAGATTTACATATTAGCATTCATCCGACATGATACCACAAAGACTGCTGAAAGCAATAAAAACACCAATCACCAGGTATGTAATGTCATTTTGTGCATTTTCCTGCTTGCTGAGGATGAGGTTGATTTTCAGATTTTCTCCTAATGACAGCTCAGCTGCATCCACACCTGCAAAAATGACATGTTGCACTGAGTGCTAGACAGTGAAAAGATCTACCACATGGCACATACTTTGCCACTGAGACCACCATCACCACCACCTTTTTCACCATTTGATATTACTTCAGGATGTTCCTCACCTATGTGCATGTAGTTTGCGCTTGAAGTAGTATATGGGAGAGCTGTCATGGAGGCTTGTGCCTGTCTTTCTTCTGTAATACGCCGATCATTGGTCTTTGCCTGCAATTAAACACACACACAGGCAAGCATACACAAACATTTACATACAAAAAAGGTCTCCAGTCAGTCCTGTCCTGTCCTGTGAAGGCCTTGTCTGGTATAGCAGCTTAGCCTAACAATATAAAATGGAAATGCAAAAAGACATATAACACTGACAACAACTGAAATGGACTTTCACATAGTAGTTTGATAAACTAGAATTAAAAAGCTGCTCATAACTGCCAAATGCAATATTTTGTGTCTGCATGCTACACTGTTTCATTTCAGTTTTGTATTAAAATGTTGCCTTTTAACTCAGTACAAAGTGAGCTAATAAAGTCATTGATGTATTCGTCGAATCATCAGTTCATCTGTGTTCACAACACCAACAACGCTGGCTCTGATGTTATTTTGTTATTGAATCAAAAAATCCTTTTTATTCTTTGTTAAGATTAGTTTGGCATCAGAAAACACAGTGATGGTCAGACATAGGTCATTCTAACACTGAAACACTGTCAGAGTTTAACCCTGTTGTTCCCACGTGGCTTATTTACATGTTATGTAACTCCAAAGCTGTCCAGAAAATTCAGAACATCTCTAGTTTTGGACTCATTCTTTTTGTTGATATTAATGTTCAGGTCTCCATTCTGGATTAATCTGTCATATATAGTGATACCAAGTGTGATCAGCTCTGAGAACTCCTGCATAAGCACTGATGAATACCTCGATGATCGATAGAACGTAATATAACGTAATGTAATGATCAGCACTGATAATTCTACTATGAGCTCAAAAGAAGATATTCAAATTATGTAAACTGACCCAGGCCAATGTCATTACACACAAACTGTTTTGAAAAAATAACTGCAGTGTGCCCTCCTTCTCAGTTTTGTCTGACTGACCAATAAAAATAAAAATGTTGGAGGACAAGCCTCTGTCAGTGTTGCCACACCAGTAGTGCTGTTTAGCCAGGTCTCAACTCAAACGCTAATGTTTTTCACTTACCACATCGTTAACCAAAAAAGGATTTGTTAGCCCATGATATGACATCTGAATGGTTAACCTATTAGCAACAAACATCTACTTTCATATCCAGCAGACACAGAACATTAGCATTGATTTGGAGTCAGGTTCATGGTCACCTCACAGATTTAAGTCCAATATTTGCTCTCAGCCTAGCTCTGTTGTGGTATCCACCAACTGTTGAGAAAGATATCTTGATTTGATGACAAATGTAGATTTATGTTTGCTTTACTAAACAGGCTGGGATGCAAAAATAGCAAAAGAATTCAGAGACTCACAGTGATTGTCAGACTGCTTGTCCCCGCCTCCGTATTGATGGTGAGTCTTGCCATGCCATTGGCCGCAGTGAGGCCCCGCACCTCGCCTGGTACGACCACCACTGCAACACCTTGTGCAGGAGAGTCGTCAGGATTCACAACTTCAACCTGCCACCAGAGACACAAACAGCTGAACTATCAGAAACTGTTGAGTGTTTTATTAAAACACATTTTATTAAAGTCAAACTAATGCGAATGCTGTAAACTTCACCGGCTGTGGACAGAGTAGTATGACTTTGATAGTTGTGGCCCAAATTATTTATAGGTGAATTTCTCTTTGTGTCAGGAAACTCATCTGTTTCTGGAAATCTGAATTTGCATCATGATGAAAAATCATTCAAGCTATCATCACATTGTAAGTCAGTGAGTTATTAAAGGAGCATTAAACAACATGTGACTTTTATATTTCTGAGATTTTACTATCGTGCATTTTCAAAGTGTGACTCTATTTTGGTAGTTAAATGTTTTCTGCAAAGGATCTTTTATCAAAACAGAAGTGTGTCTGTATTTTACCACAACATCGAAGGACATTCCTGGTTTGTAATATTTTGGTGTTCTCTTGAAGTGGATGGTGTACGGTGACGTGACGATCTGGATGCTTCTCAACTCCGCCTCCACCATTTCACTGCCTGGGAGTCGATGCAGAAACACAAACTTGGCTGTTCACCTTCTTCTTAACTGATACAGACGAACACGTCCTGATCTCATTTCCTTTTTTTCCTCTTGTTTTGTTAACTTTTGGGACACTAATAATACTGATAGTTACTTTGACGTTTTGTGCAGCTGGATCACTTTGAACCACACATAATCAAACGCACTGAATGGGCACAAACACACAGTCCCTCTTTCTTACCGCCCTCCGTCAGCACACTGACAGATACAAATATGGAGCTCCCCACCAGCTCCAGGATGTTCTGGAAGGTATCTATGATGTGCTGTCTCTTCAGTTTGGCCACTCCACTTCCTTCCTTAATCTGACATTATACAAAAACACATCTTGAAATACAGTCAGTGAACAGTTGGAGGTAACGTTACTGAATATAATGTCTTGTCAGCTTGGCTTCGACCAATCAGCTGGCAAACTGATGAGTAACTATGTGCTCACCTGAACTCTCTGAAGAGAACTTGGAAAGCTCTTCTTTTGACCCTCTTGCACAACCCCAAACACCACATAGGCCATCCCATCCACCTCTTCACCAAACAGATATCTACAACCACAGAAGGACATGTTTAAGGCCACAGTAAAATAAACCAGGACAGATAAAAACAACAACAACAACAATTGAGTAACAGACTAAAACAAACCCCCAACACCACCACTGAACCACACCCTTTATTTTCTCCTCCAATCAATCGACCAATCAAACCTGATCTCTTGAGCCTCCAAACAAAAGCCTTCACATACGTAGCTTTGATGTTGACGGTGAGTTCTTGACTGTCCACGTAGAAGAAGGAGGTCACAGGCGTCAGTTTCACCTCAAAACTGGGCAGCACTAAAAAATTAAACAAGCTTTTTTTTTGTATCTGATCAGTTAAAAAGTAAGTGAACGTTACGTTAGTTTTGAATAACAGCGCAGCGAATGAGGGACTCACCGTATTCTCTGACCTCAAACTCTGCAGAGAAGCTCTCCTGTGGGTTGCTGTGGAATTTGGCCACCACCTTCCACACACCAGGACTACACACAGACACACACAAGAACACGTTTCAATAATCAGGCAAATATTACAAACACAAATTGAGATGAGCTGCTGCAAAGCATCTGATGCTTACAGAGTTCAACAGAGAAAGACACACTAACGGGTTTAAAGATTTCATGTTGCCCAGCAAACTGTGCCTGAGACACAGAGGTTAAGTACAGAAAGACAATTGATAAAATTAGAATCAAATAAGTTAAAATACACGCCTGATAATTTCACCAAGTTGGTAACTCCCAGAGTGGATCCCTGATTTCAGAGAGACTGGATCAAGTGGTAAAATGATGCCATCAGGGGTCTAAAAATAAAAAATATCAAACAATCATTAATGATGAGTTGTGCCAGTTTGAATTCATGCCATAATTTGTGCTATCCATGAGCCTGATCAATGTCTAAGTTGGCAATTTTTTCAGCAGTTCCTCAAATATCTCGACCTTCCCCTGAAGGGACAGGCTGCGTTCAGTGTGCAACTCAGCCACTAGAGAGATGCATGTGTTCATGTTGCAGTAAGTGGTAGAACAGATAAAAAATTCAGTGGATGTGTTTTTGTTATTTTGGTTATTGTTATTGTTATTTGTGATATTTGCTCAAGAGAGGCTTTGTACTTCCAGTTACAGATGATTATATTGCATTCAGGTGTGTGTTCATCAAAGATAAAATACAATACCACAAATTCAGTGGCAATAGAGGCATCAGTTTGGGTTTCAGCATCCCTCTCCACGGGCTCCATTCGGGGCGTCACTGCAAACATCCTGTAATGAACTGACACAGAGAGAGAAAGGGGCTCATTTTGATGGTGAAATGTTTTCTATGGTTGTATCTCACAGAGGTCGGTGTGTCTCTCAGCACTCATGCACTATTGAACTCACCTTTGGTGTTGGGAGTGTAGATGGTCTTGTCAGTCTGGATGAAGATGTACCCGGACTGGAAGGACAGCAAGACGACTTTCTCCAGCAGTCGGTCAGGGAACTGAGCTTGCAGGTACACGTAGTTCTTAACGTTGGGATCCTTACTGAAGTCCCCAGCAGGGACCTGAAACCAGCACGTAGAGGCACAAGCAGTATGTGAGGAGCAGGACGAGGCATGTGATGTGTATGTATAGATTCTAGATCTCATTTGTTGCCATGATAGAAAACAAAGCCAAGTAACAGTATATACATATATAGTAGCAGTATTTCATTTACCGTTATCTGACCAAACTCCTGGAAGTGGTTTGCACTGGTGAGGGTCACAGACGTGGATGTCAGCCTTTTGGTTTTGGTTGGATGGCTCATCACACTGATTTCCACTCTAATGTCCCCTCCTGTGCAGTCTTGACACTCTACAAAGATATTTTCTGCTGTTCCTACCCGCAACAAGTTGGGGGCAGACAACACCTGCCTGCAGAGCAGCATCCAGAGACAAAAACAGAGAATGTTCTGCAGTCACTGCACAGAAAGAAGCACACGCTGTTTAGGATCTACTGTCCAGTGTTGAGTGAGTTATGGAAAATTAGTAATTAGTTATTTCTCTCAAGCATAATTGAACTAGTTTACAAAATACTGGATATAAAGGCAATTAAGTAAAAGGGAAAATAAAATTTTCTTGGCTTTTAAATGAGTGCTTCAATCATCTTATTAATGCACACATAGCTGTATTACTTCAGTGCTGCTGTGGCACAGTGTGGCAAGACAACTGTCTCTATCATTGTACCTGTTATCACTGCAGTGATAGGAGTTATGAATACTCCCAACAACCAGAGGGCAGCAGCGACCTGTGAGCTACACAGTAGGATTGTGTAGAAGAACGCCCACATAATGCTGGATGTGGATGTTAACTGAACACTACGATCGCTATGATGAAAAGCAAGCTCATAATTGTGCCACTGTAAGGTTGAGACCATCACACGCTGCTTGAGACAGCACAACCTGCTCCTGTTGTTCCTGAAATATGTGCAGTATTTCACGGGACTGTGCAATATGTGCAAATGCACCACAATGCAGCCTCATGCAGCATGTTAACTGTATTATTCAGAACTTGAATACAAATGCCACACATGTAGCATAAAGTAGCATATTTTGTTATTCTGTACAGTATACAGGCCTAATTTAGATTTTTAACTTCCTGTGACTTTAAACCATTTCATTTGAAACTCTCTTGTTCACCGCTCTGTAGAATCAGGTCAAATTCCTGTGTACACTGCACATTTGCCGAGATTCTGATAAAAAGGAAAATCTGGAAAATAGGCTGTTTGTGTGCTTTGCTCTGCAGCTGTCGACTGTTTTCATGTAAAACAGTAACAAACACGGTTAAATTTCACTTATTGTAACTGTGTTATTCAATTTGAAAAAGTAATGAGTTGCATTTCTGATTACCACCAACAGTAGTGGAATTACAGTCGTGTTTCTTTGTAATACGTTAATCCCAACTCTAATATTGACAAACATGCTTTTGTTTTATTATATGTATTTTAGGCACTGTGGACCACACAAGAAATGATGGAGGGCTGTGAGTGTTTATTTCATGGTGGATCAGCTCTGGATCAATTCAACATTTCATCATCGCTCTGGATTCTGTTTGTTCGCTTCATGTCACTGTGCAAACTAAACTTAGGCCATCTTGCTGGAATCATTCGAAAGACCACATTACATTGACTCATGTAACACAAACTGCAAACTGGACTGCAGCTCCTCATCATGTAAGACAGGTGAAATGGTCCGAGTTAAACTCCCATTACAGTTCAACCGGTAACATTGTGAGTCTGAGGAAGCTGAACAGACAGACAGACTGCAGCTGTGGCTCTGTTTTCTGTGTATCAATCCAAACTCAGAGAGAATGTGTAAAGGCAACGCTGGTCTACTTACAGTGGAGCTCCATTAGCCAGAGAAGGGAGAGAGGCAAAGGCTAGAGAGGCCAGCAGCCAGAGCAGAGTCCTCCTCATCCTCCTTCCTGATCCTGATCTGCTGTCAGTGCAGACCGTCTGCCCTCCTTTTATCCACTCTCCTCCCTCCTCCTGCGCCTCCACTTGACCGCACTTGGCTGTCTGAGCTGTCCTCCTCTCAAAGTGTTTTCAGCATGCACTGAAAAGAGGGGAGATGGCGGATTGTCTGACATGGAGTTAATGTGTTCGACATGCTAATATTTCTTTTTCAAACGTGTTTCAATCTCGATGGATGTAAAAGTCTCAGTCATGCTGAGATGAATGAAAGTCCTGTTTGTTGAAATGGAAAGATCTGCCCGCTGGCAACAGGCTCAGCAACAGCCAAGGACCGTCACACACTCCACTCGGTCTTCATGGTCGTGGTGCATATTTTTAATATCAATCATTTGATTTGATTTTAACTGCATTTTGAGGAAACTAACACTTTGTTACAGTATTTTGTACAGTAGCAAATGCTGTAAGTAAATGATTTAGCAAGACCTGATATACTGATGTAAAAAATGCTTTTATCATCCATCATTCTACAAATGATCATGTAGAAATGAACACAACATGTCAGCTTCATCACTCAGTGGTGTGAGACCTACTTGAGCAGGTTAGGTTGACTGACCACAAATGCACTTCACAGACAACACGTATAAAGTCTGTTAGTAATTAAATATATATGGACATAATACAAGAGCCTCAAGTCAACATGAAAAAGTGATATTAGCCTAAAAAATAAGAACTAAATGAACATGAATGAATAAAATGTCAGTGAATTAAACATATTTTTTCGTTACAGTTTTTTTTTATTGTGTACACACTAACACATAATTTCCCAGCAGCAGTTGAGAAACTGTTGTCTCAGGAAAAAGATAAACAGTATAAAATCAATGAAAGTTTATGTTTGACTCACTCACTGACAAAAACAGCCAAGCTAATGGTGTTTTCATTCTTTTTCTTCTATGGAAAGAAGAAAAAGAATTACACATGCTCAAACATGTGCACATGCACAAATACGCAGGCGACGATTGGTTGTTGAGTAGTTGCTGCGTCCAGGACTGCCGCCGGCTCCCTGTCCCGAATTCAAAGTCCCTCTATTCACTCACAAAGCCCTTCATAACCGGGTCTCCTTCTACCTCACAGACCTGCTCCATCATCACTCCCTCCTGCTGCCTCCGCTCCTCTGATGCCAACCAACCGTCTCCACGACTCAGGATCAAGCTGGGGTGACCGAGCCTTCCCCATAGCTGCTGCACAGCTGTTATTGGGGGAACCACTGGGATTCAGAGCTGGGAGTAATGTGCTGACTGGAACAGAAGAGCAACACAGTGGCTGCACAACAATGATCACTGATCACTGACCAGTGCAGCTATGGCACACCACGTAAGCAGGGATGGAGTCCTTCGACCCACCTGTAAGAACAGAGACTGTAACACTTTTCTTTTCCGTTCAGTTTGCTTTGTATGAATTCTATCAGTCATATTTTTGTTTGATAACTGGCTCTGTTGTTATTAAAGTAGTGATATTATACTTTCAGCTTCTTCAACAGCCTGACGTGACTCCATTTATTTTCATAGCAATGAAGAACAAGGACTCATAAGCAACAGAAGAGGAACAAATCTGCAAAAACAAAAACAAGTCACATCCTGAGGACCAGCTACCTCGTGCTCTGTTAGAAAATTGCATTTTCATTTTCATTGCCCTCAGAGCAGGTAAAGTCTCTGAAAATGAAGAAACAAAGTGGACAACTATCAGTCAGCCACATTTATAGCCACAGTAAACCTTCAGTAGGGAAACTTCAAAACTGTAACCTGCCATTTTAGATCACTCATTTAACACCACAATAAATCTGCTTGAGAAGTCAGTTCTGTTACTCTCTCCTCAGCTGAAAGGGTCTCCTAAAAACAGGAAGCTTCTCTGTGTAACTCATGCACAAAAGTGAACATTGTGTTTGCTCTAAACTTCTACTCTGGATGACTCATTCTTCTTTTTAACTTGTGATAAGCCCTCGTTCAGCCATAGTGTGTCTTTGTTCTGCACGGCTGTCCCACCATTTGGACGTGAGCCACACTAGAAAGCAGATTATCCTGACCAACAACAGCCCTCGTAACTCGCACAAGGCCTTTTCTCTCTAATTATTAAACCTCACCCTTCATGATATCAGTGATGGATGATTTGTTTGTCAAGGAAAACACAGTCTGCACAAACACTGAACGCACTGAACTCTGTGGTCCGTCGGCAAATACGCAATGAAAACTGAAATTTTGACTGTTAGATGGCAAAGATGAAGGACATAAGAAGGAGGAGGAGGAGGAGGAGGAGGAGGAGGAGAGAGAGAGAGAGAGAGAGAGAGAGAGAGAGAGAGAGAGAGAGAGTGAGATACTTGTGATTGGCTAAAATGGGGCATGTGACCAGGTGTATTTGCATATGGACGGCAGGTGAGCGTGGGAGAAAACCGTTTCAGTTCTGTCGAACGCTCGCGCGCCGACCTGTGAGCTGTAGATTATGACTTTTGTCGTTTTCCCGCTGCAACTTCCGTTGAACCAGGAGCCACCACGCGTCACGTCGGCCGACTCACCTGGACGCTCATAACCGACAGGTAACTCCCACTGAATTCATCGCATTTTTTCCTTCTAAAGAGAACAACACGTTGCCGAAGCAGCTTCATGTCGTGTTCGTGAGTCGCAGAGCCTGTCGGAGCTGCCTCGTTCTTTCACCTGTCATGTCATAGCTGCAGGTCCACCTGACCTGAGAACAGGTGGAGCAGGACGCGCCGCATTCCGCCAGAGCAGACACACGTCCGCCTGGGGCAATATAAAAGTTTGGCGGGTGTGTCGATGTCGTTGTGGTTAGTTTATCGAGAATTGGGGAGAAAATTAGACTTTTCTTAAAGAAGTAGTCTAAACACGAGAAAAATGACCTACATAAAAAACCTGAAAGCACATGTAAGGTGAGTCAGGAGTACATGTTCTTACCTTTTTTCTACTGCATCATTATATTCATGTTAACGTGACATATAGGCTCAGTGAATGTGTAGTTTTATTTTAATTATTTTGTGTATTTGACTGTTCAGCAAATGGTGTTTTAAAGTAAAGAAAACTGACAACAGCAGCTTCCTGCTGCGCAAGACGGCATCTACAGTTTGGTTGTTTTTTACTGTTTGACTGTTAGGTTCACACAGTTTAAGTATTCTATAAGTTAACGTTTGTTCTCTTTACTATTTTATTGAACATTTAGCAAGAAAACACTGGCTGAGCAGAAACGTTAACGCCCTTAAAGAATGTAATGCAACCCAGTGAAACACCTGTAAAATACCGCCTGAGTGAAACACAGTCAACAGAAACTCTGCGTGTCAGAGAGGTTAACCAATCAGATTTACCCCTGCGGTAATCCTTCATATTGAAGGATGTATTGCAGTTAGTCAACAGCTTATCCAAAATGCTGCAGTTCTTATCTTGACTCAGTTCTGGTGGTGGCTCAGCTGCTCCTCTGAAACAGTCATGCTGTCTTCCAGTCAGTTTCGGACTTGATAAGATCTTCTTCCTGGTATTCAAAGCCCTCAGAGACCTGAAGGGAGCATACTGCCTTGACGGTTGAGTTGCTGTGACGTCATCCGGCTCTGTGGTTTTTAGTTTTCAGCTGTCTGGTTCACACGCTGAAAGTGCATGTCAGAGAAAAAAGGGAATCTAAATACATCAACTTGGGCTTTAGGAAACTGAAGGGTGTTCTGATATTTTATGGAGCAGATGAGTTGATCAGATAAATAATCTGCAGATTGATTAGCACTGAGGACAGTCGTTTGTCACAGCCCTGCTTTGTTTCCCCTCACTCAGTGTGGATATACAGAACTCGAGACGATGGTCTCTCCCTCCTCTGCTGTGCAGTTCTGTACCTGTGAACAGGTGCATGTTGAACTGCCCCTTATGTCGCCATTTGTGTTGCATATGATGTGACATGGACGTCCTCTCTTTCTGTCGTTAATGGCGACTAAATGATCTTTGTTTTTCTTCTTGTACATAAAATCTTAGTCAGTGATGAGACCCATTTGATTAACTTCTGATTTTCTTTTCTTTTTTTCCAGCCCTGGATGCTCCAGTGTCGTTTCTAACTGATGCTGTGTCGGTCCAGATGTGAGAACACAGGCTTGACATACATGATCGATGATTTCTGTTCCTCAGGGAGGTGAGTTCAGACCCTGTCACATGACCTCATCACTGTTCAGCTGTTTGCTGTTAGGTTGCTGCTTCATTTTATGGGGCTGTGATTTCCTCAGAGCTTCCTGGAAAGAACAGCTTTTCCTTTTAAAGGAATTCATATTTTCCCTCAAAAGTAAAGCTCAGTTTAAATCCGTTAAAATATTCCTTCATATTATTAGGAACTTCACCTAACGTCATCTGACCTGCTGTGTATTGACTCTCAGAGTGTAGACGATGCTTTTTTAATTTGAAGTAGGAAACTTATTTGAATAGTACAAACCAAAGCTTTCCTTTTACTTTATCCTCCTGGTTTTAAACATCCCTCTGACGGCCTGACCTGCGTGTGATTCCCTCCCCAGCTGTCTGTCACAATGGCGACGCAGGTGTTAATCCCACCTACGGTGTCAGTGTTTGTGTCCACCGTGCTGTCTGTGCTCAGCTTGGCTCTGCTGCTGCTGCTGTGTGTCTTCAGGAAGAAAAGGCGGATGGAGGGAACGTACAGGCCCAGTGCAGAGGAGAGGAAACAGACAGGAGCTGCAGGATGTGAAAAACCAGGCCTGCCGCTACCGTTGCCCAAAGAAGAACGGCTCATATGACTGAATACACAGAGGTGGTGTCACACACCTTCACCCCCCGTCACCGTGTAAACCTGTGGATCTGTCCCTCCTGTTTTCTCATGTTGCTATGCTGCTGAACTCTTCGCACAAGATATCTTTGGGCACACTAAACGGTCAGCCTTGGCGACACCAAATGGACTGACTATCACCTGTTTCACTGCATGGAAAGAGGAAATACGTGCCATGTGAGTTTCTTTCATCGTCCTTTATCTAAATAAGTCACTCCCTTTAGTTTGCCAAATAAGAGACATGAGCTGAAGTATGTTTTGTATTTGTACAGGTCTATTTTTACTGTGCCGTGTGTTCTGTGTATTTATATATACGACATTATGTTTTACACTGTTTCCAGTTCTGAAGGATATTGATTAAAACACAGATAATGGCTGTAATGCACTTTTTTTGTTGAACTCTAAGATGCTCAGTTTCTTAAAAAAAAAAAAAAAAAACACATAAAAATCATTGTGTATGGTACACAAGGTGTTCTGTTAATAAACCGGGATTGTGCACGCCCACTACTACGGCTCTCTTTCTGTCCAGAGTCTTCCATTATTGAAGGCAAAGGGAGGAGACGTGGGTAAACTGTTTAGTCCATTAGGGTTGAAGTTATTCAGACTTACCAGAAATGTAATGATTATCCTCAGAATTTGTTGGTTTTTGTTGGAAAGGAGCTGGTGGAATGCACATGTCTCACACACATAAGCTAGAGAATATTCGTGCATCAGTGACAAATGGACCATCGTACAGTTCCTCATATGAAAAACATGCATTGCCCTCAATGTTAGAGAAACTCTTTCTTTATTTCAGCCATGTTGCCTTAGTTCTACGTGCAATTCACTTGTCTTTTCGTCAAGTATACAATTTTCAGAGAAATGAAAGTGTATTTAAATATTGACTCCATCTTCAAAGACCTTCAGTAGCAAAAAAAAAAAAAAGTTCAGAGTCACAGACAGGCAGGAGAAATGAGAGAATACTGAGACAGACTTCGACGTTGCTCATTTCAGTCTCTTCATTGGTCTTCTCATGTGTTGACGTTAAAAACTAGAATGCCACCAGCCTTATCCTTTAAGCTTCAAATCTCTTCTTCAGCTCAGACACTTTGATTGAAGGCAGGTCTTCCTCCTCGTGCCCCTCTGAGCAGCTGTTCTCTTTTGATGTCTTTGAGTCACATGGCGGGTGGGTTTGTGCATTCTCCCTGCTCTGAAGTTTGTCGTACGGTCTCCTGGGTTCAGCCAGTTCTTTGGCCCTGGACTTGACCTGAAAGCCCTGGAAGCGCTGGACAGCAGACCTCACTTTAGGAGGAGAGGTGGGCTGTCTCACCTCCCGCTCCTCGTTCTTTTCTGCCTCTTCACTCGTTTCTCCCTGGCCTGCCACAGGTTCAGGGTCAGCAATGAGACTCTGAGGCCCAGGAGAAGCCGTGGGTTTCAGACTGTCCTCCTGTCCTTGTAGCTCCTCCTCCATGCTGGCATGATGGCGATTCAGATTTGTCAGTTTGTTTAAAGATCCTGTCTCCTCTTTACCTTTCTCCTCCTCGTTCTCTCTTCCTTCTTCTTCTCTTGTTGCATCTGTCTCTTGTCCCTCAAGTACCTCCACACCCTGATTTGGCTCATCTTCCCTCTTTTCTTTCAACAGTTGATCCTCTCGCTTTACAGCCTCTTTCACTGGTTCCTCTCCTAAACTCATTCTCTTTTCTTCATTATCTCTCTTTCTCTCTTCCTTTGCCGTCACTTCCTCAAAGTTCTGTCTGTCGTCTATTTCTTCTTCTCGGTTCCCATTTAATGCTACCTTCACTTCTTCCTGCTTCTGTCTGACCTCCCTCAACCTGCTTTCTTGTTCCCCCATTTCACACGCTGCCAGCAGACTCTCCATCCCCTCCTCCTCTGGTACGCTGGTGTCTAAGCACGGCCAATCAGAGTCCTCCGTCACGTCTGACAGCTCCTCTGTGGTTTCCAGATTCCAGCTGTGCAGGCTCCCACTGCCGCTGATGGACAGAGGCAGGCTCTCCTGGCTGGGGTTGGCTGGAAAACCATACTAGATAACACAACAGCTGATGTTAGACCAGAAATCACATTTGTGTGTGTGTGTGTGTGTGTGTGTGTGTGTGAGAGAGACTTTCTTATCTTCTTACCTTTGTAATATAGTCATGACTGTCTGGTCCGAACAGATCCAGGCTGCGTGTGCCGTACAGCAGGCCACGTTCATGGGAGCTCCGGGAGCTGAGCGTGTCAAAGATCTCCCCAAGCAGATCCATCTCCTCTGGGTCACACAGCAGTGAATCTTCCCCCTCTTCTTCATCCTTCTGGAGCTCATAGTCAGGCGTGACCGCAGGCGCAGACGCAGCTCTGATGTACAGATATAATAAAACCGAATTGCACAAACAAGAAAATACATGCTGCTTATTAACTTTTCCTTGGGTTTTCCACATTTCCCCATGTCTCGTTTCTCTCCGGCTCTCACCCATCCCATGTATCTCCACTGTCCTTCATGTCCTCCTCATCTCTGGGAACCCTATGTTTGTGAACAGGCCGACGCGGACGTGACTGACATGAGGCAACATAGAGTAACAAAGCCAAGCAGCACAATATTCCCCCAATAGGAGTGACAGATGTTGGGGTGAATCACAGTAAAGCAATAGAAATGGAGCAATGAAAAGTGCAAAAGAGCACAAAGAAGCAGTATAGGGCAGTAGAAGAGGCAGATTAGGTAATGATGAGGATATATGTGGATGGTGTCTGTTCCAAAGTCATGAAATATTTTAAATAGATTGTTTTGAGACAGATCTCACCTTGCCAAAGTGTTGTGTGATTGGCAGGCGGTTCTGTAAGCAGTCATTTTGGGCGCGGCGGTATGACACCGATCCTCCTCTCTGAAGGGCGTGTTCTTCACTCTGGGTCTGCATTATACACACACACACACACACACACACACACACACACACAGGAGGAAGAAGCATTGCAGTAAAACCACAGCAGAATGTTTATCAATTGAAGCATGTACCCAGTTAAATGCTGACCCACCTTGTGTATCAGCAGGTTCTTCAAACCAGACTTGGCGAGACCTTTTGCCTGAGAGAGATTGAATGAAGCGAGTGAGATGTTTTGGAAGTACCCTCACTTGCCCTCCTCCCAGCAAGAACACCCTGGTTTGTGCTCACCTTTATGTTTGCTTTGGACTTCATGTTAAGGATGAGCGCTCCTCCCCCCTTCTGTTAACAGTACAAGTGCATCAGTGTCGGCATTTTTCAACAAGATGGGATCAAACTCACGACGGTTTCATTAAGTTTTAAATGAGCTTACCTTTAAATTACCAACTAACTGCTGATAAGATTTGCTTTTCCCTATAAACAGAGATACAAAGAAAAGAGCAAAAGCGACAAGTGAGAAATCGGACATTTAACACACACACACACACACACACACACACACACACACACACACACACACACACACAGATACACACCTGCAGTTGTTTCACACTTCAGGATCTCCTCCTCAAAGAGGTCATCTGGTTCCTTCCCTTTGTTCAGAATATCCAGGCGACCATCAATGAACTAAAAAAAGCGTACATTTGAACATTTTTAGTTATTCCATCAAAATACATGAGAATGCTGGCTCATTTACAGTTACTTGAGGATGAAGTAGTCCTGCTTCAGTAGTCCTCACTGGTAGTTTTATTAATCACTACACAGTTCTGTGTCCTTAATCCTGAACCATCTAAACACCTGAGGTAACCTGAAATAGGTGCAACACCTTATCCATTCAAATACAGTGTCAGTTTGTCTGCCACACCAGGTGTTCTCCAGAGCGCCAAGAGCAGGATCTGTCCAGCAGAGGGCAGTGAACGACGTGAGGCCAGTGTTTACCTGTTTGAAGGACTGTAAATGAACGGCGCTCTGTAGGAACTGCCTCATAGTGGAAGACTTGTGATTTAGAAACAGCTCCTCACTGAACCACATTTCACCCTCCTGAAAACAAAGAGAGAGAGAGAGATAGGCACAACAAAGGAGACACACACAGCCCTCCTCCTCTGACCTAATATGCATGCGGAGCTGCCTGTTGAAATAATAATAGAAATGCAGAGAACACTTTAAGTCATCGAGTCAGCTTTTTAAATACATACAAAAGTGAAAACAATAAATTGAACAAAGCATTAATTATTTTCCCCACTGCTGTCAACTCAGGTGTGAAAGTCTGCACCAAGCCTTTCTGTCAGCGACTGACCTTGTGACACTGCAGTGCGTCCCTGTAGCCTCCGAACAGCAGAGCCTGAGCTTTCAGGAAGGCCTTTGACACACCACAGCCTGGAGACACCGCCTGACGCTTCAGACACACCTTCAGCCCAGCCATCTGGAAACATATTCTACATTTATGTCTGTGATATAAATCGAGATAGTAATGATTAAGACAACACCATTTGACAACGAGAAGATGAGGTGACTACACAGAGCAACAGGAAACAGGGGAGGGGCAGGTTGGTGAGATCTAGTAAAAGTCCCTGACTGTCTTCATACCACTGACACTGCAACTAATTTCCATTGTATAAACTTTTAGAGGGACCGGGAACAATATCAGGAACACAACCATCTTGCCCCGAAATTTGCGAAGAACACAAAAGTCGCTCTCTAGAACCAGTGTTTGGTTTGTACCCTCTGGGCGACTGTGGCAATGCAACAAAAACACAATCATTCTTATTTTCATCAGATTTTACACTACTGAAAACATAACTCTGTGTAACACAGTCCATTTCTGGCAATAGAATCCTCCACACTGGACCTTTAAACGCAAACAGAAACATGAAGAAGGGACTTTTACTTGCTAGTTTATTTCCTGTGGTTCCACTGCCCACCTGGACACCCGTACCCTTTGACTAACAAGTATCTCCTGATTGTGTGCTACAGATTTCACTTAAACAACAGAGCAGACATACGCTCCTTACTATAAAAATAAAGTGTTAAGTGGGAGGCACTAAAAAGACAAACCATCATACAGAGTCTGTATTACCACATCTGAAGGTATCCTCTTGAGGTCGTCAAAGGGGGTTTCCAGAGTATTTGTATCCACATTCAAAATGACAACTTCCTCCAACCCACGACTCCTCACCTTCTGTCGGAGACACAGAGACACAGCTCGATCTGTTGGGTCAGTCAGTTTTGGGAGACAAACCTGGTAGATTCATATTTACAATGTGGTATTTGAGTAAAGTTTTAATCTGTAGATTACCTCAGATAGACTGGTGTGGACCCCTATTAAGTAAGGCATAGGTGCACTGTAACCAAATAAAAAAGGGTAAATCCATTGCAGATAGATAGATAGATAGATAGATAGATAGATAGATAGATAGATAGATAGATAGATAGATAGTCTTCTTACCAGCAATAGTCCAGTAGGTGAGGTGGCAGCACAGGGATGAAGATGTGTTGCCAGTACATGGGGTATAACACAGCACTAAGTGCGTGCACGCAAGCCGTCAGCTACACACAAAACAAAATGGAGGACTGTTTCAGACAATAACAACGAACCATAGGTCACGTGTGGTGTCCACCGTGTGACTTCAAGACAGGACAATGGAGATTATTCAAGCTGCGGTGGGTTTGGTTTCTAAACAGCTGCATTCAGGAGGCACTTAAGTGATTTGTCTTCAGTGGGGTAAAGTGCACACTGGGTGAGAGCTGAGGTTACACATGTCAAATACAGAGTAGGTTAGTGTGAGTTTCTAGAGCATAAATGAAGTACCTCTGAAATCTTAAACACCCTGAAGTATATAATGGAAGAATAAAACGGTGTGTCTTACCGTGCTGAGTTTGCTGGCAAAGATGAGGATGCGTCTCTCAAACAGCATGCTGGCATAGAGCTGGAGGAGGTTCCCCACATCTACTGCCACAATCAGCTCTGTCAAGTTCCTCTGGTAAACCCACAGACACATACGTACATACACATATATCAGTCTGAATGGGTAACTTTACAGAGCCCCATATAACCCCAAATAAACCTTGAGTTTAGTCTAATCTATTCTCACATTTTCAGGGATGGAAGGGAGACTTCTGGGGTCTGGAGCGATGAAGTATGGAACCTGGTCAAAATGGATAAATCAAAACATTAAGGAATAAAAAAAAAAAAAAAAAAGGGGGATTTCATGGTTTGAAGTGTTTTTGCTTTCAGTGATTTTCAGCATCATGCAGACGTGTGCATTACAGGTTACAGACTTTAGGTTTTCATTCCAAAATGCTCGTATCCGTTAGATAATGTTATCTATTGTGTAAGGCAATGTGTTACTGTATCACGACTTTAAAGGTATACACTAGCCATTAAATGGTCATTTACATTCAGTAATAGCCTTTATATAGAAGTTTTCAATTTCAGTGGCAGAGTCCGTTATTCCTGACCTGGATTCAAATTGCTTTCACTCTCTTTCCACCACATCAGACCTATATTAAGTTACTGCCAATGGAAACCAGAATTAGACCTCCTGTACCACACAAATCTTACGGAATCACATCTTTAATCATATTTTCTACATTTTCACGCCATTGTTTTGGATGAATGGATGATAAATGTTTCTTTCAAGTGGAGGATTTCTTGTTTTGGAATGAAATCCTAACCCTTCAAATGCAAAATGTACAAGATACAATCACATGTAGCTTTCAGCCACTTGGAAGCATTTCTCAGAGACAAAACATTTGTTTTGGGGTGAAAACAATCATTCATGGGTTATGGACAAAAGTCATAATAAATGATAGACATCAGAGCAAATGCTGTTAAGTTTGGCTTAAACGTTTGATTAGAGGGGTGAGTGACGAGGTTTTAGTCCACACACATCAGGTTTAGCCATCAAGCACAGACAGCTGAAGGCTTCCAGCAGGAGTTAGTCTGGATATGCCACGGCCTTTGTTGCAGACCACATGAACTCCTGTGGGACTCACCCCCTTTTGTACCTCTGGGTGTCCAACAGGATGGGACACCTCTGTGCTGACCAATAGCTGCTCTCCCTCAGAAAAAAACACAGCACGCTAACCACTGACAAAAAAAACGTCCATAAAGTCAAGTGTCACTACTGGTTCTCATTGGTTTATTAGAGATTTACCATCTGCAGAGTGACAGACCCAGCTGCCAGTGGTATGGGCTGCTTGTAGAGTGCAGCCAGCAGCACCTTCATCTCATTGGTCTGTTGAAAAAAAAAAAAAAAGGATGGTCATTACGTTAATGATTGGAGACTAAAAGAGGAGCAGAGATCACACACAGACAGTGGAAGCTCACCTGTCCTTTGGAGAGGTAATCAGCCAAGTTGTTGAGAAGTTTGTAAAACACTTCGAACCATGGAAGATAACTGCAATCAAATTGATTGTGTTAAAGCTCACCATGGCATGAGAATTACTCTTTTAATATCCAGGACCACACACCCTCACGCAAACGTACCTGAGTATACAAAGGCAGGTATGTGTGTTGTTGGTGAGACGACAGAAGCCAAACCGCTGGCATCCCTCGAGGTCAGTCAAAACAAAAGTAAAGTGCTGCACGGCCACTCCATCCCTCACTCTGTGCAGATGAATGCAGTGAGAGGTGGACGTGTAGAAGAACAGGCAGGCAGAAACGTGCTGGAGCCAGTCATTTTATACTCACTTTTGTATGTCGTACGGGAAGCAGAACCTGGGTAACGTCTGACAAGAGTCCTAGAGTGGGAGTGTGTGACACGAAATTATGTGTGTAAAATGAAATTTCAAAACTCAAACTAAGAGTCTACAGCCATGCTAGGAGCTCCACACTCAGACACACATGCTAACATATTAACAATGACAAAGGCAGGTGTAATTTACCATGTTTACTATCTTTGTTCAGTGTGTTAGCATGCAAACATTTTCCAATTAGCATTAAACACAAAGTACTGCTGTTGCTGAGGGAGCGGTCAGTAGTTTTGCAGGTATTTGATCATAAACTAAAGCACTGAATGTGCTGGATGGAAAGTTCAGGGGGTCACTAACGTGATCACAGTTTACCATTAGGGGAACATTAGTGTCTGCAACACTTTCCATCCAATAGTTGTCGAGACATTTCGCTTAAAACTGCATGAACATGAAAACATGAACATGTAACATGAACCTTATAGTGGTACTAGAGGAGAAGCCAAGGGACTACCAAAGTCAGTAGGATTCATACAAAATTTCATCACACTCCATCAGTTGTTATATTTCAGTCTGAACCAAAGCAGCAGACCGACAACTAACCAACATTGCAATTATAGCTGCTAACATGGCTATAAACAAGCTGCCCTCATCATTGTAATGTGACAGTATATCCACAAATATTATTGGGTGGCTACCTCATCACTGAAGTCCTCTGGGAACTGAAACTGTACACCAGGATCTACAACAGTTAAAGGAATGAATGAATGAATGAATGAATGAATGGACATCATTTTTAAAGCTGCATACAAACTTACTACACACTTGAAGAGAAGCAAATTCTTTTTATACAGCGTGTGAAACAGAAAGAAGACACACTTTATGTGGCAACAAATGAGAAAGAATGGGCAAATTACATATATGCTGCAAAAGTCACTAAGAAACATCCAGTGCTTTTAACCCCTCAGCCCACACTCACGCTCAGTCTGTCCGACTACCACAACATGATACCATCTGATTCAAGTGTGACTCTAGGCTGTGTGGTTTTTCTAGTCACATGACAGGAAGTGTGAGCAACTCTCAGCTCAGTAGACACATCTTCATATACACTAAATCTTACATCCGATCATTTTCTGACATAGACATTAAGTGGTGTAACTGTTTTTTGTTTGGAGCCAGTTTCAGGTGGTAGTTATCAGACTGGTGTCGCATGTCATGTCGGAAAATGACAACAAGATGGTGAAAACAGTCACAGGAAGAATATGAGGAACAATTTCTGTTAACTTCTCTGTTGCTAACAAATCACTCTGCTCATCTACACGGTTGCGTGGCAGACAGCACACTTCTAGTACTCCACAGGGGCTGAAGCACAAGTCAGAGGACTCACCTTTGTCTCTGGCTACAGGGCAAGTTGCTTCAAAGAACCAGTAGAAGGTTCCCTCAGGGTTTTGTCTGATAGGACAGAGATTCACAGCATTAATGTGAGACTAGACTTTCAGTGTGTTAACCACTAAAATATGAGCCTCCAGGGAATCTGTCAAATCTCACTTTCACATAACCTGGAATACTTTGCTTGTAGGGTCCTAGTGACACAGGTGTGGTCAAAGGTAAACCGATGTGATTACATAAAAAATATTTAAATGCTGGCCATATGAAGAAAACATTGATGAACATTGTGCTCTTTTTTCAACAGGTATACTATGAAATGTATGGCAACACAGTAAGGGCAACAGAGTTGCTGCAGGAAACTTCCTGTGCAGTTTTGAGAGGAAGTAATAAAAACCACAAGAACAGACTGACTGGCAGAGTGATGATGATAAGTCGAGCAAACATGACATGATTAACTTACTTCAGTCTGGAGCCCATGCTGTCTGAAGGTGTCTGTGTCCATGTGTTTGTCCAGGAGGCCACAGATCTTCAGCAGGCTCGTCAGATAGTAGTCACACCGGCAATGTAGCAGTGGAGCAAAAGCAGGCTGACAGCAGCAGCAGCAGTCTGCACATTCAGCACCGGAGTGACAGAACACTTCCTGATCTATGTCAGTATGCGTGTTGTGTCAGTGTGTGTATACGTACGTCTGTTTTCAGGTCACCTCTCTCAGCCTTCATATGCACTTGTTGTCTGTTGATGTTCTTCCCCTGATTTTCCTTCTTGTCTATTTTGAAAGAGCCACCAGGTCAAAAGTCACCTTTAATGACCGAACAAATTACATTTCTGATGTAAAAATTCCCCTTTAATCCTCCCCCTTTGATTTCCTTTTCATTTGGTCAGCTGCTACGGTCCGATCATCCATTACATGTGGAGGAACAAGCTGTTAACACGCACTGACATATGTTGTGTAATTCACATGTATCATTACACATGATTTGGTGTTACATAGTGGTTTCATAGTGGAAAAGAGGCAACGAGCTGTCCACATCCTGCTCAGAGGAACATTAAACTCAATCATCTCACACTGCCTCCTTGTGGTGTTCAAGCCAAACAACCTAATCTGTAGACAGTGTAGGTCTCCATTTTGGTTTTCCTTCATACTGTGGCATGAACATTAACACTGGAGTTGTGCATCATCAAACTGTATAAAAAACAGAGTATTCAGCAAAGGTATGTCAGCTTTGTATGTATCTTGTCTTTTATATTTAGTGCTGTGGACGTCTTAATCACGACCTGCCAAGGGGCCGGAGATGAAAATGAGCTTTAAGATAACTCTGATACACATCAAACAGCTGCAGAACAATTGTTTTTTGTTCATTTAGAAATAATATGCTCTATAGACATAAGTATACAGTATGTTTGTAATGTAAAATGTATTCAAATTCAAAATGTGTCTCCCACACACAAGAAACAAGCCAACACACAAGATATTTTTACAACAAATTTATTTCAATCAATGCTAGATTAGATTAGACAAGTGATCAAATTTGCGTGGGTTGAACAGTTTTATTGAATACTTGGCGCAGGTGCTGTTTGAATGATGATGGTAAATGAACATAAAGAGAAAGCTACGGACAAACGACCACTAGCACGCCTGCGTTAGCTACCTCTATAAGAACGCTGAGATGACAATTTAGTGTTGTGGATCCTACTCTGTGTGGAAGAACGAGGAGAGGCAGAGAGAAAAGCGAACAGAGGATACGAGAACGAGAGAACGGAGGAAGGACTGTAACAGAAAGAGAGCAGAGCAGGAGTGAAACAAGTGGATGGATGCTTGGATGTAGTTATGATGCGTGAGGGTGAGAAATGACGAGTGACTTTAGCCTCAGGCCACCTCCTCCTCTCCCTCCTCTTCAAACTCTCCCTCCTCAGCCGTGGCGTCCTGGTACTGCTGGTACTCGGACACCAAGTCGTTCATGTTGCTCTCTGCCTCTGTGAACTCCATCTCGTCCATGCCCTCGCCGGTGTACCAGTGGAGGAAGGCCTTGCGGCGGAACATGGCAGTGAACTGCTCAGAGATGCGCTTGAACAGCTCCTGGATGGCTGTGCTGTTGCCAATGAAGGTGGCGGCCATCTTGAGGCCGCGGGGCGGGATGTCGCACACGGCCGTCTTGACATTGTTGGGAATCCACTCGACGAAGTAGCTGCTGTTCTTGTTCTGAACGTTCAGCATCTGCTCGTCTACCTCCTTCATGGACATGCGCCCGCGGAAGACGGCGGCCACGGTGAGGTAGCGGCCGTGACGCGGGTCGCAGGCGGCCATCATGTTCTTGGCGTCGAACATCTGCTGTGTCAGTTCGGGCACAGAGAGCGCTCTGTACTGCTGGCTGCCCCTGCTGGTGAGCGGGGCGAAGCCGGGCATGAAGAAGTGCAGGCGAGGGAAGGGCACCATGTTGACAGCCAGTTTGCGGAGGTCTGCGTTGAGCTGGCCGGGGAAACGCAGGCACGTTGTCACCCCACTCATGGTGGCAGAGACCAGGTGGTTGAGGTCTCCGTATGTAGGTGTGGTGAGTTTGAGGGTGCGGAAGCAGATGTCGTACAGGGCCTCGTTGTCGATGCAGTAAGTCTCGTCTGTGTTCTCAACCAGCTGGTGGACAGACAGGGTGGCATTGTAGGGCTCCACCACAGTGTCTGACACCTAGAGGCACAACAGACAAAGGTCAGGGGAATAAAAGGCCAGAGAAGGAAAAAAATAATGAATGATTGATGTACCTTAGGAGAGGGCACCACACTAAAGGTGTTCATGATACGATCGGGGTACTCCTCACGGATCTTGCTGATGAGCAGAGTTCCCATACCAGAGCCAGTACCTCCGCCCAGGGAGTGTGTAAGCTGGAAACCCTGGAGGCAGTCGCAGCTCTCAGCCTCCTTCCTCACTACATCCAGGACGGAGTCTACCAGCTCAGCTCCCTCTGTGTAGTGGCCCTTTGCCCAGTTGTTGCCGGCTCCACTCTGGCCTGGAAACACAGGGTTAATTACAGTCTGCCCTTTGAATATTCAGCCTTATTTAAACTGAATAAATGCTTCACTGCTCAATTCTAATATGCTGATAATCAACATGACCTTTCTTTATCCTACGGAATAACAAACATATGTGTTTGTGTGTGGCTGATCATATACCAAAGACGAAGTTGTCAGGTCTGAAGATCTGTCCGAAGGGGCCGGAGCGGACAGAGTCCATAGTGCCTGGCTCCAGATCCACTAGGATGGCCCGAGGCACGTACTTCCCACCTGGAACGTGAACGCATGTGTCAAAAGTTTTCATTAGTAAAGAAATGACAAACTCAAACACCAAGCTCTCGTGTCTGTGGTTGTTTCGAACGGTCCTGACCTGTAGCCTCATTATAGTAGACATTGATTCTGTCTAGCTGCAGGTCGCTGTCTCCATGGTAGGTTCCTGTTGGGTCAATGCCGTGCTCGTCACTGATCACCTCCCAGAACTGCAGAAATGTCGATGGGTTAGATTAGAAACCACTTCAGAAAAACGACTGACATTTTAAACACAGGGTAATGCAAATTCCCTGCATTTACATTGCAACCGGCTTGACTTGTTGAGCCACAGCTGCCCCACCATGTGAATATTACAGCGCTATCACAATCGAATAATCAATTAGTTGACTGACAGAAGGGTAACTGCCAACCAATGTGATGATCAAATAATCATTTGTCACATCTGAAGCAAAAATGCTAAAAATGTGCTCGTTCCAGCCTCTCGAATGTAAGAACTTGCAGCTTTTCTGCGTGCTGGTCTTTGGATTTTCGACTGAATTCAAAAAAAGTCACCTTGTGATAGCCAGTTTTCAGTTACATTGATCAAATGATGGTTCAATGATTAGATGCACTGAGAGATCGATGACAAAAACACTTGTTTACTGGCCCAGAATAACCACAGGTATCCATCCCAGGTTCGTGGATACCTTGAAAACATGGAATGATCGAACCCAGGACCCATTATTTGAAGCAGGAATGGTAAAAACTACCATCATTCATTATTAAGACAGTTACATACGATCTAATGCGTGTTGAGATACTGTATGCATGTCTGCCAGCGTTCCAGTACATTCGGTGTCTGAGCCACACCCCTTTCTCTGACCACACACACACACACACACACACACACACACACACACGGTCATTTGTGCTCATTTGGCATCAGTGACAGCAGCGGGGATGTCTCGGCTTGCCACCGCCCATCCTAAACGATGCTGTTGTACGCTGCCTTTAACAGTCTTACACAACTCTTTCCACTCCGCTACATTGACCTATTTAGTGTTTCCTGTGGACTTCATGTCCTCTTCACGTCGGACACGCAGGCATCGACACGGTTAATACTTGAATCAGTCACATTAAACCGGTTGCAGTTAATAGGGATATAACGTGTGTGTGCGGGTTTCCATACCTTTGCTCCAATCTGGTTCCCGCACTGCCCGGCCTGCAGGTGCACTATCTCACGCATGTTGTCGCTGCGGTGGATGTGGAGGTCTCACGGAGAGTTGCAGAGGAAACAGGGAAAGTTGACGACGGGCTGTTCGTTCGGTCCTGACCCTCCCGGCTCAGAAGACAGTCGGGATAAATGGCGGAGGAGTTGTGGTTGCGATATAAGCCCCGTCTCGCCCTCCCCTTCGCTCGCGGCTGCGCTGTTCTTCCCGTTGCTGCAGCATGACGTCATCTCCATGGCAACGCAAACCGGCCACGGCCGGAAAATTGGCGGGCCTGGGCTGGTGTGTTGGTGGAGGACCACTTGTGGGATTGACAAGGCTGTGAGATAACGACGGACAGATGAGACGACCCAGATAAACTTTCTTCTTAGAGCTTGGTTCACATCGGCAAAGCTGCAGGGTTCTGTCTGCGGACACCAGCCTGTGAAGGAATGAATGGACACAGATGTAACTGGGTCTCCTGGCCACATGTAGGGATGCATAGAATCCTAAATAAACTGGCAATGTTATGAGTATCACAGAGCAATAGGTTGTTACATGACGTTAAATTCAGATGGAGGGCAGGACGTGAAAACTGCAACGGATGAGATGAAGGGAAGTTCTTACTGAAGTTATGAGAGAAACGTACACACAGAAAATCAGATGGATGTGACCCTTATGTTATGAAGAGGAGCGATTTTTCAACTAAACTGAGAGATTTGCCTGCTATTGAGGCAGTAGATAAAACCAACTCCCTGGTCATTCAGACGTTGTTCTACTCTAGAAACCAAATGAAAGCAGACAAAAGTAGCGGTTCGCAGTTGGGTCCACGACCTCGGTGACGGCCATTTTGTTTTTTAAAGAGTGCAAAGCTTTTATTTTATGTATTTTAACCTACCAGCAAATGTTCAGCCCCGCTTAGCCCCGAGACGTTTACATTATGGCTGTTTGCTGTTTGCTCTCAAAACAAGACACGGTACGGTATTTACATTCAGTCTTGTGTAAAGCCATTCAGACTGATTTACCAAGTGTTGCTTGTAGCGTTTACTTTAAATCTATCAACACTTCTTGGTTTCATCGATCTGAGCAGATGTGAACGACTCAAAAATTGCCATAGTGTTTCCTACATGGCCCTCCATCTGCAGTTCCCGCCACAACAATGTGACGTAATCTGCAAACAACCTAGCATGTATGTGCAGTGTGCAGAGGGTTAATTAAGTTTTGTTAGGCCTATTACATAGAATAATAAAAACAACATTTAAGTTAATATTTTTTGTCTAAGAGTAATTTTAGTTCCTACCTGTCTTTGTTTTATGAGGGACACTTGTGAGTGAGACAGGTTTGAGGGATCTGCTGAGAACCTCATGGGAGTAAAGTTGGGTGTATGCTGTCTCGCTGTGTTGATGTTAATTAAAGAAGATTCCTCAAATAACCCTTTATTGGTCTGGATGGAAGTAATTGCAGATGAATAGAGAAACTTAAAGGCAAAATATAATTAAAAGTGTCTTAAATGAAAAAAAAAAAAAAAAGACTCAAAAGACGAAATTACAGGTAATAGCAATACACATGCAATACTCACAACTTGTGTTGTACTTCAACTAATAGTGCAGTACTATCTTAAGCAAAGTGACAGTGGTGATTAGTAGGAACGTAGATAGCAGATAGACTCAAAGGTCTGCATCTGATTTTTATTCAGGGTCAGGGGTCTAGAACAGTTGGTGATAACAAAATACTGTTTTTTTTATCAGTCACATCTCTTGTGACTGGGACAGTTTGTAACCGAGGCAGACAAGGCTCCAACAGTTATATGTGTCAAACTTTTTCTTACAACAACAACATTCACACTTCCTAGAGAAAAGGAGACAGATTCTGTATCTGCAGTTCAGCTTTGATAGCAAATTCTCTGGTGCAACGTCAATGTGTGAATGCTGCACCAACAAAACACAACACTCTCTCCAGCATCAGTGTCAGTCATAGGGAAATAAGGCACATTATAACCACATTTATCTGGCCACAGGCTCGATGTGAATGATCTCTACACTGTATACTCAACATCACAACAATTAACTGATCAATAATAACCATAAAAATAATATTACGTAAATATATTGGGATATATAAGAATATGGAATAGATACTATATCATATGTGATATGTGCAGTATTTGCAAATCAAGTCCAAGAAGAGTAGTACTTACTGCTGCCACACATTAAATTGTCCACTGAGAAGTAATACTGTCTCATCTCATCCCATGAGTAGTGGAGGTTTACATGCACACATTTTAATCTGGTTAGGATTCCAGTCCTGGCTTTGATCAGATTTGGGATATGATGTGTTTGCATGGACCATAAAGAAACCTGGTTTTTCATATCGCTGTCAAAGCTGCGTCAGCCTGGCCCTGGGGCAAACATTCGCTGTTTGGCCGAATGTCGTCTCCATTTCCAACCCCTCTTACTGCCTTTTGTGAACTACACATGTTGAGGTTCAGTATTTGTCCAATAAACTTGGTTCTGTGGCTCAACATCTGTCTGTGGCAAAAGGATGAAGTGTTTATGGCCGGTTGGAATGTTCGCCTCTGCCAAAACTGCTAAAGTCAAAGAGAAAAGTACATGACCTCAGTGTCCTCGGTGAATATTTTGTATGTACAATCCAATTAAATGTTCATCGTTAGGAAGCAGCTTGTTATTGTGTTTGTGCTGTTGCCCATAGAGACAGGAAGTTCGAAAACAGAGACTGGAAGGAAGCGAGGAAGGAAGAAGAAAGCTGATAGTCAACATATGTGATGGCACTCCCCATCCTTTTCTTGCAGGCGTCAAAGTTTTCCAAAGAAAACATCCAGGTGTGTTGGAGGAAAGTAAAAGCAAAGCGGTGAAATCTGATCCCAGGTGATCACTCACTGAGCGAGCAGCAGTCGTACACATCTGGATGCAGACACAATCTGAATACACTATCTGGAATCATGCTTATCAGACATCAAACATTACAAACAGCCTTTATTGTCATTATTAAGGAGCACTGATTCATTTGTTTTGGAGGGGGTCACTTGGATGTTCAACATTTTCATATTATCACTATATATTGTTGTCAAAGCGAACGTGTTTAAAAACAGTTGACTATTCACACATCCAGCAGACATGGACCACTGTTATCATTCATTTGGAGCCATGTGTCTGTCCACCTGATGAATGTAAGTCCCGTACTCGTTTTCTTTTACCGCTGTTTTCCATCTGCACATTCTTTTGACAAATATATCTCTTTAGCTGCTGAATGCTCCACTTCGTTTACCAGCCGGCCTCTAACTCTGCCGTTTGGTGCTGAGCACGTAGTGTTGGTTCATCAGAGCTTTTTGCTGAAAACATCTGTTTGCTGTCTGGAAACAAGGTTGATGAGAGCAGCAACGCTAAACCAAAACATTAAAGTTGAGGGCCTTAAAACCAAAAACAATGAGCTGAAAGACACAAATACACACACACACACTAGAGCTGAAGGAAATTTTCTGTGGGTTCACGTGTGCAACCCTGTCACATACATACAGTCATCTGATCCATTGCAATATATATTTAGATTCATATTATTGTTATATTTTGCTTGTTTTCTCTGATCACAGAATTATAAAATTACTTCATTTATTCTTGGCACTAGATTGGAAAACTCATCTTCTCCAGGTTCATAATCCATGGAGCAGCAGTTTATTTTAATGAAACTATGACTTCATTTTTAAATGTAAAGGTCAGTTAACAGTAACGTACATGGTTCACGTCTATCACCATGTGTAACTTATTGGAAAGAGTTGTGGAAATTAAAAAAAAGCTAAATATTTTTAAAAATAAATTTCATTGTGTGTAAGGAAACATTCAGTTTGTCATTGCCTATAGGGAAGTGTGGGTGCAGCTTCTCTTTTTGAGGCACCGCTGAGAGTGCAGAGCACAGCAGTGACTTGTTGCTTTGTCTTAAGAGGGCGGCTGTAGTTTATGAGGTAACTGCTAAAGCACTTTCAGTTCACTCAGTTCGTATTGACGCCACCATTGCCTATTATTAAAACAACTGTTTTATTTAATCAGTGTAACCTCCACAAAATGATGCTCACCAGTGGCCAGGAAGTACTGTGGTGTGTACATGTGTTTGTTCCTGGGTAGTTATATCAAAATTAAAATCCAATGTGTAGTTTGTCGTGTGTGCTGCACTTTGTGGGTACTTGAAAGCGACATGATAGAATAAGGCCACAGCACAACGTTTGTTTGTTGGGCTGCAGTAACATCTGAACTCCACAGAGGGGCGATAGACATCTTCGGTTGTTCATCTTATTACACGCTATGCTTCCTCACTGGTGTCTTTACTGTCCCTTGCTCTCGTTTTAAAATAATTTTTTATGTGTTCAATTTTATGGGTTATAAAGTTGCAAGTACCAATAGTCACATAGCTCAATAAAGAGAAGTCCTCGGGCAGAGTGCACAACTCTTTACATCTTAAATACATTTCTTGGTTCTTATACCGTATATATCTCAGTGCTATTTATACAATATGCAAATGGAGCATTCCTTCAACTTGCCCCGTGGATTACTCTCAATTCAGTCAAATAATCCGGATAACTTGAGGAAAATGCTCTCAGGCTGATTTACTTATGAAAGATGATGGTGAGAACTGAAGCCTCTGGTTAATGGAGTCTTCTCTCATTTTCCATTTTTAATATGTCATTTTTTTTCAGGAACACATTAAGTTTTTACAATTTTGAATGCCAGAGGAGGACAGTGGACCAGTTACACCTCCCCACACACACATACACACACGCACACATGACATGCTGCTGCTGAGACTGCCTGTCCTTTCCTTGGGAGGATATGAAGTTTGCAGAGCATAATGTCCTTCTTTAAGAACACATCCTGACGTTGTATGTTTAAAAAACGCTCTGTCAAACTCAAAAAGCCTCTGGTCTCTTCTCTGTAGTGTCACACCTGTCCTCTCAGTATCAGTCTCCCCCATCACCACTGTGACCATCATCAGTGCATCTCCTGCTCTATATCTGTGAGACCTGCCCACCATTTCCTCCAGGACTGCTTATTTAAATGTCATAGATGAAACACACACACATACTTCCTGTAGCTTTCTCATTGCTCATAAATCTCACAGTTATTTAAATATGTTACGCTGAGGTGAACATTTGACCAGCGACTTGTCATTTTATGCAAGAGCTGGCAGATAGATTCTGTCTCATTAATGAGAGTCATAAAACCAGCCAGCCTGTCGGAAACACCTAGATCATTTAAGAGGTACTCAGCACTTTCAAAGGACATCCACACAAGTGAAAGTGCACACACACAATGAGGGAAAAGTAAAGGAAAACACTTTTCAAGCAAAAATGGGCAAAGGGCAAAGCTAAAGACAGAGCAGAGGGAAAAGAACAACTTCACTCACTGTCTAAGGTAACATATCCTGCAATTTATAGTGTTGCTCACACAGTATTATAAAGATCAAAACATGTAAGCTGGTTTTATTGCATGTTTACGCGGAGTGCATATTCACAGCCAGTAAATCAGTGCTGCTGTTGAGGGTGCATAAAAGTTAAGTGATACATGAATTACAGGTGTATAAGCCTGCAGAAACATTGACTTGCTTGTTTATCTACATGACTCAGAGGGATTAGATAAGAATGGTGGAAGAGATTTTGGCTGTTGGCCAGTGTTGCTGCATCAATATGACAGCTCAGGCAAAGACAATAGTGCACTGATGTTGAGGGGATAAAGGAAGATAACTTGTGGGTGTGCATTGTGTTTGCATGTGCATGTGGCATATGGATGTCTTAAGAAGATTCATCCCACTCCTTCACATATTCAGCACTCAGGTTTGTCTGCCAAGAAAACAAAAACAAGGAGAAATTCTTGCTTCTCACCATTCAGCTGTCCTGTAATTTTCCTTCATATTATGTCCCACGGAAAAAGAAAGTAAATGAAAATATAAATAAAACAAGAACGACACATAAATCAACAATATGGGGTCCCCTATAAGAACAGCATGGAGAATGATTGTTTTATTGCTCGTTCATTGATTGTCTCGGTCAGGCTCTGAGTTATTGGCCACATTAAGTGAAAGGATGCACTCTGAGATGATAGAAATATGCAGCACATCAGAAATGATGCAGTATTCATAGAAAAATGACTTCCCTTTAATATTTCCAGGTGCATTAGGCCATTGCGGGCAATGATGCAAATCTATGAGCAGGACTGCTTTATGGCAATACTGGATTTACAGGATTTTTGCAACAGTATAGTGATGCACCGTTATTTTTCAGACATTCAAGCCATGGTTGGCCAGAAACAGACGTTTTTACCAAAAGCTATTTTATCCATAAGTATACTATAACACAAGACTTCACTCTTGACCTGAGTGTAAACAAGGTCATTATGTGTTTGAAGAGGAGGCCATGGCTGCTGTGCTCTATATTTACATGCAGTGCTTAGTTTCATCAGATAAAAAGTTGATAAGCACAAGTTAAACGAGGGAGTACAAGACCTTGACACTATCAATCATATAAAAACACGCCACTCTCCACCAAACTCCTCTTTTGTTACAGTAAAAGTCTTAGTCGCCATAACCACAGCAACAAAGGGCTGAAAAGGTCGTAATTTAAACAACTGCCCAGTCTGCTTTTCATCCATCCTGCTGCCTCTGTCATCTGAAGAGGGCATTGGTGGGTTTTGCTTTAAAAAGACAATTTCCTTTTTGCTGTAATCTCACAGATGTTCTGAATGGTTGCCTTCAAACATCCGTCTTATGCTGAGTAAACTGTCTAAAAGCCTTTTTCAGCCAAACTGAAACATACTGTGAGCGAAAGATTAAAAACATTTACAGTGCTGGAAACAGTATCAATCGCAAACTTTACTGGGTTTGCTTTTCAGTTGTCACTGCTGTGATTCCTCCATCCTTGCTCTTTTCTTAGAACAATTTATCTGTGGATTATGGGAGGAAGGTGGAACACCTTCGAGAAACCCAGTGAAAACATGCAAAACCCTCGTAAAATCAAGCCCAGGTCAATAAATCAAAAACTTCTCAGCCACTGTGCTGCCTTTATAACCTTGTTTTTATCTGCTGACCAAATATTTTACATTCTGTAAGTGATTTGATCGACGGGAAACCACTCATAATGTATAATTATCAAGGATAAGTACCAAGAGAATTAATCCTAAAATCATTTTCTAATTTGCTTGCTTTATTGTCATTGTATGTTGTTTACTGATATCATTAAACTAATTACGTTTCTTCCTCGCCGCCTGCTTCTCTGAGTCATCTGACAATGCACACATCTCTCTTTCCACAGCACGACACAGACGTGTGCAGACACATGACACATGTGAAGCGCTTGTCTGCATGTACTTTCAGAGGCAATGCTTTTTTTCCATTTAGAGTCATGCACATTCATAACACACTGCCAGAATCACTTACATTAGCCCATTATCATAATTACTGCCATTAGGAAGACGATAACAACGAATAATTAACATCCAAATAAACAAGCCAAAAGCAACTAGATGGAATTCATTCTATCATGAAATATGTCTTAAGGGAGCAGTCATGTTTATATTGAACACAGACGTCACCACTTCCTCGCCTCCTTCCTCCCTCCGTCTCTCTTTTTCGAACTTTCTCTTTCTCAAAGATTACAGTTAAAGGCCTTAAAATCATCTCAAGGCTTATCGCTGAGAAAAACGCGTGACTTCAGTCACTGTGAAGATGTGTGTGCGTGAGTGCGCGCGATTATTTTAATGGCAGGAAAACCAGTTAGCCACACATGCAAATGGGCACGAGAACACAGTCATGAACAGATCAGAAGCACATACAGTATATACAGATTTCCAAAGCTCAGACTTCAAAATGGCATTTCTTTATTATGCATTCGCATTAATTATTCAGTGGGCGATCGATGGCCTGCAGCATTCAATGTGGTGACTCACAGAAACACCAAACTCAGACCAACGGCCTTCAAAATAACGAGGTTTGTTCTAAATTAGCAGGTTGTTTTAAAAAGCATCATGTGACGGCTTTCATAACTGTTTCAGATTACCTGTTGGTTGCTGTGTTTTGATGCTGAATGGTTGCATCCACAAGAATTTTACGAGTTCTCCATTTGGATGGTTGACTTTTGGCTCCTTTCTCCTGTTTTGTGTTCAGGTTTTTCATTAAAGAAAAGAAATAGTCTCTTTCTGCTTTTACTACCCACCAGCCCGCCCCTCATCTCCACTCTTATTGGCCTTGGTCCCGTTTGAAACAAACCACTGCTGTATTGCTATATGGTTCCCTCAATCTCTGCATCAGACACTGAGGTTTCCATTATGGACAGATGAACAGACTGGAGGTGGAACGGAGGAATGGATGAGCAAAGAGGAAATACAGAATAGAGAGCAGCGTACAGAAGGCAGTGATGAGGATAACATGATTGTGAATGTGTTGCAGTAAGCTGAATCCTCTCTCAGTGCTGACCAGATGACCAGCGCTGCTTTCCACCTGTGAACAGGGGTTATTTTTAATGCCTGGTTCTTTACTGCTCCCAGCAAAGCTAAAGCACAGCAGTAAAAAGCACTGGAATGCACTGGGTTACATCTGGACTCGTCTGTGTGCCTCCACTTTAAGTTACAGTTACTTTAAGTTGGTATATGTCATTTTGGGTGTCACTGGCAATCGACCTATTCAGTCGTTTAGTTATGAGGACAGGTTGGCACTTCCAGAGTCTTCAAAGTGACTCGGGTCTGCAGCTTTTTGATGAGCTTTTAATTCTTTGATAAGAATTGCTTTTTGCAATATTTGGTAAAAATGAAACATACTCAGTTAATTTCTTTTTTCAGATGTGACATTGAAAACCATTTTCTTTCAACCATGTGCCCTTTTTTGAGCACAAACAAGAGCAAACAATCAGTTTACATCATCTGTCATCACTCATACTGATTGCAGTAGGTTTCTCTTTATTCACGTCATTATAGAGCTTTTCAAAAAAAATCTAAACAAGCACAACCAGCTGGTCTGGTCACTTGAATCTGTTGTTATATGGTGACATGTAGAGAAATCTATTTGCCTGTGGCAGGTTGGGGTGGAGGTTATTCAAACTCAATCATCCAAAGAGCTACAAGTAGCTGCCAGTATGAACAGTACCATGTTCAGCTGAATGTTTGAGCTCGTATGAACGTCAACAGGAGAAGAGAGGCGAGAAGATGAAGCAATGACTTCTATTAGATGGATTGCCATGAAATTATTCAAGGTCCCTAAAGGACACACTATAGGACACACTCAGACCTTTCTTTTTTCTTCTATTGCCATGTAATTTAGCTCGGTTCATGCCCCCCTCAGGATGAATTGTGCTAACGTTGATCCCCTGACTGTTAATCCTCAGCAGTCATTAATTATCAGGTCAGAATGTTAATGTGTCCAGTACTTTGCTTCATGACCAAACACATTCACATCAGCCTCAGCTGTGCTTTGTGTTTACTGCTGGATAGCAAGTGTTAGCATGCTAACACCTTAAAACCAACAACTTGAACATGGGAAACATTATACCTGCTAAACAGCAGTGTGAGACAGTGTGAATGTTTCTCTCGAGTTCAGAAGGATTATTAGAATATTGTTGGTGTATGTCAGCTGAAGAATCCCACCTTGAACAATGCAGAGGTTAATTTTTCTTCTGTTTTATACAACGCTGGCCAGTCCAGTTTAAAGGACAACAAATGCAAAAATCTAACCTTTAGTTGTTTTTTTAAGATCAGTGCTCATTTTTCAAACGTCATTGTACTTTCACACATAATCCAATTTACAGTGGACCCCCTTATGTTCCAGAACACCAAGTTCACCTCTTGCTTTGCCATCTCATCTTCAACTTACCTCACATTTGACATGCTCTGCTAACTCGAAGCAGTAACTGCTCACAGGAGCCTTTGATGAGTGACTGAGAAAAAGACTTATGGAACTGATGCGAGAGAAAATGGGAGGTAAAATGAGCAAGTGAGGGAAAAAAAGATGATTTGGGAAAGTCAGTGAATGTCATCATGTCCACATCGAACCACAGAAATGGTCATTCTTTCTTTGTTCTAGAAATGTAGGTTTATCTGGTCATTTCATACCTCAGATTCCAGAAAACAAATATATAAAATCAGATGATGTAATTTGGATAAGATCACTTAATTCAGGGATGGACTTTATACAGGCTTTCTTCATTGTATGCTGTTAGATGAACTTAGCTTAGCCAGGTTTACTCTGGCCGTATGATCTGACATCAAATGTTTTTCCTGGGTTTTCAAATCCCAGTTTTGATTGATTCATCACACAGGTGGAGTCGCAGTGAACAGCAGACTGGCATATTTCCGACTGAAAAGCAATATGTGATCGGTGTGTAGTTCATGGGTGTAAGAGAGCTGGATATAATGGCACCCTTCAAGTTGTACATCGAAAAAATTCCCTGCACCCCAAATTGCATTTTCCCCTTTGACCACTGTTGTAAAAGAATCTGTAAAACTTTTGACAGGACACATCAGAATGAAAATCACCTCAATTAATACTCCAAACATTAAGAAGATGAGGAAGAAAGATATATTATGATGGATATGCAAATTAGCGTGGTGTAATATGACAACGTTTCCTGACTTTTCAAGCAGACTTTAGTTATTTTCCATTGAAAATAGTTGGCAACACTGCTGGTCACACCTAATCGCATTCGATTGTATAAATCTATGCATATGCCCCTGAGTTCAAGGGGCATGGGCAATATTTTAGCATTTTACAAGAAAAAAGAGGAAGTTTGATATATAAAAAAATATTTTTACATACATTATATCTGGTAATTAAGCATAGGCAGCTGAACACAGGGACACAGGATTAGTCACATCAAACATGTACGCCAACAGATGGGCGTATATTGTTTAATTATGCGCACAATATGACTGTGGTGTGACCAAAAAGGGTTAAAAAGACGTTTTTCATTTCATCTCGACTTTAACATTCAGAGCACAATGCCTTAAAAACAATTTAGATCCTGTATTGTCAGAGAAATGTGAGGATAGGCTTTTTACAGGAAAGAATAACTGCATTCATCGTAGGTCTTATGCAAATAAGTAACAGGAGGTTGTGTACCCTCCCTCTGACACATTTACAGACCCTCTGTTTCCATTCACTGACAAAACGGGATAAATGCACTGAGGGCACGTGACCATTGTCAAAACTCACTAAATGCTGCATTTTCCATCTCCTGCACAGCAAGAAGAAAGATGGAAATAGAGAGAACAAAAGGAGAAATTACGTGATCATTTACAGACGGAGAGGAGAAAAGCCATGAGCAGGGTATGTATGTAAGCTCAGTGTGGGAAACAGAGGCATGAGAAGGAGGTGATGAGAAGGAGGATACGGACGGAGTCCAGCTGGACTTGTCCATAGTCATTGTGATGAGTAGGTGTGACCAGAAACAGCTTTAGGCTCCCTCCGTACCCCTCAGATGTCAGTTGCCCTCAGATGCTGAGAGGGTTGAGGAGGATATACAGACAAAAATTATAAGAGAGAAACTGAGGAGTGAGAAAAGCAACAGACATAAGCATGGGGGGGGGGGGGGGCTACGCAGCAGCAGCAGCTGTGGATTATAAAACTAATCTATGCATCTATCCTTAATTAATTCTTGTTGATTCGTCTCTTTGGCAGTCCCAATTCTCCGCAGACTCATGTTTGAATCCTTTAACACAGTCGCTGGCCTTGGAGTGTCTCTAACACACTGAATGAACATCTAAAGAATAATAATTGAAAAAAAAAAAAACCCTCTCCCTTTTCACAACAAATTTTTGTATGAATAAACAGAATGTACGTACACAGGTGTGAAGTGTTGACGAGAATATTGATGATTTGAATTAATCAGACGTGATGATGAAGAGCCAACAGCAGTGCGTGAAGCTGCCACGCTGGCAGTGAAATGCTGAGGAGAGCCTGAGGGACACTGAGGAGTAACAGGAAGATTATATTAGACACTTAACTCAGTTTATTACTGTGACCCTGCTTAATTAATGTTTACACATGATGATGAGCCTCTTAATCGTTCCTGCCACATACACACACAATATGTCTCTCACTCCTACATATACAGTATACACACAAAGACACAATTCTTAATATTCAGCAGCAATCATGCAATTTCTATTTCTAGTGCATCATTAGCATAAACTCTTTTTAATGAAATCTGTCACTATTATGCTCGAGTGCAGGTGTATTTATATATTATTATGAGTTATTCGTGCTTTCTCATCGATCTGAAATAGACTGAAGCCGGCCTCTGCCTCCCGTAAGCCTTCGTTTGTTTGCCACGTTCATTGAACTGCACCTTGTTTGGTCTGCTTTTTCTGTTCCATCCCAGGTTCCTTCTTGACACATTTACGACACTTCTGTCTGTAAGTGAAAGCCGTCCCTCATTGTGTTTGTCTCAGTGAAGCGTTCTGGGTCAACTATCCATATCTGTGACACACTGGCATCCACCACAGCACTTACTGTTTGATAATGATTAATTTGTTGGTATATAAAAACTACAGCCATGCACCAGCTTAGCAGTACAGGTACTGCTGTTATTGTGGACACATCTGAGAGCCTTGACTCAGCCATGGACTCAAGCCATGACGTTTAACTTGTGATGGTCAAGGGTTTAAAGGGTGTCAAAAGCAAAAGAGCAATATTACAACCCTGATTCCATAATACTGCAGACACTGTGTAAAACATAAATAAACCTGTGATAACTTGCTGATCCTTTATGACATATCTATATATTTAATGTTTGAGCTCATCAGCTTTAAATATCTGCTTATTCTGAATTTGATGCAGAAAGTTTGGACAGGATCAACTAAAGACTGGGAAAGTCGTGGAATGCTCCAAAAACACCTGTTTGGAACATTCCACAGGTGAACAGGTTCATTGGTAACAGGTGAGAGGATCATGATTGGGTATGAAAGGGGCATCCTGGAAAGGCTCAGTCAGTTACAAGTGAGGATGGAGTGAGGTTCACCACTTTGTGAACACATGACTGGATAAAGGAGATTACTACATGGACTCAGGAACACTTTAAAACTGTTGTCAGTAAACACAGTTTGTTTGCAGATTTTTTTATTTATTTATTTGTTTATTTAAAAAGATAAAACATCCTTATCCAGATATATGGAGTGAACTATGAAACAGCAGTTGCCAGGCAACTAATGGAGTCTCCGGTAAGTCAGAAAAAATCCAACCCAACACCAAATGTTTTTTACACTTTACCGGTACTGGTAGGTGGATTTTCTAACCTTTAGTCAGCGCTGTTTCCAGTCTGTAAGCTAGGCTAGGACAACCAGCTGCTCCCTTTAGCTTCACGTTCACATGCTCACTTAAAAAAAGCATCAAACTTTTCCTTCCAGAGACTTCAGAAATGAAAGAAGGACAAAACTTGCTTGCAGATGCAGAAACTCTTCCTTCAGTTCACACTTTGTCTCCTCCAACAGAATCAAATATTTTTCTTTGGTCCCTGCTCTGTTTCTTCACTGTCCCTAAACTGTTTAAGGTCAGAAGAGCCGGCAGCTCTGATGCCGTCAGAGGGTCCTTGTGGGAATCTGAGCTCAGACTGCTACTCCTTGAAATTCAGATCACATCCATATCAAATATGGCGTTGCATGTTAATGAGTGAAATTTCCTCCATCCACATATAGACGGATATACTGGGATGATAAGATGCAAACACACTGGAGTGTCCAGTGTTAGCGTTCACTCCTCGGAGCTGAACTCCAACCACAACATGTCTTGGCTTCACCCTGACCTTGAACACACACCCACACACACACAAGGGGTTTTTCATCACTTGTGGGGACATTACATAGACTTACATTCATTTCCTGGAGACTTACCCTGACCCTAACCCTAGCCACAACCACTATTTGCCTATTCCTAACCCTGTACCTACACCTAACCTTACCTAACCCGTAACCCTATCCTCAGTCTTCACCCTAAAATTTAATGATTTAACTAGTGGGGACCTGTATTTTGTCCCCACGTGTGACTGTGTAAACAGATTTTTGTCCCCACAACGTGAGTAATACATGTGCACACACACACAGCCTAATTGGATGATTAAAGAGGTGGGCAACTGTAAGCTGACTAAACTGCCATTACTGAAACCTTGAACAAACTCCCAAAATGTGCTCCTGTTAAAACAGGTCACAGCATGAGAGAGGAGGTAAGAGCAGTGATTTAACATAGCAGAGGGCTCCAGGGTGCCCAGTGACAGATGCCAAAACAGTACATCTAGTTCAATTAGTACATAATCACATAAGATCCGTTCTGAGCTCAGAGGTTTCTGTTTGCACTCTGAATCAGAGGTTTGAATTATCATGGGTGGTTTTTAGATTCATAGATGTGTTCGTCCTACACGCAAGGCACCTCAGCAAACATGGACACACTCCTAAAAGAGAAGGCCAGAGACATAATGAGAGCCTAAATGGTCAAAATCATGGTGTGGTTTGGAAAATGGATGGCATAAGTGTCGCATTAACTTGAAATTCATCCAAACCTCATCTATATTTGAAATATTTTGTGTATTTTTAGACCAAACTAGACCTTCTGTGATTCTGCAGTCAAGTTAGCGACAATAACTAACTATCATAACTATTCAGAGTTCTGTTAGTAATGTCCGGTTACGCTTTCAAAATAGAGCTTGGTAAGGACAATATCACACACCATTTACAGTTAGGTTTGGTTAGGTTTTAGGCGCCAAAACTACTTGGCTAGGTTTAGGAAAAGATCATGGCGAGGTTTAAAATAAGTATATTAATTATGTACATTACATACAGCAAGTTACGTACATCACGGTGCTTCACTTACAAAAGAAATCAACATTAATTTTTGGTTTCACTTGGGACACAAGCCCCAATCTCCTGTGGAGGTCCAGTGTTTTGCCCGTCCACCTCCCTGAAAATGTGTCTCCATACTACATCATTTGACATGTTGAGAGCGGGCTGTCTATAGAAATCTATCCTGCACAGTAAAAAATTACGTCGAAAGAGTACTGAGCCCTAAAAAGTGATGCCAAGGGGTCCTGACCAAGCGTCCATATGTGACGAGTTGGGAGTTGTCAATAATGGGTGGCGTAAGCAGTGATGGACTCAGGTGGTCTCAGGGGCAGGGGTGAAGCAAAAATAAAAGAGCACCAGCTGTATGCTGTGGGGTACCAGCGCACGGAAAATTTGGATGCATTTCTGGTAAAACTGTTGCCGTGTCGGCCAGCCTATATGGCACTGTATCATATTTCACAGGGACAGAAGCTGCAGCAACAGGATGTTTATTATAAGAGCCCAAAGCCTGAGGTGAGTGGATTCTGTTTCATTAACTTGCTCGGCATGCTCATCCCTTCACCACCTGTCATTGGGGTAATCAGCAGCCATATCAATCAATGTTCAAAATCAAATCGAATATGTCATGTGGATCTCTTCGCTCTTGCTAATTGAAATTCAGTCTCTGTAGTCACGTGCATATGTGGGGAAAAAAAGGAGTGCAGCTCATCTAGTCAGACAAGGGTGTTAAAGACATGGAGACTGTGGTCAGTTTGATCGAAGGACGTGGTGCAGGGTCAAGGAGAAATCCTTTTAGTGCAGAGAGGTGCAGCAGCGGCACCTCTCTGGCAGATGACCTGACAAGTCGTTAGTGGTTATGGAAGTCTGAGCCAAGTGTGGAAGAAGTCAACATCTATCTCTGTCTGCTGCTATTGCTGTTACATATGGCTTAATGAGCCATCAGTCATCTGCGTTCTATATCAGTCGCTTGGCCTGCAGGACCAATGTTGTTGAAGTATGGCTCTTCAGGGATCTCCAGAGTCTGGAAAACACAGATGATGGCAAAAGCTCAGCCAGAGCAGCCAAAACACAGCCCAAGTGCTACAAATGAACAAAAAAAAAAAAACAACTGCAATTTGAGTCCACAGTTCAAACTGCTTCACTTGGCACTCAGATGGCTGAAAAAAGCAGATTTCTTCATCTCTCAGAGGCTTTGTGCTTGTTCAAAACCTGCCAGTGCAAGGAACAAATGTGACTTTTTATATTTTGCCATAAATAGGTATGATAAGTTGCAAGAATGTAGAAATACACATTGCTGGCCTTTAAAGAAAGCAATGTGCCAACAAACCAAGCTGATCGGCAACAAAAAGGAGTTCTGACAACCTTTTGCTGTGATTCAGTACAATTTTGACAATTTTCTTTTATCTTGTTTCTTTAGTGGTGGCATGCAGGAAAATCAGTGTTAAGAGAATACTCTGTCTAACTTTCTATCTTTACACCTGTTGTCTACACTGTAAAATCCTCCATTTTCAGCATTGTTTATTAACATTAACTCAATGTAAATTGATAAATTTAGCAGTTTTAAATCAACCTAGGCTTGTAGCACAGCTCAAGGGAGTGTTAGTCTATTGGTCCATCTCCTTGGTGCAGAGTGAAATACCTCAGCAACCATTACATGGATAGCCAGGAAATGATACACAAAAATTTATGGTCCTCAGAGGATGAATCACAAGAACAGCCAACTCTACCACTAAGCAACAGAAACAGTCTGGCAATGAGTCCTCGGCAGTCCACAGCCTTTATGCTGTGCTTGATTGTGATGAGTCCCAGCTGTGTTGGAGGCAGCTCCCAAGCCACCTGGAGAACCACACCCACCGTCTGCCAAACAAGGAAACACACCTCCACACCTCTCCACAGCACACAACAGAGTACGGGAAGGGTTAGGGTTAGTGCCAAACCGGCACATTTTGAATACTAGAAGACTCTGCCTCCATCTAGAGTGGGCCTGTTTAAATGTTTTTGATCATCTGTGTTTTTTACAGCCCCAAATAAATTCTAAAAAGATTGTCTTTAACTTATTGAAAAAAAGAACTGATATCAATATTGGCACAATTTTTAACAGATATGAAAGTTCTGGTAGACGTCCCATCTTAATGACCTTTACTCTGCCAATCATGAATACCAACACTTTATCAAAACCTTCTAACAGATTTAATTGAGCAAAAGATCAGGATGTTTTTAGAATTTAAGACCTACATATGTGATCTAATCCCAAACGACCATAACTAACCAAAAGTAACCCAAAGAGAGACAAAGACACCAACAGCTGGAGATGCTGTGAAATTTTTAGAATGTACAGAGACGTTAAAGCTGAACAAACTTGTCAGTTTGCACCTGATGGACACCTTTGCTTCTTGGTTGACACTCGTTGCTTTGGTAAAATATTGTATTTAAAATGAACTTTGATGACACTGTTGTATACTAACGCACCCAAGCTTCCCCTTTAGCTGTAGCTTTCTTTTCAGTTGTGCTATAAGTAACTACACGTATTGCAATGGAAACATCTGCAGACCAAATTTCACTGTGTTCATGAAGTGATTTCTATGCCACACCCCACCACCCCAACACACACACACACACACACACACACACACACACACACACACACATGCTGTCACACACTGTTTACCCAGATGTGTTTTTCCTCTTCCTTCACTTTTGTTGGACTCTTCAGCCTCACACAGCCTGTTTTTGGACTCGAGTGTTTTCCACAATAGTCCTGTCACAGCTGATTGATTTCTACACCATGCCGCCCCTGTGTCATTTCTGTCATTGAGTTTTTGTCCTGATCCCAAAATAACTTGCCTTGGCTTCATGTGGCGCATGTACACGACTTCCTATCCAGGTTTAACTCACAGGGGGTTAGGAATTAGTGACACAGAGAGAAAGAAACAGGGATTCAGACAGAAAACCTGGAGCAAATTCCAGGTAGATGGACTGAAAGGAACTCAAATAAACCAGAATTCAAGCTGCATTTTCTTTTCTGTATCGTATCCAATGACGTAGAGATTTAATGAAGACCTGCATTTTAGATGTTTTCAATCCCTTTGGCAGTGGGTTGAAAGTCACATTTTTGCTGCAAAAAAATTCCCCAGTTAGTTGACTCAGCTACTCACAGATGACTTTTGGCAGAGTAATCCTGAGGGGGACTTTTACAAAGGATGTATGGAAGATTTTCAACCACTGTGATGTGTTTTCAGTGACCTTCTGCATGCATAATGTACTTTCCATAATCCTCCCTGTAGACTTGGAACATCACGAATGCCCATCAGGAGCATTAGCTGGTCCCTGAAGTTAGAATAACATGACAGTCCTCAAAATAGATGTTTCCTGCACAGTCAGCACAAAATCAGCAATCTGTTTTTGTAATATCTTGCCTTGGTCTTTGTAATTGTGAGTCTTTTTTGGCTCCATGTCAGGGAATTAGCCTTGAGTTGCTTATTAAACAGTTGCTTCATTAAGAATCTAAACACAACTTCTCTGCCCTTTAAGTTACCAGGACCGCTGAAAGCAGAGAGGAAATTTGGGTATCGATTGCCAAACGATGAAATGAACTAGACACAAGCCAAGTCTAAAACTGCATGTTGAAGTCAGCCCTAACAGTTGCTTCTTAGTGCAGCCTGGAGTCTCTCACAGTGCTCATGTCAAGCCCATATACATACATAACAATTACACTGTAAATACAACATAGTATAACAATTGTAATATAACACCTGCGATGTGACCTTGGGTCTTTACAACATAAAAAAAAGTACAATTCTTGTATTTCTTCTTTTTATTTTTTGGTTTGCATGTCCATACACACGTTCTCACTTCAATAATTAACTGGATTGCTGCCCTGTGATGATCTTTTATATTTGACATCTTCATAATAACCCTAACCCTAATAAATAATTTTTTTAATCAGACATGAATAACATCTGTGATGAATCTTGAATGTATTATTCTGTAGTTTGAACTTTACATCCAGTGAGAGTCGGGCTGTTCCCCTGAGAGACACCGTGAGCCGCCTTTTACTAATAATCTCTGCTGGCTTTCTCCTGCCATGCAGAGAGCTGCCTCCAGTGGTTTCTCTTCTTTGTTAGAGGGAAGTGTTTTCAGAGAGATTTCTAGATCAATAACACAAACAAACATGCATACACACACATTATTGTGTGCGCGACCAATGCATAATTCATCCACTGACAACTTATCTTCTGTGGAACAACACACAGATGAGTCACTCTAATTTCTAATTTCACATCGTAGTCATCGCCAATGGAAACATGCACGGTGATTGATACTGATTGGCTTTGCAGTCAAACACTGATGTGGAATAACTGCATGATGATATGCATGCACACACACACACACACACACACACACACACACACACACACACACATACGCAGAGGAATGTATTTGTCACATTGTTCAGCTGATATTGAAACATGTTGTTCTCGTCAGGAACATTTCTGCAGTGAAGGCGACCACAAAATGTCACTTATATTTTGTTTTAATGTCACAAACGTGTCAAAAGTGTGTGTGTAACTGTGGAGGAATGACAGTTATCTCTACCACTAGCGTCTCTCTCATGTGTTGAATTGATACAATATATACAGACACTTTGCTGACAGAATTTAGTTTAATTGCATCCACAGAAACATATGAGACACAATAATTTGGCATTTCATATAAAACTTTTTGCTCTCTCTCATATCGTTGTTTGCTTTGTGACCCTCTTTGAAACATTTTAAATAAAACAACATGTACAGCCTTGTTTAGTGAAACAAGAGTCTTTTCTCAAGGTAATTAGTCATGAACTGCACACAAAAACACAGAACAGCAACACATCCCTCCAGCCACCCGCTTTATAGTATTCACTTTATCAGTATTTACAGCTTACGGTGCTCTTTGAGGAGAAGGTTTTCGAGGACTGCCTTTGTGAAAAAGCCGTGTTGGCTCCAATCGGGCTGGAATTGATTGAAAATACCAGCAATTAAATCCTCTTTAAAAACACCAGTTGTTGATTTAATTTGCCAAATGTCTCAATGCAAAATGCTGAAAGTGATTCTGTGTGGCACATTCTTCTTTCTGCGTCATGAGCCCTGACACGATGTACAGAGGAAGAAGACTAAATAAAAATACTAATAACTAAAACTAATAAAGACTAAATCAGATGGTTCCTCCATTGTCGATGAGGTGCCATATGAAAGGACGTTTCTCCTCTGAACGTACTGTATATCGTTTTTATAAAAATGACTTTATCGTCTGTGTTTGCCTCTAAGGAATACTGTAAAACTGAAAAAACATAAAGCTGTGTGGCCAATGACTGGACCAGTGAAATGATTGTGATCTTGAGGTATTTCAGTTTATGTAAAACACCAAAAATCACATTTGCCAAATTGCTTTTGTTCCAATGAACATGTATGAGGTTTTAGTCCGAGTCTGCATGAGGACAAAGAATTGAAATTAAGTCTCCATACTGTGGACATAGAATGTATTTTCGTTCACATATATGCACTTCAATGTTGTTTCGCCCATAGTTCTCCATGTTCATATACATTCAGTCAGAATTTCAGGGTGGAGTTAGTCTGGACGGGAATGTGTGTGAAAGAGTGGATTGAGTGCCTGATTTCCCAGTAGATGTAAAATGCATCATGGTATATTATTATTTTCTTGTTTTGCTTTGGTCATTTAAAATCTACAATAACTTATACATTACAGTCTTTCTGAAGATCAAAGCTTCCATCCTCTGCTTCAGCAGGACAAACGCTGTGTGATCTCCATGAAGAAGACGTCTGGAGCCATACATGCTGAAGTCCACATTCAGTTTCATAAAACCACAAACGAAACAAAAAACAAACCAACTTTGACACTGAAAGGTTCTTATGGGAGAGTACCACAAATGAGCGGCCATCGCTGCAAACAGACACACACAAGCATGACTCACAGCGGCAACAGCAGCACAGAAGTGCGCAGGGTCGGTGTCAAAATGGCAGTCCTCCATATGCACACACACACACAAACACATACGTACAACCACGTATCTACACGCTGGACACCACGAGACTTTCACTTTCATTTATTCAATCATTCCTGATGTCTGAAGTCAATAGGTGCTTTTTTGCTCAAGGTCCGATAAAACAATAAATATTTGCAGCTGGTCGGTTTAAAACTGTATCCGCGGCATCGTTCTGCGGCGGTGACCATCCTGATCTGTGCTGTTGGCGAGCGATCAGCGATCAGTTTTTGCTCGGAGCAGGCTGTCCTCAGACATTGGTCTCCTCTCCTTCCAGAGGGTACGTGTGGCATCGCACCTTCTCCTCCAGGCACACGTCTTCTGTGGCAGTGCTGATGTGACTGGTGGCGCCTCTCTGTGGCACGAAAGAGAACTGCAGGGTGTGTCTGCTTTTGGCGGGCTTGCCTTTCCCCGTCCCGTTGCTGTAGGAGACGACCAATCGGCGGCTCTCCTCAGGTGCGGCGGAGCACGAGGGCCCTCTGTCAGCTTTGTTGAGGCGCGGTGAGTCGCCGCTGGGGTCGCTGCCGTTGTTGTCAGGGAGATAGGGCAGATTGCCGGTGGCGATGCTGCCTTTGATGTGCGGCGTTTGGCTGTGGGTGTGGCGGTACTCCTCATCAATGTCCTTACCCAGCTTCCACCTCTTCCACTTTTTCAGCATCTCTGACTGCACCTGAAGGATGATGGGATACCAGAGAGAGAGCAGCAGGAGGAGAGAGACGTGAAGGTTTGAGATGAAGATTAGATAAGACACGAGCACTTCATCAGATGGACGTCTCTTGCCAAAGACTACATTTAAAAGTTAAGAGATTAGCAGATGGACGATGTTGTGTCCGTCCCACTCTGTAGACAAAAGAATCAAGTGGAACGTGAACAAAGATGGAGCTTTTAAAGATATAATGGACCGATAAAGGCTGCCGATAGAAACACTGATGATGAGAAATGTCTCATTTATCTTCTCTATAAAGGGAGAGGAAGGAACTGCAGCATCGGCAGAGATTAAATTAAGGTGGTGCTCCACATGAAAGCACATCTGTCTCACCTCTTTGTTGACGAAGCAGTACAGGATGGCAACCAGCAGGCCCTGAAACAGAAGGTTCAACAGTTCAGTCATGTCGGATACTGGAAAAGAAACTAACATTGGTCAGTTCACTGTGCATTAATACAGCTTTAATGTTTCAGTCATTATCAACAAGTGCTTCACCGCTCATGTCTCTGTGCTGGAGAACTCCATGGTTGTCCAAAAGGCAAACGATTACAAAAACATGAAAGAACCATACAGTTTCACTGGGTGTCATATTCCCACAATGCAATGGATGGCTCAACTGTGAGGCTGCTCTAGAATAAATTACATGGACCATTTTGATGACAATAAATATGTCAGCCAATGCATCAGTATGGGCACTTCATACCTGTATGTTTGTAATGGAGATCTTGGGCACAGATGCATGAGCTATGTCAGCCTACACAGCTGATGGCAATACTTTGTAGTGTACATTCATTGCTAGTGTGGGTCTTTTGAAATGTAGTTCAAAGGTGCCAATGCATGATTGAATGTGGAAATGTGGAACAAATCATCTTTCATCTCAAATCATCTCCAAATTCCAAAAATGTAAGTTTTAACGTATGAGCACATCGAGCCACATATCCCGTCTTATTATGATCAGATGATTCTGAGAGTAAAAACGCATTCACAGAAAAGAGGAAAAGACATGCGGGGAGAAAACACAGAGAAACACAATGATGTTCAAAGGGTGGAAGTGTGCGAAGAGAGAGTTTCATGGGAAGTCGACCTGGAAAGAGTTGAACAGCAGGTCACAGAAGAGGCGGATGAGGCGCAGCATGGAGCCTTTAGGGACGGACTCATCGATCACGAAGGTGAAGAGGATGGCATGAATCCCCAGCAGGGGGATGAGAGTCAGAGTGGACTTTGCTAATCTGGACCAAAGGAGGAAAAGGGAAACAAGGAATAGTTGTAAAGATTAGATATGAAATAAACCACAAAGGACAGCCATTGCTCATTTCACTGAGTTACGACTCTCATTGGCCCTCATCAGGTTAGAGTATTTGATTCAACGCATTTGTTCTTAAACTTTTTGGAGAATTAACGATTTATTGTCATCACAAAACGATGTGCAGACATATACTAGGAGAGAAATATATAAGATAAGATAAGATAAGATAAGATAAGATAGACTTTATTTATCCCACAATGGGGGGAAATTCACATGTTACAGCAGCAACAAGACAGAGTGCAAGAAGTCAGAGGACAAGAAGACAAGAAAGTGTTATATACCCTATGGTAATTTACAATCAATATATATAATCCCTTATTATGGTCTTCAGCAAAATAACGACTTCTGAAATGAAATGCAAGGTTGTCACCATTCAAATGTTCATTTCTAAGAGTGGCTTCCATAGACTTCTTCCCATGACTACTTGTATGAGAAAGGGGGTGTTCATAGTGATGAATTTACAGAAAATTATCGCCAAGGTCAGCCGTTCCTTTCAGCTCTGTGGAGTCTCGTAGCATCTTTCAGCTCATTATTACCAATTCACATATCGTCGTTTTCAACCTCTAAAAAGAAAAACTGCGCGCCCCCACGCACCTTTCTCCTTTTGTATTTCAGAGCAAGCAACACTTCTCTCACCTGAACTTGTAGTCAGTGTATCTCATCTGATGAGCTCTGAGTTTCGACATCAAGATTTTGATAATTCGGATGAATATGAAGAAGTTGATCTGAAACGAGAGGAGAAGTAAAATGGACGCAAACAAATATGCAAAACATGTTCTGTAGATTTTTAGATGACATCGTGTGGAAGAGAGAGACAGACACCCTAAAATGTCTCGAATCTTTCTGTGCGCTGTGGGATTTGAGCTGGACACAGACACAGACACACACACACACACACACACACACACACACATAGACGCACCACACACAACGTGATCTAGTGCAGAACCTCTTTGATGACAGAGAACATTAAATATTACGACACTCGAGTTATTAGCACTCCAAGTTTGGTAAAGTGCATGTTGTCTCGAAAGATGTTTGTGTGAATACGTGTGTGCATGAGTGCACACACAAACACAGTTTATTTAGGTGTGCGTGTGTGTGTGTGTGTTTGTGAATAATAGCTGAACTGCAGGGTTGTGTTTGGGATTGTTGGAGGGTGACATATGACGTAACGTCTGTTACACAACCATACGGCAACTATTTCAGAGATTACAATAAAGAGAGCTTTTCCACAGAGGGCACCGACTGTGTGACTTCCACAGTCCAGGAAATGTATGGGTTTATCAGCATGTTCTGTGTGTGTGTGAGCACACGCACACGTTAGCATGAGGTCACAAAGGCTGCTACTGTTAAAGTGCACTTGTGTTCATGAGTGTGTTCATCCATAATTCTGTTTGCCTCTATGGGAACAAGAGGCAGGAGACACACAAGAGGAACTGCACAGCTTATTTCTTTGTGTGTGTGTGTGTGTGTGTGTGTGTGTGCGTGCGTGCGTGCGTGCGTGCGTGCGTGCGTGCGTGCGTGCGTGTGTGCGTGTGTGTGATCCAGTCCAGCCACATATGTTAATCTTGCAGTTTTTTAGGAATATATTTGATGTAAATGTCTTGAGGTTAAAATCGGATTGTCACTATAATGAAGCTGTTACCAGTTTTATCTCAGGGTTTTTATTCATTTCTCATTTATAAAAATCACTCCAGGCACCGTTATTGACTCAAATGAAAAACATACAAATTAATATGTTTCACAAAAGCAGAGAGCAGACTGTTCACACCCACACACCTTTTGCTCGCTCCACTGTTTTCTTCCTGACCTCCAGCCAATCAGTGATGAAGACATGTGGAGTTACTTTTTCACTGACTTAGTAGACTCAGTATTTTAGGGTGCATGGATAAGATTAGCTCATTTGTCTCTACACTTGTCGAGCTGTGTACTTTCCAAGCCACCTTGAAATAGAATAAACACTCAAAAGCAGCCTCAAATAACTTTGAACATGAAAAGGAGTTAAAATTCCCCAAAAGGAATAAAAACATCACAAGACAAACAAGATGGTACATAAGATAAGGCTGGATGATTAGGTTGTGTTTGCACACACTACGCCAGAGAGAGACTTTTCAAACTCGATGCGACTGCAAGCTAACTATCAGCTCGCTAATCAGCCCGCCGGGCTCGCGCTCGTTGGTCATAGTACTGTAGCTCCAGAGGCTTCTCTCTGTTTTCTCTCTATTGGTCTGTTTACTTGGCACTTTGTCCACCATTGCAGTTTGTTCCGTAAAAAGTTATTGAAGAGGGAAAATAAAACTTATGGAATTAACATAGGTAACAGTGAGTTAGCAAACTTGTTAGCTTAGCGAGGTGGCTAACTGGAAAGTGAGTGCACACATACACAAGCATAAGTGTGTTCACAGCAACCATCTGCCAAGACACAGCTGGTGAATGTCTGCTAGTGTGTGTGTGTGTGTGTGTGTGTGTGTGTGTGTGTGTGTGTGTGTGTGTGTGCATCTGTAGCTCGATTACATGCCAGCACACTCTGGACTTGAATTTCCTTCAGCTCATTGTTCAACTGTAAACTGCCAGACACAGAATATGAAGGTCTGAGACAAACGGATACTGTCTTACCAGATAAGCAAACAGTATAGGAGAGCGGATGATCCACCAATATCCCATGTTAATATTCCTCTCCCAGCACCTACACACACACACACACACACACACACACACACACACACGTTCTACACTGTAACTCATTGCTGGCATCATTTTGATTCTGACCTTTTCATTGGATCCAAAGGGTGATCACATTCACGCACCACAGTATGAACTCTTACAGGCCACAGATAAAAGCTGTTACATCTGAGCTGCCTCTCATTTGATGCGACAATAAAAAAAAAAACACTTACTCCTCATCTTCATACAGATATTTCACCGTGATCCATGGCAACACGAATATGAGTGGTGCACCTGAGAACGACAGAGGGGTAAAAGGTGAGAGTGAGGAGTGTAAAGGTTTGTTGTCATTTCACCAGTTCAGTGATCACGGATGCCTTCCATGTGCCAGATCGTTCTCCCCAAAGCTTCATCTATAGCACATGCAAATAATGTGCCTAACAATTTACAGTTTGCGCTATATTTATTCTTTAACCCGGTTATCACAGTGACATGATTTTATTACCCGTGATACAGCATCAAACATTGCGATCATTGTTTATGATCATGAGTCTAAAACCTCATCATCTACTGACAAATATTTCTCTTCCCCTTTTACCCAGTGAAGTCTTGAAAGTTTCTAAATATGAAAATGTCTGCCCGTGTCTGTGCTTTATTGAAGTAAAATCGAATCTGTTCATAAGCCTGCTCTTCTCTTTATACATTATCTGTCCTGTCAGGCTCATGACTCACAAGCGTCAATTGGACAATCCAGTTAATATCGTGGAGACACCATGATTTGTTATTTCCACTCAGCTAAGATTTTCATCATGGGAAATGTTTGAAATCTCAAGATGACAATATCATTAGGCTGTTATCTCAGAACAGCAAGCTGAAAAGATAATTACAAAGTCATTACTTATTTAAGTTCAGTTGTGACCTCAAGAAAACAGAAGCTGCTCGGGGCTTCTGAATGTTTGTGACCTGAACATTCCTACGTTTTGAAAAACTGCATAATTAAAATCATTTTACCGTGTTGCAGATAAATCTGCCGCAGCGGCGTCTGCTCCATCTCTCACTGTCACTGTGTCGCCCCCTGTTCACGCCAGTCTCTCTGTGTTTGCTTGCATACTCACGTTGTGTTGTGAGAGCCTGTCATACCACACCTGTCCACTAGATGCCCACAGAGATTTTTAGCACCTCACTGAATTCCCTGACTGCTCCTGGGAACAGTCACCTGTCTACACACCTGCTCTGTATTTGCGCATCAGTCTATTTACATACCTGTTAACCATTCCTGTACCTGACTGACTATCTGTTAGTAATGACTGTGTTCCTGTTCATGACTCTGCTCATGGGCCAGGATCCTGTTTGCTCTCCTCATCACACTCAGAAATACAACTTTCTGTAATTATCAGAGCATCATTCCTGTGTGGCGGCTGTGGCTCTTACCCCAGCCAATGGCCAGGTAAATGTAGAAATACTTCCTCTCGCTGAACACGGTGATGACCAGCAGGCTGTGCAGGTAGATGCCCTCCACTAGCAGCCAATAGTTGTTGGCCATCACACTGTACTGCATCATCACCATGGCACCGCGGCACCACGTCACAGCCTAGCACACGACACAGGATGGGGGAGGGTGGGGATGCAAACAATAAACCAAGGTGACTCTTTTTCTCTCTGATTGTACAAAAGTCTAAAAATGATGCTTTAATTCAGAGCTCAGAGCTACTCTGCTTCAGCTCAGTTGATCTCACTCTGAGTCAGACTGCAGCACATGTGACACACAGAGGCTCAAATCTTGCCTTACAACAGCGGTTTAGATGTCATTTGGTTCTGGCATCAGCAACAGTTTTTGTCGTTGCTCACTGTCCTTCACAGCAGTTAAAGTTGCAACATAACCATAAATATATTTCAATGTCTTTTGCACGTGGGCACATAAGCAACACATCACAGTCACTGTTCCTTTTTTGTTATTGCTTATACTTAATATATGAACAGAATTCTCAGCAGATGATGGCTGGCGCGTTGTGTCTGCTCTGACCGGTATGTTGACCCAGGCTTGTGTCTGGGTGTCACTGCTGCTCCTGGGGTCCAGTGTGAGGGTCAGCAGGGCGTCTTTAACCAGGATGGACACGGCTCTCAGGATGAAGGAGGCAAACAGGTTCATGTGGATGTTGTTCCTCATGCAGTGGAGCCTCCTGGTGCAGAGGTGACAGTGGGAGGCAGCTTGTGACTTTCACATGTTGTGTTCATTGCTGTGCATGAAATTACTTTGCCAATCCTTCTTTGCATCATGTATTTCTTGCTTTTGACTTTTGTTCTTTAAATTTTTCCTACTTCATCCTCTCCTTCTTTGTTTTATCCCATCCGTCCATCCTTCCACCCTTTACTTCCTTGTTTCTTCCTTCCCACCTTTCTCACACCCTATTTTTTCCCCTCCCTTGGTTTCCTTCCTGGGTTCCCTCTCCCTCATCCTCTTTCTTCTTCCTTCTTTTCTATCTTCCATTCCCTTTGTTCTATCTTATTCATTCCTTTCCTGCACTCAGTTCGTTCCTTTCATTCCTCTACCTATTTCTTCCTCCTCCTTCCTCCCCTCTTCACTCTTCATACATGCTGTACCTGAAGGTGATGAGGATGCCCAGGGCCAGCAGCAGAGCTCCAAGAGACAGCGAGTAGCCCACTGTGTACATGATCCGTAACTGACTGAGGATGCGACCATACTGCTGCTGCAGATCCGCGAGCAGAGACAGAGTCAGTTACCTTCATGCACTGCCTTCATACATACACACTCACACAGCAGACTAAATCTGGCACAAAAGATGTAAAAAGGCTCCTAAAGATTATTTGAACAGCCGGGAGGGTTTTCACACGCTGATCATTTCAGATCATGTCTGGTTTAAGTGTCAACTCAGTCACAAAGTCATCTCGCCACCTGCCCCATAAGCAGCTTCAAACGTGGTAACAGTTACTTCACGTGGCAGGTCTGACCCACACACACACACACAGTTCTATAGATCAGACGTGCACACACAAACACACGGCACCCTGTACACACACCTCACCAGGGTCGTCCTCACATTCGCTGGTGTTCTTTTTTGCCCACTGACCATCTTCCTTGCAGACTCTGTAGACCAGACCATGCTGAACTGTTCACACAGGGACACACATTTATATTGTATTTATATCACAGATTTTATATTATGATGGCATGTGTGCCTCCAACTGTTCAGAAGTCTCTAAACACCCACACAACAATTTGTTTAGGAAAAAGTAAATAGTGACATTATCTTATCTGAAATGAACAGAAATTGTTGAGTTTATTTTGATCTTGAAAACCATAGTTCAAAGAAGTTTCACTCAGCTTCATCTGTTTCTGAAGATTGTAGCCTCTTATGTACAGTGCAGACATAAAAATGCTATCAATCCTCTCAAATTTTCTGCATGAAACCAAATAAAGTTATTTCCTATTTCAGCCAAACTAAAATCCTGAATAGAGCAATTAAGTCACCCTCTTTGGAGTGCATGGTCCTCGTGCTGCAAATAACTTATCTTTATTATTGATTAATCTGCAGATTATTTTCCTAATTAACCTGCTAAAAACAGGAAATACTAAAAAATGTTCATCACAGCTTCACACCTATTCAGAGCCTCCTAACCACGTGGGGGGCCCTGGAGAAAGCTCTACAGGACAGAGTGCTTCTCCTGGAGACACAGTGTGAAGCCTTAACATCAGTTTAAGGTTGATATTAGACCAATAGCTGACTAACATTAGTCCTTCACACCCAATGAATGCCTCATCCACTTGTTGAAACCACTGTCTGCTCGATCCAGTACAGCATTCATCCAAAAGATAGCTAGTTTCTTTCATCCAAATGAATGACAAGGACATACGATAGCTGTGTCACCATCACAAAGCATTTTCCATTCACTCCGCAGGACGACTTGAAATAAAAGCAGTTTGAAGAGCTCTTTCTACTCTCACTTCTTGTCACTGTATAAATTCTACATCATTGTGTTTCTCAGAAGGGACGTGAATATAATAATTAGCATAATAACCGTCAATGTAATATTCAATACATCATTTTAAATGTTTCTGAATGTAGTACATATTCACAAAAGCAGCACAGAGTACCAGGTCTTGGGTCTCAAGGTGTGCCGCTTATGCCTGGATCAGACTACATGAATCTAGCCGGACTTTGAGACGATTTTGTCGTGGCTGACCGATTACCAGCGTTGTGACCGATCGTGAACGACAACTGGGTGTCTATACATGTGTCATGTGACATGCTAAACGACTCAGTGAGAATCAGATGTTCTCTCCAGAGCGCAGTCAGGACTAACACGGTGAAGAGGAGGAGGAGGAGGGATGTCGAGGTTGCTGCTGTCAGGTGAAAGTTCTTTGAGCTGTAGCAACAGTAAGGGGTACTGTTGCTATTTGACGTTTCCTCGAGGGAGGAGGACCGAGCCAAAAAAGACAAATGTTGGCTAGAAATAGTGGAAGCTCTTCATCAGCCCGGCGAGTAGCTGCTGTGATGTCATAACATTATCTACGGTCCAAACTGTGGGAATATACTTATCGTTATTAACTCCAGATCTGATGTTAAAGTAGCCTGTTTGATGCAGCCAACACAAACAAACCTGCTCCCAGTGGAATAAATAACTGTGGAATAAAATGACTCTATGTGAAACTCATCGTAACCTGTCGTAATTGTTATCTGGATGCTACCAAACGGGCCAAAGTTTACTCCGTCTAGATTTTTGGGCGACTTGGAGGCAGCAAGCTGTAAACACAACACTGACATCTTATAGAGCTGACATGGCAAACATGTTGCATATTTACACATCCTGCAGGCACAGAGCAACATTAGCATTTATTTCGACTTGTGTTTCTGTCCACCGGATAAATGATAGTCCATTGCTCTCTCTCCTTTAAGCCTGTTTCAGTCTTGACCAACTCCTGAGGGAAATATCTGCCTCTTTAGCTGCTGAGTACTCCATTATGTTCACCAGCTATTTGCTAATTCAGGCTGTGCAGAACCGGTTTATCCGAACTTGGCTGCCTGCTGCAGCTGGAAAGATGCTGATCAGAGAGAGGAGAACCAAAAGAAAGATGCTTATTTGCTCTGCTGAGTTGAGGGCAACTAAGAAACAGGGTGATCATTTTCACTAGCAACCCATTCCACATTACAAATGCTAAATATTGAATATTACCGTGAAATATTGATTAATTCAGTGTTAAATGTTCTTATGTTCTGTTTTACTGAAGCATATGTGTAGATCACAAGCCCAACATATATTGTGCACACACTCACACACACACACTCACACACACACAGACCTTTACGATACCATGGAAGGAACCATGGGCAGGACACATTGACAGTGGTTCCTGGCAGTCCATCAGGCCAGCAGGCGTACAGGTCGAAGGTCCTGTTACACACCAGCCCTGCAGTGGAGATCACATCTTTGAAATCTTGGCTTACTGTAGGTCAGGCTTTCTCCATTCTGCTGCATGCATCTCGTTCATGCATGAGCTCGTGCTGGGAGGAGAGGGGCTAACCTGTGGTGGGGGCTGTGGCGTTGAGGTAGTCCAGGCACTGGTTTTTGTAGCTGCTCCACTGCTCCTTCACAAGCTCCAGGGAGTTTGTAGAGGAGACCTGCAGGAGGAACCTCATGTCAAGTTTTAGCAACTCTGAACTCAGACCCTTAGTAACACACACATCTTCAGTCTGTGTGTCAGTGTGTGAAAAGGGGAGGCCGTGAGTCATACCTTTGTGCAGCTGCAGAGCATAAGCAAGGCCAAGAGGAGACACACCTGGGACATGCCACTGATGCTGGGAGGATGGGGGTCAGTGGGGACCAGAACACAGAGGAGGCCTGACACATGAGGCGGTCTCTGCCTTATCTCAGCGTGTGGCCTACAGACATGATATGGAGAAACTTGTTAGCAGGAAGAGCATGTGTTGTGTAAGTGTGTGTGTGTGTGTGTGTGTGTGTGTGTGTGCATATGTGGACGTGTATCACTCATGTTGTGGGTACATAACTCTGTTTACACAGTCACACTGTGAGGACTTGCCTTCCTTATGGAGACAAAGACAAGTCGCCATCAGGAAGAAGTCTCCAAGAAATCAATGAGAGTCATTGCAACAGTGTAAGTTCCACCACTTCAGAGGACATTAAGTGAGAGAAACACTACTGTGAGTGTGTGTGTGTGTGTGTGTGTGTGTGTGTGTGTGTGTGTGTGTGTGTGTGCGCGCGTGCGTGTGTTGTTTTTCCTGGCAGATGCATTTCCTGCTGCATCAGTTGACCATCTTCGCCCACGAAGTTGGAGAACAAAACGAAATCTGAAACGTTTCTGCAAAAAACACCTTAACGATGGAAACATTTTTGGCTAAAACGTTTCAAATTCCATTCTGTTCCAGTCTGTGTGTGTCTCATGATGAAGGCCATGTGCTTTTCCGTGTGTGTGTACGTGTGTTTGTTGCCATGGTACCTGACTGCTGTACCTGACAGAGATTCAAACCATACATCTACAGCCTGTCATGTCACCACGGCACAGAGATTAGCGCCTCCATTTTTAACAGGATGACAGAGTAAACAACGATCAGGCGAGCTGCTGGTGTGTCGTGAAGACCTTTTATCTTGTGGTGTTACTCTTCCTCTTTACAACCACATGCAGCTCTTACCAACTGAGCAGCAAAGCCGAAGAGACAGTTCACAAGCTCCTGCGTGTCACCCACATGTTTGGTGATTTCTGATGAAACACACTGAGGATTCTCTCTGAACGATGCAGTTTTGAATGTGATATATAGGATGGAGCCTTATTGAGGCAGCTATGGGCTCAAGCAAGCCTCAAATGCATACGATTGGTCAAACGGCAGGTGCCTTTAATCCAGCCCCCATCCCCTGGCACCCAAATGTCCCATTTTTTTTAATGACATGTGACATGTTCTTTCATCATGATGAACCTGGGTAGTGTAGTTTATTTAGGGTCGATCACACATGCAGCGTCCTGCTGCTGTAAATACTCATAGAGCACCAAATGCATATTAATCCATAACTGAAAAGAGTAATGCCCTATTTGCTTCTGTTTAAGTAAATTTAGCTAAAAACTACAGTGCCCAGGTCTTTTACAAAATGAGGAAATTAGTCTTTTTAAACTTGACACTAAAACTATTTTGTATATATTTCCCTCTGTTGAGTATGAGGTGTTTTTCCACTTGTTCTGAAAGAAAAATGTCTGGTATAGTCCATGTATTCAACCACTGGTGAGTGAAAGGCAGCCGCTTAAAGACTAAATCTGTTTGTGAATTTAACCTCTGCATCTTTATGCATGAAATAATCAATTTTAAGGTGGGTCATTTTCACCTAACATGTATTTTTGGATTGAATAGGATCTCTGTGATCTGCAATTTATGTAATTTCATCTCCTAACCTCCCTCACTGGCACATAAACAGAGATTTGATTTTCATGGGTGGCTGGGCATACAAGAGCATGTGAACATTGTGTGTGTGTGTGTGTGTGTGTGTGTGTGTGTGTGTGTGTGTGTGTGTGCGCGCACATGTGAGCCACTGCTGCCAGCGCCTGTGTGTCTGTTTTTAGTTAACCACAAGACTGAGCAGGGGACAGCACATAATCACCGGATTGTCTCAAACTGATAGCCTTATTGACCTCACAGGCAGGTTTTACATTACACACACACGCACGCACACACACACACACACGCACTAGTGTGCTGTGGAATGAGGATATGCCTTTTCAAGCCTGTGTAAAACTCTGTTTCCAAGGTGGTAGCACCTCAGGTTTTTTAAGACCAGTAATTAAATCCTCTTCCAATTGCTTCACAGTGGCTGCTCGTCGCTGCTTTTGGGTGAAATTTATCAGTGTTTTGATGTAATCTTTGTATCTCCAAAATGTCATCTTGTCTGGGTGTGAAAGCTATCTGCCTCATTTGACGACGGTGCAGTTTTTCCAGAGGGGTTTGTGGTCGACCAAAACGCTCTGAAAGTTTCTCAAAACACAAATAATGTTTTGGTGGAAGTGAAAATATAAATATGCCTTTTAGGCTGTGGTTAGAATAATGAATTACTTTCAAACGCCTTGATAATAATTGTGTAATTCATTTGATCTTATGACATCCATATAAAGTCAGCGGTTATCAGTAAGGTTCTTGTTCTGTTTGATTAATTTTATGTCGCTTCACTCAGAGAGAAGGAAATTCTTTGAACTTGTTCTGTTCCTCTACTGAGCCAATGCTTGTGTCCTTCTTCTAAACACCCATTCTGGACTTATTTCACATGACGGTTCAGTGGAAAAGGTTCAGCATCCCAGATGACGAATACAAAGCTGTACGTGTTCGTGTGTGTTATCAAGGAGCCAAAGACAAAGTGAGAGGTGGAAAGCGAGAACATATCAGCACAACTGTGCTCGATGATTTGTACGAGCACAATCAGCCTGTGTGAGTCACGACTTTTCCTTTGGACTATTCCTGAATAATGTACTGTCCATGCAAATCAAAACACACACTACTCTGTCTTTCTATGTGTGTGTGTGTGTGTGTGTGTGTGTGTGTGTGTGTGTGTGTGTGTGTGTGATCATTGTAACAGTCATATCTCCCAAGGGATATTTGCGTTAACAGACTGAGTTCAACCCATTATTTGCATTGTTCATTTGCCTCTTTCTCTCTCGCACACAAAAACACACATTCGCATGCTTTTGCCTTTCTGTCCCTCGGCAAGAAAGAGGTGGAAGTGAAAAAGATCATTGCTGACTATGTTTTGCACTTTTAGTTCACAACACAAATTATTCACAGATGAGGCCACGGCAGCCTCAGCCCTCCATTTACTGCTGAATTAACATTCCTGAAAACAACACTGCGCTTTTTCCTTTCGTTTGATTCATCGACGCCCTGCAGAATACACGAAAACTACCAGTCGGTCTCTTTCATTCATATTTGTCATTCTCTTCCTGAGATCAGAGTGCAGCTCCGTTCATTTTTCGTTCTCAGCCTGTATCTGTTGGTAAGAAATATGACTCTGCCTCTCTGCTCCCACACATTTCCATTTAAGTGCACAATATGTATGCTTGTCCTGGGGAAAAACACAGGGACAGGGCAGGAAGAGAGACAGAAGGATGTAGAGTAGGAATATGTCAAATCTAAGAAAAAGTACACTTGAAAAAGGACATTGTCCTCAATCAAACTGATCAAACGACTGATGATGAAATCTTTCAGAAAAACACACCGTTTCCCATTATCATTAAGGTTATGCTGCTCATACTACCCATCATGAGCACTTCCCAATTATGTTGTTTAAATCAATAAGCCTTCCCGATGTTATAAGGAGTGGGCAATTAGGCAGAGCACAGAGAGTATGTAGGTGGCAGCAGAGGCAGGAGTGCTGTGGCTGTAATGGAGCTAAACAGAGCTGTAATTATGTTGTTTCTGCCTTGCTGAGCCGCTCTGCCCCACATGGAGTCTTACAACGAACTGCTCTCAAGCTCCAATATCATTTCTCGGACTTTTCCCCTCTTTCCTTATGTCTTTATGTTTGTCAATACTGCTTACTTTCTGTCTGCCCGTTCAAAAGTATGTGTTCTACTTTGTATAGGCTTCGTCCTGTAAGTGCTGTTGCTATTGGGTTTATCCCACTGCTGAGCACCTCGAGCTAGAGCTATCTCCGGCGGGTGCCTGTCAATACCGTGCATGCCTGCCTGCAGCGGAGCTCCAGCGGCAAACAGACACCTTCATGGCGCTCTGAGTGGAGGATGGCAGTGATGGAAGCCGGACTGAACACAGCGGTGGCAGCGGTGTCCCTCCAGAGGACAAGACAGACAAGCAAATCTTCAGTGTCAACTTCTCAGACATCCCAGAGAGGGACCCAGACAGTTGGCAGGCGTCAGTCAGCTCAGCTCCCTCTATCCTGGGCTCTTCTCAAGGTTCTCCCATCTCCTCACCTGCTGTCTGATTAAGAAGATGGGGATCTGCATCTGTGGCTTTCCCAGTCCCCACTGTGGCTAGGACTTACCAGGTATCATCAGGAAGGGACATCTGAGTGGCATCGCGATGCTGGCAGATCAACCTGCACCTGCTCATGGCCTCTTAGACAGGGACATTTACAATCAGGAGTTGCTGGCCAACCGTCTCCTGATGTGGCTTGGCTTCGAGGGGCTCCAGCCCTTCAGGGAGGCCACTTCTTCCAAGCCCTGAAAACTGAAAGCATGGTTTCAAAGTAGGTATGAACCTGGAGTCTGCAAAGACATGGAGGTTTCCCCTCTGTCCCCTACTAGAGCAGAGCCCTACTATGATGCTTCATCCTGAGACAACCTTTTTAGCCAAGCACAAGCGATCACGGCCAACTCCCCCAGATCAGGTTTACACTCACTTCTTTGTTGACTTCTCTGCTGCTGTCCTCCGCTGTCCCCACTATTGTTTGACTGACATCGGGAGGGTTATGATGGCTTTCCTGTGGTGACAGTGGCTGTGAATCCACCTTCCACTGCGGTGTCTTCCTCCAGTGGTGGCACCAGCTCTGAAGGCTCCATGCCGCCCCAGCAAGAACCCAAGGCCAGAACCTGGTTCAGCCTGCTCACCAAGCCATCTCAGAAACAAGGCTGATGGCTGGCAGTGCCGGGATGCAGGGAACATGTGTCTCAATCCAACTTGACCTGTTTCAGATTCTAGGCTTGTCTGTGTCAAGCACCACAGCAGGCCTTGTCCTTGTCTTGATGGTCTTCCCATGGGTGGTGATGAAAGAACAACTGTGTCACACAGCAACAAAGATGGCTATGAGATGGCTGCAAATTATATCAACGGATGCTCCGCAGATTTGCATGCACCTGCTTACAGAGCATTGCTCGGCATGGCAAAGCCTGCTATCCATGATTGAATGGATGGCTAATTTCATTTTGTCCCATCCCTCCATGCCCTCACCCTGTTTTTCAATGTGGCAAAAATTGTCATGTCATCTTGGAGAGCTATTGAGGAAGAAAGACATTTTCTGCGTCCCTCCAGGAGAGGGGAATGGGGGGGTTTATTGATTTATTTTCTTAAAACAAAGAAAAACAGGCGGGATGAGGCCAATTTGAACCTGACTGTTACTGGAAGACTATAAGTCTAAAAGGCTATATTTTGTTGTTTTTGGTGTTTTGATGGGGCTACAGTGTAGTGCTGTCTATCTAACTCATTACATCAAACCTTCTTAAAGAACAGTAAGACCGCCATTCAGCTACAGATGTTACAGCATCTGCTATGCAGATACCCTAGTTTTTTGTTTTTTTTTGTCCAGGTTTTGAGACACCTGTCTTTGAGACTTCTGCCTGCATCCCAATACAGTGGAGTTTAGTTTGAGTGGCTCAAAATGCTGAAATATTACAAAGAAATTAATCAACAGCTGTGTGTCTTTCAGGAGAACAGTTTTCTGGTTATTCAGGAAATTCCATAGACCTCACTGTCAACAGTTTTCATCAGCTCTACTGAAGAAATACTCCTTATGGAAATGTTTCAGAGAGCTGATTAGCATATTACTGATGACACTTTCTGGAAAGATGTGAAAAATAAAAAAATCACAAAATCACAAAATTTCCCTCAGACATGCAAAAAATTGATTTTTCAAAACCTGAACAAATAGAAGTGCACTGCATGCGTAGATACAACAAGAAGGAAACAAGAAATACGCTCTTTCAAAAATTGGGTGAACCGACCCTTCAACTCATCTCTGACCCTAACCCATCATCCACAGTGGTGAAGCCATGTACACACGCCTGATTTATGTCTTTTAAGCACTCTCAAACAGCATTCCTTTCTCTTTTTGCTTTCCTCTTCAGTGGCAGCAGTTTTGGCAGATCAGGTGCACTTGGCTAGTGACAATAACAAGTGTGTGTGTGCGGGTGTGTTTGTGTGTCTGTGCATGGAGGCGTGTGAAAGCTGCGTGTTATGATTAACTGAGGTGGATGATGGAGGTGACCCAGAATCTGCTCCTTCAGCAGATGTTATGCTTCACAAACAGAGCGAGAGCCATCTTTTTTTTTTTTTTTTTCCTCATCTCTCTGCGTCTCGTCCTCTCATCTTAGGTTCTCCTTCCCTCACTCTTGGATTTTATTTTTTTTCCAACAACATGGAACAAAAAAAACAGCCTGAGCCTTCAGATGTTCCTGCATCATTTCCTTCGTTATTATTTATTTTGCCTTCTCGAGGGAGACTTGTCTGACCATCTTGTTTCCTGTCTGATTTGGCTCATATGGGGGGTCAGCGTAGTGGGAAACACACAGAGACAGCAGATGAGGATTTGATGGCGACAAGCTTCAGTCCTATGTGTTCTGTAGGCGCCTCAGATTGGACAGTAGCCGATCAAAACACTTTCTTATCATTCACACATGCTGCTCCTCTGTCCTATGATGCCCCATAGTGTCTGTCCAGTCGGACGACAGTGTTTTCACCCTTCATGTAGAATACACAACAGCTCTCTCCTTCATGGTTCTCATATTAAAATAGTTTGGCTCCCAGCGCTGATGCAAAATATCATGCTCAAATCATCACCACTTCCACTTAGGAGACATCTGTGCTGGAAAGAAGCTTGGGTGCCGCAGAGCCACTGGCAGATGGTCTGAGCGGCTTTGAGCTGATCGCTACTTCTTTCAAAAAAGAGTCTGTCCGAAATTATGAATCCAAAGGCAAATGTCCAGTGGTGGGAGTGGACGAACAAAGAGGAGTCCAGATGAGCATCGTAAAAAGTTGTGTGTGAACATGAGGAGTGTGTGAACGAAGGAGGGAGATCGAGAGAGGGCGTGCACATGGGAAAAAGGCTTGGGCAGTACATACCATTCTCAGTGTCCCGTGGAGAATGCCAAGAGCCAGACCCTAAATCCTCAGCCATGCGCCCCCTGGACTCCTCCATAAAAATGCTTCACTTATACCACGTATATCCTGCTCGCTATATATTCTCCTTCAGCCTCGCATTGCTGCCATAAACACCCTCTCTGCTATGGAAACAGACAACCTCATTCACCTGCCAACACACGCACATGCACACAAACGCTACTTACACAACCAAATCAGTTAATAAGTAGAAAATATATGCAGGTTTATGCAGCTGGCTGAGGGGAGGAAAAGACACCAACATGGCAAAGAGACAAAAACTCAATGGTGAGCCTCCATTTGACCAATCAGCACTGGTTTGAAAAGCCAGAAAAAAGCAACGAGGCAGACATTACTAATTTATTGGAATAGTGTGACATTTTGGGGAACACACTGACACACTTTCTTGAGAGTTGGATGAAAAGATTGATACCACTCTCATGTAGCTGGAGACACATACAAATTGGCTCTGTCCAAAGGTAATAAAAACCATCTGAGCAGCAACCCACATGGTTTTGTTTGTTTAATTCCTACAACACACAGAGTGTAAAAAAGAAAATCTGTGGTGTGACAGGGGTCAGCCTTAGTGTTGAACTACTCCTGAGAAAGCGAATGGGGGTATTATCTGAACTACGCAGCACCAAGTGAGATACTGTGCTGTGCAGCAAGTTCCTCGAGAAACGTAATCAATTACAATTATTTCACAACAACGACAACAGCTTCCTTGTTCTTAACATGTGACTGCCATCAAAGCAATGGAGCTTTAATGGCATTAGCAACTGTCAATCACTGAATGTTACATTGTAATCCTGACACTGTCATCACAGCACTGTTGCTCGTTACTGAGTATGCGTTACTGCTCAACACTGGTGGTTGATACACCAGCACAGAAGGACAACGGGACAGATGGACCAGGGCTGATCCATAGTGTTTCCCTCGTCCCTCTCCCCATGAGGTGAAATGTCATAAGCGAGTGCATTTGTTTTCGTATGTATCATATCCAAACTTACCGCCCAACCTGCCTGTCATGCATCTGCCAGAGGCGCATCTGCTAAACACTTCCCGACACACACCATCACACCTGTGACAGCCACAAACATGAGGGTCACAAACTGGTCTCAGAGATGAAAACACACACGAATGGTGCACAAAAGCACACGCGAACGGCTCTTTGTGTGGGTTTGATAATGCACAGAAGCTAATAAAATACAAGCAGCTGCTGCATTTAAGGAAGAACATATGAAACACTAACAATCCTTTAAATGCTGTTACATCGATGCTCAGTTTCCACAAGTGGCATGTACGCGCCTGCATACAAACATGCATATGTGCTGTTTCAAAGAATGGAAAAAGACAACCATGGCACCTGCATTGTGACCACGGCGCATGAATACACACACAAGATGACACGTGGGGGTAAACACAGGTTCTTCTGACCAACACATACAAACTGAGGAATGCTGAAGAAAAACATTTGTTTAGTTTTTCTTCAGTCTGTTTTACATGAATGTTTGACATGCATTGGATAAATCTGTCATTTGGAAGATACTGAGATCTCAATCTCAATTCTGTGCAATTTCTTATGGGTTTTGAGAGAATGCAATAAATCAGCCTGCATCCTCCAATTAATCTGCTAAAATGTAGAAAGTCCTCAGGCTGGAAGAGCGTTTTGTACAACACAGAGCACTGCCACGGCGTCTTTCAGAGCTCCACACCGCTGCCAGCTTGAGCAATCTTGGCTGTTGTTACCAGAATTTAGCTAAACGCATTAAAACTCCAGGAAACAACAAATTTGACTGAAAAATGCAGACCGGCAGACAAAGTAACAGTTTATTGACAAAAATACTGAAACTCGTGGTGAGCTGTTTGGAGGCAGAGCTGGATAACTGAGGCTGGACATGGCTGACAGGCAAAGGGGCTACGCTTGACGAGGAGGAGGAGGAGGAATCAGGACAAGCTGGCAACCAGAGGTGAAGAAAGCCAGGCTTATATACTGCTGGGCTGATGAGCCTGATGTGCAGCAGGTGTGCAGGTGATCAGGCAGGAGACAGCAGAGGGTGGAGGAAGCCACACCCGGCCTCAGACAGACATGGGGACAGACAGACAGACAAATAGCATGAAGGGAAAGGGGGAAAGGAAAACACGAGGGACAGACAGGTGAGCAGATCCGAGCAAACGTGACAGAAATGACAAACAAAACAGAAGCAAGCGAGCTCAGCCTTGGCAGTCAACCGGACCCCCTCACACACCTGACACCCCTTTATGGGATAAAAAATGACTTCACGAGCATGTTAATATTCAGAAACCTTTGGAGACTCTCCATCGTGTTATTCTGAGCTCTTACTGTCACATCCTGTTTCATCCAGGTGTATCTCTTGACACCTTCTGTATGATGATGACGATGATTATTTGTTGTTGTTGTTGTTGTTTACAATAAACAAGCTAATATTCCACATTTAGAAGTCCATATAGCTGTGGTGCTGAAACAGTGCGTCTCAGTCAGTTTTATTTGAAGCCTTAATGTAATTTCCCTTCTATTTAGAGTTTATGTTAATTCATAAGGACTGTTGATCAGAATTATGCGAGCGGATGGTCTATGCTTGGAATATGAGCTTGTATCTAGATGAAATATATGCAAATTCACTCTCTGAGCATTTTAATGAGATGGAAAGTTGTAATTTTGTGGCTTTGAATAAGACACCAAGGAGAGCTCACACTGAATCACGAGCATGACAAAAGTGGTGATTTTGTCTTTCACTTAGAAATATGCTGAAATTAGAAGACAGGGATTATCCTGCCGACTGTTGAATCACCTGTGACGTCACACCCTCTAATCTTTTTGGAATCCATATGATCCATCACGGGATAACCAATATACCCAAATTAAACAACAAGATAAATCATTTGTCCATGCCATCCAGAGTGACGCGGAAAAGAATTCTGTGGACAGGAAGACACTGTTTGTCTGCGCCCTCCATAACCGTAACAAACCCTTGTTAAACAAACAAATCTCTTTTATGAGGTGATGCTGAGGTTAAGGTTTGGTTAGGATTAGGCACAAAAATTACTTGGTTAGGGAATCTTAACCAAGATTGGAGGATCTTCATTGTCCTGGTTACAGTAATAACTAAGTGCTTGCGGTTAGGGGACGACTGCTTTCGTGGTTGAAAGAAACCAACAGTGACTCGTGGCAGGAAACAGGTCAAAGTGTTAAAGTTCCACGTTTTTGTTGACCCATTCCTCACCCTGACCTTCCCCTTATGTGGTCTTCGTGGCTCTAAAATAATGGAATTGCACATCCTCCTTTGTTTCAGAACCTGAGGGTTCTTCACTTCAATATCGACATATTTCACTTTGGGTGTATCTGCTGGGATGAGTGATGCTGACATCTGAGTGCTGCAGCACAAAAGCACTTCATGAACAAACAATAGTTAGAGCATCATGTCTGAAGTGTCCCAGTCATTCTGAGCTGCACACACCTGATGGACAGGAGGTCCTGGACTGTCATCCATACATCCTGAACTATGACAGTAGTTCACGCACTCTACTGCACTTCACTCTGCAGGCAGTCAGTGGTCAGACTGGCCTCTGACTGAAGCTCGACCGGATCTTTAATCCTTCATACCTCAAGAAGTCTGTGCTGAACTTCCACTGATCCTGGCTCACAGGCATCTTGACCGTCAGGATCAGTTATGATGTTATCTGCACCAAATGTGTGTTTCCTGTCGTTCAGTAAAATAAAACTGCTCCATGTTTGGACTTTGGCTAAACCAGAATATTACTGATGGAGTGTGAAGCAAAAAATGTGAATTTCATACTGAGTGCTCCAATTTGATCGTTCTGAGACAGACAGCAATCTGGCTTGTGATGGACACATCAAACACTGTTGTATGACTACATCAGTGACTTATATACAAATAATGTTTGCTGTTTTCATCACCTCTTGTGAATATAATACAAAATGAGTGATTTACATGCTGTTTACAAATGTTGCACTTGTGTACAGATGTATTCAATGTTGTAAACAACATTTTCCCTTCAAAACTGAATAAAATACAGTTACTGAAAGTTACTGATCTGTTCAATTCTACTCACCTTGATTAAATCACTAAACATAGCGAAGGTATCCCTGCAGGTGATTAATCCTACAACCACTACAAATATTTCTCTTTTCTCCCTCTGACAGGCTGTTCATGTAGCAGGGAATCTGTGCAAGTATGAAAAGTGAATGAAGTTAAGAGAGGAGAGAGAATATGAGTTTATTTTTCTCTGTCACACGAGATAAAGCTCAGAGTTAGTGAAGAAACATAATAAGATAATTCTGTTAAAGCTAAATAGACCCATACGTGCCAAAGGCATCTGGATACACAAAGCTTGATCTTTCTGTGTGTGTGTGTGTGTGTGTGTGTGTGTGTGTGTGTGTGTGTGTGTGTGTGTGTGCGCAAAAGAGAAACAAAGTGTGTGCATGCATTTGCATGCTGAAGGGCCTGGCTCATAACTCAGCTGAGTTTGTTTGGTTGCAGTCTTACAGTACTGCCTTGAAATCACATTACAGATAATCAGATTTATTGTGTTGTCTTCAGAGAAGCTCAACGCGGAAAAGTATTTCAAACTATGTGTCTTGTTAAACTCAAGACACAAATTTAAAGACTAAAAGACTCTGCTGCAAAGAAATGCTCTTTGTCTTTTGCTCTGTGTGTATGTTTACGCCTCTAAATTCTCCCTAAATGGTCAAAACACGCCTCAGTTTTCACTTACATGCTTCTGACGTGGATTTTTTGCAGGGTCAGAGATGAAACAAGGTCAGTGCTGCAATGGAGATAACTGCGCTGGATGAGAAGATCAGGGCAGTCCATGTAAAAACAGTTTATTATTATTAGTTTTTATTATTTATTTATTTTTCTTCAAATATGTGTCTAATGAGCTCAAATAGGCTTTTTAAGGCAAAATCTGAAATGGCAAGAAAATGTTGCCTTGCCAGATTTGCGGGCTCGCTGAAGCCTGCAGGGAAGCTGCAGGAATCCTGAGCAGTGTGTGTAACAGCCAGGTGGCTCTGGGGCCAGTGTGGAGACAGGCCTTCCCAGAGTGGAAAGGAATCAAATCTTCAAACAGTTAAAGGCCCTGCTCTTACTCTTAATTACTCCAGCTGATTAAAGCTGAGGACAGGTTGAAGGTGGGCAGAGCTGTGATGGGATTCTGCTGAGATTATGCAGTAAAAGAACTTTTACACAACAGTCATAGCAAGAAAACAGTCTCTCTCTCTCTGCTCTGCTTTATTAAAGTGTCCAAGGAAGACATGACAGTCAGCCAGCCTGCACAATACCATCATTAAATGTATTCGTTATATCTGTGCTTTTCCTGCTATGGTCAATAAAGTGGGAATATATGGTCACATTAAACTTTCATATTGGGAACATTCACTTCTTTTTCCATTCACTTCGGTGAAAGTGCGTACAACTGAATGAATTAAGTATGCAGGTCCTGTGTTGGTGCTGTTCTCTGGCCACCTCTGTTAGACTCACAGGAAGAGTTCACTTTTATTCAACTTTGCCGTGTGACTTCATCCACAATGGTGATGTGCTGTGTTTGGAAATGGAAAAGTAATTATTCAAGAGCTATGTTATCAGCTTGTTTTGTACAATATTACACTACCAGACAACCAACTACAGCATCATTTCCACAGTCTGTTTACAGCCTATGATTCTGAATTGTGTTGAATAAATCTCCAAACCATGTTAAATGTTCATTCACTCAAGCATTCATCGATGGTTTTCCTATTAACTGTGAAGTGCTGGCAAGTGGTCCAAGGTGAAGGACACGTCATTACACATCTCTGATTGTGAGCCTGCAAAGCACCTCTACAGTGCATTCAGTTCTGCATCATGTAGCACGCAACTAGGCTGTACCTGTGGCCCAGATGCCACAGGATGTATGCCACACACAACTGCTGTATGACAGCACACACAACACGCAGCAGGCCAAAATGAACCAGTTTAGCAGGTGGTAGAGATGAAGGAACACCTGATGAGGAAACTCAGTGATAGCAAGATTTGGTACCTCTCAGAGCTGAACCTCGAGCTCCAGCAGCTTCTCAGCTCTTTGCTTTCAAATGATAAATCAGTTGAAGTGAAACTAAAGCTGTGGCACTGACACAATCACTGCTCCACCAAAATGAGCGCCCTCCTCCTCCCATTGCTATGCATAATAAGCTTCTCAGATGCTGTGAATATTTTCTTTAGGTGCCACTCAGCATGTTGTTTGAGAGAGCAAGACCAAACCATTTTTACAAGTTCTGGTTCTGTTTTCATTTACATTTGTGACATTAGGTGAATAAAGTTTGGCAAGAACTTAAGAAATTAATATACAGGTACAGGATTTTAACACAGAATAGCTCCACACTTGTAATGAATGAACCAGTTTCGACCGCAGATAAAACAAATAATATGGCTCATCGGACAGAGACACACATGTCTCCTGCTTTAGATTACCGATGCTTATTTCTTATGACCAACTGTTACTTATTATCTCATGCCAGTGGCTGTGTACTGGCCTTAATTCTAAAAATGGAAAGAAAAGAGGAAATTAGAAAATTAAACCAGTGTCTTTGTACTCACTGGCCGGATCAGCTGATGTACGTTACATTAAAGCTGTCTGAGCTGCTAACATGAGGTGTTTGATGATGTCACCAAAGAAAGTCAAGGGGTTCATCTGGCGTTTGCCAACTGTTCCCAATTCTTCATGTGGTGTTTAATTTTCACCCTAATCAACATCAGTAATGCATCAGCCCACAGACTGAGGCACAAAAGTGCATAATTTCTAGCAAGACCCTGTAGACATGTTCTGTAAATAGACATGTAGCCATGCATGTAATAAATACATTAGTGACCGTGCGCACACACAAATACAAAACTCCACGTATCGGGCCTGTCATATCTGTGCGCTGACTTATGCACCACTGTAATTCAATGTGTGACAGCACACATACTGCAATATACATGCTGGGATGGGACTGAGGGTGGGGAGCTGGATGACAAGGAGCTGAGGGTATAACAGAGGTGGAAAAGCCCCACAGGAAGCCGGAGGAGAGGACCACATGTTCTCTGTCATCTGAAGGACAGCAATGCTGCACAGCCCTCCATTAAATGAGGACCCAAAGGGAGCACTGTCAGTCATGTGATGTCGGCCCTTTAGTAAACCAGTGTTCAAACAGCACGTTTTCATCTGAACAGAGGTAACTGACCGTTGATTGACCGTTCCCCAAAGCCCTCCCTCTGCCAGTCATCATCCAATCGTAGTTTAGTGACGTAACTGGACATGGAGGGTCAATCAGGTTTACAGGCTTTACTGAGACTAATATGCTGTACACAAGGAGTTGCCTCAGGCTCAGTTCAGTTATTAGCCTCTAAATACCACAAAATAAAGCTCAAATCTAACCTCTGTGTTGCTTGTCTGTAGAAAACATTTACACTGATGAGGACGCTGTACTTTTTACCTCTAACTTGTAGCTTCAGCCCCAATCTTTCCCCATGTATGTGACACACAAGTGAATGTTTTCCAGGGAGGAGGGAGACAGTGTTTTCAACCAGCTCACAGGGTTAACGCTAAGTCCAGCTGATACATTCTGCTCCCAACAGTTGTTATTTGAGGCAAAATTGATAGTCACAGGAATTTTGAGAGGTAAATGTGCCAAAGTTTTCAAGCAGCAGATTTACAGTGCTAGAAGGTGACATTTCACACCTGCAATAACAGTAACTGGGAGAGAGCTGGCCGAAAGGTCGATGGTCAGTTAACAGATCTCCTTCTGTGCCTCTGCATCAGTGGGTAAGAGAATCCATGTGCACACATGATCACTGAATTCTCATCCCTTTAGAGTCTCAGTCAACTGTAACCTGAGTGTCAGAGCTGGTATGTTCAATCCTACCGTTCCTTCCATAATCCCCTTCTGCTGCTCGCACTGCCCTGTGCAAGCTTCATCCCACTGTCCATTATTAATGGAGCTGAGCCTGCAGCTATGACAAACCTGCTGCTACACACAAATATTTACACTCAATAGACTTAGTGTGAGTCTCAGTGTGTGTTCTGAGATGTAAAAGTTGTGTAAATTGCCAATATAGAGTTGCCTCAAAAAGCAGGACGTTGCTTGTGTGCCCGCAGTGCAGAGCATTGATACGTGACGACAAATTCAGCAGGAGTACTGCTTTGTCAACAACACCAATCAGGGTGTATCACAAAGGTTTACTGCTTTGTGTGTGTGTGTGTGAGAGAGAGAGAGAGAGAGAGAGAGAGAGAGAAAGGAGATGCAATGGAGAGAGAGAGAGAGACGTGTTTCAGATAGACAGATCAGATCTGGCAGGTCTGAATGACAGCACTCTCCCTCGCTTTCTGTCTGCTTCAAAGCAAGAATGAGAAAAATGGAGAAACCATATTAAAAGCATGAATAAGAAAAGAGCTAGGCCGGAGAGCTCCCGTGGGAAGCTGCTGGCTCGCTATAATAGATGGCAGTCATTGCAGTGTCAGTGTCAGAGCAGAAGAGCTGAGATGAGCAGCTTCATTAAGATATCAACATGACGCCTCAGCTATATATCCATCTAGCCTCAGGCTCTTTCTGTCGCAAGATTAAGAAGCAAGAGGATATGATGGAAAATCAATTACAGAGAGGAAGAGAGAGAGGATACACACACAGAGGTGAACAAGTAAGTGTGCCCGTACACACAAATAAGATGAAGAGAGCGGAGCAGCTGATCCTCAGTCAGCAGAGGAGGTCTTCACCCACTGAGACTTTAATGTCACTGAAGCACTTTTCATACACAGTGAAGTTGCCAGTTTACTATGTTCATTTTGCATATAAAAAACGTCTAAATCAGTGAACAGACAATGCTCTTAAAATTAGACTGTGAGTCTGTGAGTATGTATGGAAACGTTGGTGCATTGAAACATGCACTGTGGTTGGTTTGCAAGTGTAGTTGAAATATACATCAGGACATGTGATACAGGGTCCTGGTCAACACTTTAAGCACTTCACTGACTCTCTCTCATTGACTTTGTAAAAATTACAGGAGAATCTTATGCACACTGGACAACATTCAGTTTTTCACCCTCATTATTCTTTCATACATATCCAATTGTGGATCTATAAAAGAAGAAACAGGCATGCAAAAGGATGCAATTCTAACGTCAAGGGAATAAAATCCAGAGATAAAAATACTCTTTTTCTAAAAAAAAAAAAAAAAAAGGCTGACTGAAAGTGTGTGTGTGTGTGTGTGTGTGTGTGTGTGTGTATGTCAGATGTACCTTCATGAGTCAATGTCACACTCATGGCTGTGTGACTACTAACGATCATATTTTTCCATTGTGCTAAGAAGGACGCCTTGCTAGAAAGAGTGATTTTCTTCTGTGTAGTTATGCAGCATCCAGCTGTAAGATAACGTTCTGTTACCTCATCCAAACTAATTTATGTTCACATGCTGCACAGAAAACACAGCCTCCTCAGTGATTTCAGTGAGGCCGCTGTGATGCAGAGGGCTGGGGCAGAAACAACACAGGGCCAGGACACACAACGTGATGTCATCAGCCAGGGAGCTGCAGTGGCTTATAAATGTAACATGAACTGCATTGAATTTATCTTGTGGACCTCATGATTAATGCAGCACATGATAAAATAATCTATTATGAAATCTTAATAGTATCATAAACCAATGTGCAGTGAATTTGATGAGCCTTCAAACTCACGAATCTACGGTTCAAACCAGCCTGTCCAGAAGCAACAAGAGCCTCTTTAGCCTTTTGTTCACACATGGAAGCTACGGTACTCTTCCAGTTTAACATATCCAGTTACGGTTAGCTTGCTGTGCCTAGATGAGGGGTTTTCAGACGAATCGTGGAACTGGATAAGTGTTTATTTTCACAGCTTTATGCTGACCATGTGGTCTATGGTAAGGGGAAGCTCGCCCCTGCACCAAAGGCAGACTGTGAAAACAGTCTGAGCTGGTCCTGGAGCTGGATTTTGCAGACTTGTATACCAACAATAACAACAACAAATACTGTCCAGTTTTGCTAGCAGTTGGTGTGATAATAGATGTCCAAGTATTGTCAGATGTGTATGGAGTATGGAAGGTCAAAGGTGAAAAAAAAACTTGAAACTTGAGCATTATTTAGTGTAACACTCACTATGGACAGCTTCAGTGTAACCTGGTGTATTTTAGCAGGACATGTTTGTTTGATGTCTGTGTTGTAGTGACAGTAGAGGTAAATGTGTGGTGGCGTTGGGGTTCTGTGACATTAAACACAAAGGTGGTCCTTGGAGAACTCAATCAGCCTCTGAACTGCTCTTAAGGTCCACAGCATATTGATCTGCAGGCACTCTACACAGCGGTCAGCTGTGCAGGCTGAATGTTGAGCTGATCTGGTGAAATTGTTCTTTTGGACGTGACTAAGTGAGTAAAACCAACATGAGTGGTTCACAATAGACTTCAAATGTGATTTGGGTTTGTAATTAGATGACTTGTTGGTATTCAAGAATCAATATCCTTGCTGCGCTATGTGTTGCTGAGTGTGAGTACTCACAGTGGAATGGAATGAAACCCAAACCTGAGCACACGGCAGCAGCTACAGCGGGAAGTATAATCTATTCAATTGTGTCAAGCTTTGACAGTGGCAGCACGGACATTAAAACTATATTTCAGTTATCCATCAGACATCTAAAAACTCTTGTACACAAGTTGTATTGAATGTGTGAAAGCCCCTTGTGTTTAATACAGAAAGATTTCCAGAAATATCTTGAACTAGTATCTCAAAATATTCCACTCTGTCATCCACGCCCCATTCATCTTTACACTTGATCCACAAATGCAGCAGATACCAAACGTATTGCACTTCCTCTAACTGAAACTGTCTCTTCCTGTTTCCAATTCCCTGTTCTTGCCTGGGAACACTTTACTAACCCTGGAAACCAGAAGGATTAGGAAATAAGCACAGATCCTCTTCGGATAATTTGACTTATAACTGATGATCAACTGCAATTCATATGGATGTACCATTACACAGATACCGTTACAGACATTCAGGTGTGTAATGCCAGCAGAGGCTAATGTTGCCTCAGGCAGAAAGCCTTGGCTACACACGTCTGCTAAATTCACTTCTTTCAAACTCACACCACCAGATTTCTTTCATTTTCAAACTTCACATCCTTAGACCCTACTGACACTGACTCAAGTGACATCACTCGAGGCTATTTATCAGATTTTGGTTGCCCTCGAGTTCCCCTGTAATCCTGTTTTAACCCTCATCACTGCTGGATGAATCGCAGTGTCGCTGCTCTGACGACAGGCTGCGTGTTCTTCAATCAGAGGATCATCACATAAATGACCAAAGAATTTTGAAATTGCTTGACCTCCCTGGTCATGTGATGACGCCTGATCAGGTGCATGTGAGACTCACATCCTGTCACTCTGGCTCACAGAGACTTCAAATTAATGAATCCCCTGAAAAGTTATCATTTAAATGGTGATTTGTCTGAATTCCCTGTTGTACTTAAAACAGCTGGCTGTGCTGAAAGTTGTTGATGTTAAACTTTGTGACTCTAATTTAATACACCACTCATTTGTCACTGCTAACATCCATTCATTCTTAATGCGAGCGATGGGAAGTTTGCACCGGAGCGGACTGACATCAGGAAAACGTAGAGAGCTGGGATAACGGTTGTCCAAACAACAGGAGTCATAGCAACAGACAGGCAACATGACTAAAACATTAGCTGGGAGTCCATGAAAGACATAGAGGGGTAATTGATATCCGAGAGGGTAAACGTTCACCTGCCTAATTATAAATACTGTGTCTACAAGCATTACTGTCGTCCACATAACCTGGACACATCATCCACAGTGATGATGTCGGCCCTTAAATTGTGGGCATGTGTGTGTGTGTGTGTGTGTGTGTGTGTGTGTGTGTGTGCATGTGCTGCTGTGTTGAGAGATGCCAACACAGGTTTGAAAAAGCATCCGGCGGTGAGTTCACTCATCGTACAGTTTTTACTGTCTATCTGTGCACAGTAATTAATGAGTCACTGGCGCGATGAGTTTGTCAGTTGGGATTTCTGGGTGTCAGGAAACAGCAGCGATAGCATATCTGTGCTGACGCTGTCAAAATGTCTTGTTTGTCTCATCCAAATGTCAGGCAAACATCACAGACGAACGCCGTCTACCTTTCTTCCCCATTTGTCCTCTTTCTCTCCCTCCTCTTTCTCTTTCCTCCCAGCTGTGTACAGTAGATCACATTATATCTTGGTTCTTCATGTATAATGGATCAGCTCAGAGGCAGCGGATCGCTCGCCAGCTTCACGTCACTTTGCTCTCAGCATGTCTTTAATTTGCTGCACGTAAAAACCTACACAGGGCTGCTGCAGCGCTGTGGGAAAAGCTGTCTGCACATTTGGAGCAGGAAGCCACTTTCTCCTCTGTTAAATTCAAAATATAAGCAAGTTTTACAAGTTAAAATATCAGAGTGTTTAACGCTTTGTACTGAGTCACATTCAGTGCACGCTCCAGGCTTAAGCTGAAATATTGCCATTTCCAATATTATTTCTTGAATGTATTTATTTGGTCAATTTCTTTACAGGTTATTCGTTCATGGTTCAAAAGTAAAACTGCAAGTGAGGTGAACTAATTCTATGATTTCCATTTCCTGACTCCTTCTATCCCTGAGGTGGGACAGGTTCAATTAACTGCGTCAAGACAGAGAAAATATAACAACCAGCAAAGGGAATGGGACAACTGGAGAGTGAGCATTGCAGGAGGAATGGGACGGCGTAATGGGAGGAGATGCAGTGGAGGATACAGATATGGTTCATCTAGAGTGTGAGGAGATAATGAAATAAAGGGAAGAGGAGGAAGAAAGACTTTGAGCAGAACAGCAAAGGGAGAGTGTTTAAAGGACTCCCTAATTAGACAGGGTGTAAAAAGGAAAGATTATTACCATTAATGGGGGAAATAGGTGAGATAAGAGATTTTGATGCAGGCCAGGAACACTTAATGTCAGAGAGAGAAAGAGGGAGTGGTGGAGCGAGGGGTGACGCAGGTGCATTATGAATGTGATGGACTGGTTCAGGGTTTTCAATTTCACCATCACACTCAAAGAGCAGCATGAAGATTAGATTCATTCAGATAGTCCTCACCGAACATCAGCTAATAGCGAGATCACATTGCAGATGACTGTCTGTTTAAGTGAAATTAATGGCTGTGCGTTAACAAGCTGTTTGCCATACGTTTAATGAGAGTGTCTGTACCGTGGAGTTCAGATAACAGCAGCAGCTAACAGCTGGAAAACATTAAAGAGACACCTTCAACAAGATTTCACACATAGAAAGCATTCAATCTTTGGAAATGCATTTTGCACCATATAATTTAGCATTTTTCAGCGTGAACACACTATTTACTCCAAACCTCAGCATGTGGAGCAGAACTAGGACAGTGTCTGTGTCCTCTTTGTTGAGCTGTAGTAACCATAATGTTCCAAATTTGCAATATGGGCTTTTGTCTGCTTGGACTTCTTGCATAAAATGGCAAAATACATTAATTTATTGTATACTGTAAACACTGCAGAAACAATGAACTATGAAAATCAATAGTACATCCAGTACGATGTCAGCGCGTAGTGTAGCACTGGCACACAGTCAGTTTCTCCCTCCTCATCTTTCCTTCTTAGAATCCAAACACAGATTTAAAACCACACATTAGTATGAAAACAGGGTTTTAATCCTGTTATCGGAGAGAGAGAGAGAGAGAGAGAGAGAGAGAGAGAGAGAGAGAGAGAGAGAGAGAGAGAGAGACCACGGTGCCACCGCTTTTCTATTTTACTTATGTAAAAGCATGAGAGTGGAACTTAACCTTAAACTCCTCTATGTGTGGAGAGAAAGCTCAGCAATTTAAGGCGCACAGCTTTGTGTCCCACTGCCCTGCAGTCATTTCCCGCATTGATTGGCCACAGGGGCGTCTCACACTGATGACATCAGCATCAGACTGAGGAGATTAACAAATGTGATTTTCGCTGACAGATAAAATGTCTCTGTTTCACCAGGCAGGAGCAATCTGCTCCTAATGTGCTCTGAATGTGTGTGTGTGTGTGACCACAACATGCGTCAGAAACCAGTCTGGGTCAGTGTTGATTAAATAAACAATTGTGTTTACAGAGCAGACCTTCTCTTAACAGGCATGCATGAAAAACATACACACAGACACGATACACCCGTTAACATCCCACGCCGTCACACCATGTTGTTCACGTCACTCGTGATGAAGAACCAAAAACTGTGGCTTCTTCATCAGCTGAGTGTGATTTTTCACACACACACACACACACACACACACACACACACACACACACACACACACACACAAAATCATTTCTAAGAAAGGACAGCAGTGTCAAGTCTAGAATTTCCTTCAAGCACCCAAAATCCCCCCAAAATTTCCTCAGAGATGGAGGTTTTGAAGCTCCTCATGTTGAGTTTGCCAACATCAGCAGAGAGCAGGGAGGAAATTTAAAGATTTGGGTGGCAGACCCAGCAATTTGGATGTCATAACAAAATCAGGGAGGGAATCTTTCATTAACATTTGCAGCTGCCACTGACTGAGTGTGTGCACACTTACGATATGTGTGTGTGTGTGTGTGTGTGTGTGTGTGTGTGTGTGTGTGTGTGTGTGTGGTGTGCAGGAGACAGTGACTAATATGAGGCTCCTTGCATAATCACTCAAACCATATAACTCAGCCCAACCCTAATGAATAAATAACAGACAGATCAAATACAGGAGTCTTCAAAAGAAAATACACATGAAATATGCAAGACTGGCTTTTACATACACCTCCTTCCCTCTCTGAACGTGTCCGAAATGTTGAAGCTCCCACAGGAAATGAAAGCTATCGTATCAGCATTATGCATGACCTCTGTTTAATACGCGTCATTCGCTCTCATTCACAAAGCCGAGTGACTCCACACAGAAAACCTGCGCTTCTGCGCCGCTCACGGCCGTGGATTTGCGATGCGCAGCAGATCCGGAGGAAACGTTTTCCACTGTTGGTGCTGCCATTCATTTGTTTATTGATTTGTGTCTAGATGTGGAGCAATTTCAGGTTTAATTAAATTGCCGTTACACAGCGGCTCTGTTTTGAGCTATTTCCTGGATGAAATCAGCGTTAATACATTTATTCAAGTGTTGATTAAATGTGGATTCAGTTCTCTGCTTGTCCCTGGAACTAAATGATGCAAATATTACAGACAGTTTTAGCAGAATAGAGTTGCTTGATTCTTAGTCTGGTTTCACCAAAAAAAAACAAAAAAAAAAACAAAGAGGCTATTTCCAATTCTTATGGTACATTTCATCCTACAGCATTACAGTATGATAAGGGGGGTGCTTATCTGGTCTCCTCAATCAGGCTCCATTAAGCTTTCACATACTCCTCAAGCCTCATTTTACACTACACCCTGAAAATGTGCCTCTGTGACTTTCATTGAGCAGGAAGTATCCCCTTGAAGTAACTGCTCCAATACACTAATGGACAAAAGGTCATATGTGAAAGCAACCCTTCTCTTCCAACAATGGCCCCCACAGGCTCCTTCCACAGTCCTGCAGAGACATCAACCGTCTGTCTTTGTCTGTATCAACTGTAAAAGGTTTAGCCATCGAAGCCTCAAGCTTCAGACAGTGGTGATCGTGTCAGGAAGAAGAAGTTAATGGAAAAAATACATTAGCTTACTTTGACAACGTCTGTGAATCAATATCTATCCTTTGTCAGTGTTCTGTGTGTGTGTGTGTGTGTGTGTGTGTGTGTGTGTGTGTGTGTGTGTGTGTGTGTGTGTGTGCTGGCCCTTCCTGACTAGGCAAATCAAATTTCTGGCCATCATACCATTACAAAAGAGTGGTCTGATATCTGGAGAAACTACGGAGCCCTGAGGCAGAACAACTTAGGATATTACTTCTCAGAGAGGGGACAAAAACACAGGGGTGGGGGGTGGTTTGGCAAAAGGACACAGACGGACAGAAAAGGCTCTGGTTTTCACCAACTTGGGAACAGACTTTCAAGCAGAAGACAACTTTCAAATGGCCCAGGATGAAAGAGCAGGTCAGCTTCTCTGAGGAGAAATCTGTCAGTGTACATTTACTACTACAATTACCAGCTGCCTCCGCCAACCAGTCAACTTACTTTTACATCCACGTCTGTCCAGACTCACATAATATATATAGTGAAGACTTTGAAGGAATTTAATTAAAGGTATTAAGTTTTGGTGAAATGGAAGTTCTCACTATATTGACATGTATGTATGTACATATATATTCCAGTGAGAAACATGCGTCTTCACTTAGAGACTATTGTTGCAGAGCAGCACAGAGGACTGATAGAGAGCTTCATCACATGGAGCAACAACAATCACCTGAAGATCAGTATCAGCAGAACCAATGAGCTGGTGGTGACTGCAGTGCTTCAAATATGGATGGTGCTATAAAGAAGCCACAGATTGTAAAACGAGGACACTTCACACACATCTTCAACCGCAGAAGACCTGAACGATCAGCACAGTTTGAAGGTGGACGCCAAAGATCAGAGTCATCAATCCAGTGTCTGAGCAAATGTGAAGTTTGGTCACAACCTCTTCTGTGTTCTGGTGTTGAATAATGGCCAGAAAAGTGTTTCTACAGAACATTATGATGTCACAGTGAAGCATGGCATCATGTCATGTCATCGCTTCATCGTTTTATCTTATAAGACATTTGGATAAAATGTTGTCATAATTAGCGTATGAACTCTTGAGTTATGGTTAAAAAATGGGTTTTGTAAGGTCACATTGACCTACGTACCAGCCAGAAGTATAAAAATATTAACACCCTGAATACATCACCTGAATTTACAGAAAGCCGCAGATGCTGTGTGGAACAGTTTTTGGAACAGGGTGCAATTAACAGTTTTCATTCTGGATAAATCTGCAGATTATTTTCTCCATTAATAGTTTCCTTTATATCATGTCAGAAAACAGTAACCAAAAAAAAAAAAAACACAGTTTCCCACAGCTGAAGGTGATGAGTTCAGATTCATCATCCGTCCAAAATGATGATATCCACTTTACTATCATGTATTACAAAGAAAAGAGCAAACCAGCACATTTATGACCACGTGACATTTTAAAATAACTTCTATGATTTAACTGATGGTTAAAAAAATGGTTGCGAATTAATGTTCTGCCAGTCGATTAATGGTTCTGTGATCACAGAACCGTTTTATGATCTTGATGTAATAAGATTTGCCTTGACGAGAACTCATCAAAACAGGGCTGCAGCTGGACTTGGAGACAATAATTCTTCTCTGCAGATGTCACATGTAAGCAGAAGAATAATCGCCAAAAATTGCTTAATGTCTGCTGATTGAACCCACCCGCACCCAAGAGACAGAGAGGTGGAGAGAGGGGCCAAACAGCCAGATATTTATCACCCTCCAGTTTTTTCAGAATTCAGTTTCAAGTGATGACATGCCTCATTCATCACAAGCAAAAAAAAAAAAACTGTGACACTCAGTTCAAGACCCACGGATTCACACTCTGAGCTCTGCCTTTAGTCTTTCATGTCACCTCATCCAATGAATCATCATCGCACACCGACCTGAACACCTGCAGCTAGTTACCTGTCCTGGACATCAACATGCGACACCAGCAAAGTGAATTAAGACCAGCTGTGAACTTGTTGATACTGCAGATTACAATCCTGAGAGAGGAGGCGGTTTGTATCTGAACTAAGATCTGACACATGCATGCGCACCCACATACAGTATTATACGAAGTCATAAAAGACAAGAGCGTGAGAAGTGTCAGCACGTTCAAGCTTTGGACTGATGATACTGATGATGATGGTGAGGTAATACTGTATTTGTCACGTTATGAATGGAAACTTCAACCTAAAGCTCCTGAAACACCTCGGAAAGTTCAGGCGTCTCGTCCGGAGTGACGCGGTGTTCAGACCACAGCGAGAAGAAGACAGAATCAACTGCTCGCACTGTTACAAAGTGGACCTGCTGCTCCTCCAGAGGGGCCGACAGGTGGGGAGCAAACCGAAGAACACAGCAAACATGGTCAAAACGTGTTCTTACCTGAGCGTGCAGACCCCCTCGTGCGCCCCTGGCACCCCCACACCGCCCGCCGCTCATCTCCGGGCCCGGCCCATCACCGCAGGTACAGTCCAGAGAGCGCAGCAGGCACCATGACCGTGACACAAGGGACAGACAGACAGACAGACAGAAAGAAAGAAAGAAAGAAAGAAAGAAAGAAAGAAAGAAAGACTGGACTCAGGAGTTCTCTAATGTGCCCAAGCTCTGTCCAGGTTCACTCTTGCTTTTTTTTTTGTTTTTCTCTCTCTGTAAATTTCTCTAAATCACTTTTCCAAATGAATTCTCGCTCCTGTTGTGGTGGGCTGGAGTTCGTCGGACTGAAGCAGTCTGCGCGCTCCGCTGTTGGTGCTCTGCGCTCCTGACTTCTGTCAAACCGATCAGAATATAGAGAGCGACTTCCGGTGGAAAGTTTCAAAATATAATCCAAGAGGGTGAAAGTGCTGCAACGTCTGTAGACGAGTCAAAGTCAAACTCAGTCTAAGCATGTGTGTGTTAAAGCCTGATAAGCCTTCCCTGCCATACAAATAGCCTATATACATATATATAAATACATAAACATAAACAATGCTAAAACCAAAACTTTCATTATTCCTTTAGGGAAGCCAGGCAGTGCATTGACAATAACCAGCCAACACAAACTAGAGTATACTGTGTATGATTATTTCGTGATGTTACGCCATGTAAATAGAACTGACATCACTTTGAACGTACCGAAGAGACTCTATGTGAATAACTGGCTGAAAAAGAAGGAGAGGGACTGTAAACAAGTGGCTGTAGTACTTTAGTAATGAATGAAAACACCTTCATCTGTGTAATGAGAATATGTCATTACTGTAAAATATGTGAAATATAATTCAAACCTAGCCTAGAAGTAGTGCTTTATGCATATGAATATATACAGAGACCCATTTATGTGTATATGTATACAGTCCGCCCAGGTGTACACAAAGCTCCAGTGTGTATGTTCGCTTAGTTTAGTTGAACTGAAACAGCCTACAACATAAGCACTGAACTGTGTTACAGCATTCTTATTGCTGTTGTAGCTCATGTATAATGAAGGAAACAGTAACAGTAAAGATTACTGAGCACAAACCAGAAAGAGCCAACAGATGCTGAACGGATTAGTCGAGAGCACAGGGATGTAAAGACGCTGCAGCTGAGCCCGTGCCTGCTGTCGAGACCTGTGGAGACCAGGAAGAGGTTAATTTGTCCCGAGGCAGTATCGATTCTCTTTGAAGGGGGCAGCTTTTCCTTCTTTTCTGTAAATATCATAGCATGATGTCATCCTAGAAAACCTAAAACCAGATGAAGGTAGAAAAACTGATGCTTGTCTATGAAATTGGCCTTTAATTGAAGAAGCTGTAGTCTAATCACAAATCAATCATCCCTCTGTCATGACCATGTTCACCTGTGCCTTTTCTACCATCACGCTTCGGTGCCTTTATTTTTAACCGTAATTCTTTCAACTTCCGGTAAGGTTATTCCTGAATGTGATTAGCTTTACACAGGTTGGTGCCTGGCCAGTGGTCCTGATTGTATGTGAATATTTTTCCTGTCTGACTCATGGAAGCCAGTGCTGGACTGCACACAGTCCAAAGGAATTTTATAGGAATTTATTCTTTTATTCTGGATATTTCTTTAAGTATTAGATATGAAACGCTCCTTAACAAACAAGGACGTGGGAAAGATGTGGAGGTGGAACAAGGAGGAGGATCAGGGGTCATTGAGAGGTTACTCTCAGGTAGGTGTGGGCTGCAGTCAGAAGCAGGTAGGCGGAATCAGGAAAACAGTAACAGGCAGAGTAACACGAGCAGCATGAACGGTTCCATCGTTACGACAGCTCAGAAGATTTGGTGAGTGCCATAATGTTGTGTGACCATTCATGCTGGCATTCAGGCTGCAGCTGTTTGTCCTGACATTAAAATGTAACTGTGATTTGTCTTTTGTTTATGCTCGTTTTATAACACAAATCATCTGAGTGCTGGAAAATGCCCCATTACTCTGTCAATTTATTTATTTCCCAGTATAAAACCGGTATAATTAAATAAAAAAGCAGAAATTGTAAGATTTACTTGACTGTCCTTACTTTATTAATCAAATTGGTCGACAGTGCACTACATTAACTTCAAAGAAGAAGACTTCAAAGCAAACCAGACGTTTTCATTTTAATTTTTGCTCATATATGATGAAAATAAAATGCCAGCTTGTGTTTTCATTCGAATAAAGGTGTCACTCTTGACTGAAATGCACCAATCAGAGGACATGGTTCCCCTGACAGGGTTTCTCGCCAAAGTTCATCAGCCAAGTGTAAGAGATCATTTTTGTTTGACCTTCATTAAACATAACGAATGCACAAGTTTCAGTGTCAAGTTCACAATTAATAGCACTGAATGAGGCTGCATTTCATATACATGTTTGAGTGTTATGCTCCTGCTAGCGTGCATGCTGCCTCACTGGCACAGTGTTCTCCATTTAGGATACTCAACACAGCCAGTGTTAATGATACACCAGGGCTTCTCCTGCTAAGGCCAGGAAAAATATCCATTAAGCAGCTTTACTTTGGTAGTTAGTGCAGAAGAAATGTTGCATTGTACAAACAGTGAATTACACAAAGTATGTGTTGTTGGACATCAATCTAACTGATTAATCTGAAGCTGCAGCTAATTTCAAATTTAAAAAAACTCATTCAACTTTTAATGATTAATGATTTAATCTCATTTCCAAAACAATTTCCTCGTGTAGTACCACAGAATCAAATGAAATATTAGGCTGATGACACCGCTGAAGCCTGAAAGTCAAGTGAGGCCTGTGTCACAAAGCCAACAGGCTGATAAAGCCATGAGACTCATGAGGGAAACCATACTGGAGACTGTTTGTTATTTATTCTCTGACTACGATCCCATGACTTTCAGCCCTTCACACTGGCTGTATGCCTCAGTATCATAGGATGCTCAGCCAACAGAAAAGGGAAAATCAGGTTACATACAGGGACGTCAGGGTTAAAAGGGAATCACTCAGTCAAATAGATAAAGAGCTTTTATTCTTTCTGTTTTTGTGCTGTAAAATAAGGCAAAATGAAAACGTCAATTCAGCTTCTGTCTTATGACAGTTGAAAATGTTAATGTCCTTGTTTTCTCATACATGATGTACATAAGAATGAAAAATCCGAAATTTGACAGAATTATTTCATTTTGACTTTCACACAGACAGAAATGAACCGTCATCATATAGGAACACAGATGGCAGTTCACTCCTTACTCCCCTGATATTACACCTGTTCATTGCTTACGACTGGCATCAGTGTTCGCCTTGCATTTATTTACATGCTACATATTTCCTCTTTATTTTAAAAATAACGATGCCATAAGTCATTCTCTCGTCTGTTGTTATTCATATTTCATTTATCCCCTATGAGTTTCCATTTTTATGGCACTCTGTATTAACAACAAGACACACAGTGATGCATCATTGCACAGACATATTTAACTCAGGCACAGCGCTTCATAATTAGCAGCATACTGAAGCTGCACTTGACAATTATTATGCAAACTGTGCTCAAGTCAATCTTGTACATTTTGCAGATTTCTATTCCTGGTTCAGCTTCATATCTAGAGTACTTGAGAAAGCGTATTATATCTTAGAAACTAGTGTTTAACATGGTGATTCATTTAAAGCCTGTCTGAGTGTCTGACAGCTCAGGTACGTGGTGTGAAAACCCACAGTTTTCTTTTTCAGATTCTCTTGATGTATGGAGAGGCCTGATCAACCCGGATCAGACTTAAACAGGGTCAGACCTCGGTCAAAACAACATCTACGAAAAACATGTTGCTAATGTAGCACCATAATCACCATTCAAAAAAGGGTGTGACTAATGAGGCATCTTTGCATTAAGCAGGACCTTATGCTGACAAGGCCATCATGGCCGCCACAGCCTTTGACTAAGAATCGCAAAAAGTTTCTGGATTCTGTCACATAGCTCCGGGTCTTTTTTCTTTTGCCGTGACCTCGAGATGTAAATGAGAATCCATTAATCTGACGTCTGGTTCAGCATTCTCAGATGAAATTGGATCTCAGTTTAGATGCCGAATGCTCTCAGTGCAGGGCGTTATTGGTTTTCTGCCTCTGCCTCACTCACTGTCATGTTGCGGGTGGTCTTTATGAAAAATGCAATTCAATATCAGAGTGGCCTCTGAGTCTGAGCCGCTGCAGCCATTCAGCATTTTCACATTTTAAAGGTTAAAGAAGGACGTCATGTGAAACATTGCTATGTAACCAACATTTTTAAATCTGCAGCCTGGATGATAATTGATATATAGCTGCGTGTGTATTATAATTAATATATGTTAATGTAGAATAATTGATTAGGTTCCTAGTTGGGTTTTGAATGCAGGACTTTATTTGTGTTCTCTGTGGATTTGTCACTACAAGCGGTACGTTTCACATTCGATCTAGTGTTGATATGAAGTTGATATGAAGCGGCTGTAGAATTGTGATATATTTCATGCGGGCTCCATCACATTTTCACAGAGTTCCAATAATGGACACAAAGAAAATATGCAGTGAGTTACATATATGACATTCCTAAAACCCTTAATGAAACAAGGATGCACACTGATAAACAGGAATTAGGTTTAGAAAAAGACCATGGTTACTGTTCCATATGTGATGTAACTTAAGTGTGTTACAGAACTTTACACAGCACTTAGAATATGATGAGAAAAGAGGGCGAACATGTGCAGATATTGTGCAGGCTTTCTTACATCCGTTACAATCACTGCATTACTGATTACCCGAATAACCACTACAGATGCATGTGTTTACTTGTTGATTCAGTTATTTGTGCATGCATGACAACGGATGGCGTTAAAGGGGCGGGGGGCCCACTGAGGCTGCCCAAATCTACGTGCTAATCCACTTGTTTCATAGTTTCATGGTGTTGCCAAGCAGGTCCGATTAATTCTGGCTGCCTTCAATGTCTGAAGTGTGACTCTGTACCAAAACAGACACAGATGAGAATCATCGCGTGTGTGCATGCAAATGATCTGTGCTTGTCTTTTCCAGCTGGTGCATTTTTTCCTCATCTCCTCGCATTTCTAAGAACTATGTTTTAATAGCGTGAGACAATAACAACAATCTGCAACTCCACATTTCCCCAAACACACCACAGCTTTCTGTCACACAGACAGTAAGAAAATAGGAGGAAAGGAAAGCAGAGAAACAACATCATGAAGTTACTGATGGAAGCTTCACAGACACGCATCATGTCAGCTGCACTCAAGACAGAAACCTTAGTGGAGACAGATGACATTCATAGACCAGGCCTCAATATCCTCTCACACACAGCTACAGACATGCCTGTCCATATATAAAAAACACCCACGAAGCTGTAAATTCATCAATTCTCTCAGTGCCCAATCCTCTCTGATGCTGTCACTCGCCCACACCTATAGCACACTAATTCACCGCCAACCCCGTCACACGTACACACTGAATTAAATGTGTCTCACAAGAGAAGACAGGTAATTACACCACACAAAGCCAATTCGTCTCTGAGCCCTTGACGGTTGTTTTTGATTTGGCGACAGGAGAGCCATCAGTGTGTGAGGCTGGGTCAAGAGGGATTATCTCCCACGTTACCCAGCACAAAGCTTGATATTTATCTTAACCCCGCTGAATGGAGGGGAACTCATTCTGATGCACGCTAACATCCCCCTTCCCCAGCCGTGTTTGTGCCTGTTATTTTGTTTTCTTCCTGTCCATGTGTCATTTTCTGGACCACCTACTTCCTAAACACTGTAACAAGGGTCACACATGGCAGCAATGTGTGATTATTTCCTTGGGAATGGTGTATGTCAGGCCTGTATCTTAAAAAGATGTCGAGGGCAACAATTGGTCACACAAAAGGCTTTTTACAACGTTCTTCACTGGGCACTGGTTCTCTCAAAGACCCGTAAGCAGAGCCTGATGTGTAAAATCAGTGCAGTCTGTGCAGTTATTTTTTTTATCTACCTGCCTTTTTCAAGTGCAGCAAAAAAAAAAAAAATGCATAAAGGTGTGTGTGTGTGTACTGTATATGTGTGAGACTTTTGCATGCTCTTTTAAAGCCTTTGTTGATCTCCATCATTCCACAAAGTCCATTTATATCCAGCTGAACACACAAGATTAGCTGTGTTCTAATGCTGACCTGACTGTTTCAATGAGACCATCATTGACTGACTGATGAGCAGCAGCTGACCAGTCAGACAGAAATCAGGTTCCTCATACTTGAAGTATTAAAAAGAATCCAGTGCAAGAATTTCTTTTCAAGTAGATGCGTTGGATATGTAAGCCATTACACGGTAACCATGGGTGGTTGGCAGTGAAAGAAGAAGAAATATCTGATCAACTGTTCTGAACATGAATGTTGTCGGGGAACATATCTCCACTGGTGTTTGTTTAGCATCGATCTTTTTATCCTGTTTCAGCTGTTCTCTTTATTTGGCATCAGTTGTGACATTTTTTCCACGTTGTGTCTCATTATCAAGGCTCCTTTCTCCTAACCTTCAGCACCCACCTGCTTTAAGTGTGTGCGCTAATCTGACCAATCATAAGAGAGGGAATTATTTCACCTTATTTTTAAGTAATAATTCAAGTTCTCAGTCATATTACACATTTGTTACCATGTGCTGAGCAACAGGCAGAAAGTTAACTTTACTGTTAGCCCACCTTCACTCTGCCCCCAGCGTTTCATCGTGACCTCAGTTCCTGCTTTTTCTCCATGAACCGATCCATTTGAACTGTAGCTGCAACTGCTGCTGCTGCAGGGAAACACAGTTAGCATGAGCAGCTGTAAAATGTCAGCTAAAAGATCATTTAAAGCATCTTATTTTACACAAAATCAGCACAAAACTTCCATTGGAGTTTGTGTTTTAATCAAAGACACTCAGCGATATTAAGGTCAAGGAACTGACCCTTCATAGCAAAGGGTTATCCAGCTGGATTTGACCAAAAGCTCTCAGCTCTTTAAAGGAGCTCTAATCCGAGCAGCTATGAGCATTCTGCAGCAAGAACTGATCCCCTTCATGCTCGTGGCTCTGTGAGGCTGGACTTCAGTCCAGCAGTGCTCTGAGCTGAATGCTAAAGTCAGCATGTTGATGCTAACAGATACAACGTTTTCTCATGTTTACCATCTTAGTTTAACTTGTCAGTATGCTAACATTAGCAAATTAGCTCTAAACACAAAGTCCAGGCTGACAGTGTTTGCTCAAAACTTCTTTCAGTACAATTTCTACCTGTTAGATGAAAGGTTGGGGGATTATAATATTATCCAGTTCATTCTTAGGTGATCACGAATGTGTGGTCCAAATTTTATGACAATCCATGCAATAGCTATTTCAATCAGTAGTTGTTGGGATATTTTAGTCTGGTCCAAAGCAAACCAACAGACTGCAACTGCCACCCCTACAGCTACGCATGGCTGAAAACACCATGAAGAGGAGGCTGGGCAACAACAACAAACAATGTTGGAAACAGTGAATCAGCTGCATAATTAGGCAGCAAGTTATAATATCTGCACTGTACACCTGCATGAACATGATGTTTGCAGCCACACAGCTGTGAATGAGCCAGTGATTGAGAAGCATACTGGAAACAGCTGTTGCCAGTCAGCCAATACAAGCCTGAACTAAGGCTCAGCTTCACTTCTGCTGCACGTTTGGTCAAAGTTTGCTCAGTTTTGTTGGAGAAAGTTTGTGTTATTTTATGCTGCAGGTAGGAGGTATAGTTGTCTTTAGAACTTTAAAGACACCTTACACCAGATTATTTTATGCCCACTCACAACACACAACGTGTTTTAACAACATGGATGGAAAAATGTTCCACTGGTAAGGTGATTCATTGTCGTGGACACCGACACATTATAAAAGGGATTTTTTGCTCTCTCTCTCTTTCTTAAAAGAGAATTATCAGCAGAGAACATAAATGGAAAAGCTAATTCTGAACTGAAGTATTTTGCTATGTGTTGAGAACTTGTCCCTTTGCTGTTGCAATGATTTGCTTTGGTATTTCTTATCCCACAGGGGAATATTTCTGTCACTTGCTTACAAGGAAAAGCAGCAATAATGCAACTTGTACATAAATGTCAAGTCAGAAAACACAGTGTCAGTACATCATGTACGTCCCTCGGCACACATCGCACTCCTGACGACTGCAAATAAGCAGAATCCATCCATGCAAAAGGCTCACAAATTCCCACATACATATGATTGTAGAGCTGAATGGTCAGTCATTCATGCTTTGCATGTGATGGATAGTAATAATAAAGGACTGGACAGCAAAGTTCATCTAGGCAGAAGAACAGAGTCATGCATTTTACAGCTGAAAATTAACACCTAACTGCGGACGGTCCTGCTACATGGTGCAGGCTGGGAGGCCATAATTCTGTAGAGATGTTAGGCCTGTGGACTGTGAAAGACAGGTGGAGCAAACATTTAAATATGCCCTTGTTCTGATGAGGGCAAATCCCCTTGAGCTTAAATCAGAGGTCTCAGCAACATCCTCAAGGCATGAAGCCTTTCTAAACCATCCACAAAAAATGAAGGCCATGAAACTCTTGACGGCGGGCATGTCGGCAGAAAAACAATACAACCCAGCCGACAGTCAACAGCAGTCACACAGTCCAAACAAGCTAAAATGACAACAAAGCTCAATCAACGCATCGAAAAATGAATTCTGTTGATTTGAGGTGTGGTGTTCATTTGTGGAGATTATCTTGCTGAACAAAACTTGGAGGCATCCTAAATTTGTGTTTGCCACAGAACTTATTTTTCACAATAATCTAAAATCCAGTGGAAACATCTCATTGGCTTTTTGTCACAGGAACCATGGTGACACCAACGTCTGCGATGACCTACAAAACTGTCATCAATGCAGCCATTTATGCCCCTCGCCTCACCATCCTCTGCAGTGACCACTAAAAACATTAGAGGCTCTCTCTGGAGCGAGTGTTTGGTTTGTCCGCTCTAGAAACACGGCAGAGGAACATGGTGGACTCTGTGGAAGAGAACCTGCTCACTCTGTAGATATAAGAGCTCATTCTAAGGTAACAAAGACAGGATTCTTATTCTCAGGTGAGGATACATGAATGAATTTATGAGTATTCATTTCAATGAATGACTCCCTGACATACTTGAATCCTGATTTGTAATCTCTGTCTGTGGAGGTGCCACAACGTCATTCCTTGTTCTTTTTTTTTTCTTCACCTCCGATCGCACTCAAGCAGCGTAACGATTGAGTCTACAGTTGCTACGGCACCTCTGCCAATCGATCCATCCGCTCACCTGGTCTATCCATTGACGTGGGGGCATCCTGGGTCAGAGAGATGTTGATTGGTTTTGATTGATCTATCCATTGACCTACGCAATTGTGTACTGAGCACACCGGGCGGGCTGGTGCTGGACATACTGCATTACCAAAGCAAACAGCACAAAAACTCATGTTTTCACATTAGTATTTTAATTCAAAATTCATTAGTTAGTGATCTACAAAATACCAAATTCACACACACAGAACTGTGAGTCCCTCCAGTTTCATTTCTGTGCATATGAATAAAGTTTAGGGTTAACATTACTTACTATAGCCGATCTACAGTCTCTCACATTATTGAGGAACACTTGAACATAAGAACATGCAGTTGTACACAGTCATTGTCTGAGGTTGCTCTGAGTTTGTGGCTCTCTTTCTATAAATGGACCCTTTGATGAAGGCGTTGGGCTTAACAGGATGCTAAGGAGAGGCTCATTCAGGCTCACACACTACTATACTGCCCCCTGGAGGACACACACTGTAAGGCAACATGACTTGACAAAGTCTCTGTCAATAGAGGAGCAGGCACAGGACAGAATAATGTGTTCACTTAAACATCAAACTTATCATTAGACTGACAAGAGTCACAAAACATTACAGATCTCCCTCAACTGGAACCACTGACTTTGTTAATTCTGACCATCTGAAAACAAAAATGTTTTAGAACATGTTTTTGTATGCAGCACGAGTTTCTACGCAGCAGGTTAGTCAGTCTGTCAGTAAAGTGCCTTAAGAAACAGAGTAGCATCCTGAGTCATAAAGTCTGACACGCACTCAGCTCAACGAGACAGTAACAACAGTAAGAACTTGAACAGATCAAGTGGTCATACAGAGTTTCACTGGGACTGTAAAACTGAAAGAGCCACTGCTAAAATGTACCTTCAACATCTGACAACGTCAGCTCTCTGTGCTTCACAGTTTCCCCACAAACTCCCTCCCTGCGCTAAAAGCACGAGACAAAAAAAGTTTGGTCGTGTTCTCCGAACGCCTCGAGAGTGAAATGATGGCAGAGGATTGGAATGAAGTAAAGGAGAATCAGGTAAAACTTAAAGACAACTTGCTAGAAATTCTTTCCGATTCTAAAACATTAATTCAGCGAAGAAAGGGCAAAAACAAATCAGCAGATAAATTCGGGGTGCGTCACATTTGGTCCCCACTGATGGGAATGATTACTGTTTAATTGCATAAGTATATAAGATGAGGGCAGCCGCGCTTGCCATTGTGTTTTTAATGCCGTTATCTTGAGATCTCATGTTAACTATTGTGTTTTCTGAGTACCCGACATCCTGTTCAGTTAGCTACACCATAAATTTGTTGCTAAACGTCGAGGGGTCACCGTCACCATGTATAGTGGGACGGGGTTACAAGTCCCACTGCCAGCCACATGGCCTTAATAATGTGTTAACAGCCTCTGCCATTATAATAGGCTTTATCTGAGCAGCTGCTGGCTGACACAGACACAAGAAATTTATCTCTTGATCTGGAGAGATCTGCCTTTTGTTTTCAGGAGAGAACGAGATAAATGAAGGTGTTACCATGAGAAAATGAGCTCCGTTATCTCGAGACAATTAACTCGTGATAACTCCAGATAATGGCAATAAAAACAGTGACTGCCAGCACAGCCCTTCTTGTCTCCCGTATGTTAACAGTTTGTTCAGTCATGTTTAAGTAATGTCTTTTGGGAAAGAATGGCACTGATGACAAGGCTACACTGTGTTCGTTAATGTTTTCTACTTCTGCTAAATCATAAACTCTGTCCTGGCTAACAGGACACAAATGTGGTGGAGGACTAATAAGGAAACACATTCCTGGCACAAACTTTATACACCACAATCAACAGTAGTTATACATTGGTGGGGGCTCCGAAGGCGCTACACAGCACTGCTTAATCAGGCTTAAGTGCTGCTGAGATTAAAACAGAAATCACAAAATCTGATCTGGAATTAGTTGCAGTCACCATTTAATCTGTCGTCGACATGACAGATTCATTGCTCCTTAACTCAAAATTAACACTTAATCTCAACGCATGTCATCCTGTCACATAATTAACCCACGGCCTACCTGACTGGACAACCACATTAAACATGTGCCAGAGCAAACTGTGACCTCCTCTCTAAACTCGGTGGGTCATTGAAATGAGACCACCGCAGCACCTTTATTTTCACCGTCCCTTCCAGAAGTTGCTGCTCATAATAATCAGAATCATTTCGCTTCCGGCCGTGAGATAGAGGTAGAGCAAAAGGGGAAGGATAACATGTACAAGCCCATGATAAACTGCACACGAGTCCCTTTGTTCCCTTATTGTCTTGAAAATGCCAAAGAGCAGAGCGATGGCGGGGTGTTGTGTTGGTGGGTGGCTGAAGAGCGGCCGGTCACAGAGCGTGTTCAGGAGATGATGAGAATGCCGAAGTATTTCTTGAGCTGCTCGAGGAAGATGAAGGTGAGCACTGTGTGAGGGATCAAGCGGATCCCTGCGGGGACGAGACCCTGCAATCAAAGATTTGGCATTAGATTAGCATGTGGAGGTTTCTCCCTTTACGTCTTTCGCCGCAACGCTTCTACGCCTAATAAGGGCAAACCGTTTTACCTTATAAAACGCCAGCGGACCCAGCTTGGCGGTTTCTCTCAAGCAATGTGACACTCCCTGAGAAGAGAGAGACACACGGGGTTAGAGCGAACACTGGAAAAAAAAGACGACGGATAAACAGGAACAGAGGAATGAAAGGCTCAGAGGAAACAATGAAGAGGGATCCGCTCACTGTGTACTCTCCCTTTGAGTTCATCAGCCTCGTCTTTAGTACGTCCAGAGGTTGACACAAGAATGTGGCACAGCCTCCCTGCAGAGGAACAGTTCATCACTTCACAAAAGAGCCCTGTAAACTCCACACCCACTCAATCAGGCTTCCAGGGCACACAAATAAAACCTGATACTTACAGCAATGAAGCTGGACAGAAAGTGTGTGAGTATGTTATCTCCCATCATGCCTGTTCCCAAGACCAGCTGCTTGGCCTGGTCATAACACGCCAACTACAGGTGGGAAAAGTGAGGGGGAGATGGAGAACATTAGTGACATCTGAGAGACAACCAAACGAAGAACCTGTGTTCTTTTCACGGATGAAGCTGGTTGATCTGGATTCTATCCAGCAAAATGTGGCCTCGATCTGAAGCTTGTTAAAAAGTTTACTGTATGAAAGAGTGAGTGCCGTCGGGAGTTACAAGCTGGAGTGATATTTGTCATGTACAACTGGTGTTTATTTGTTTGGCAGGAGGCTATACGACTGGTCAGAAACAAAGTACAAACGTCAACTTTTAAAGCGTCAGATTTTTTAATGTCAGTATTTGTCTCCCCCTGGTGGTCGTTACAGAAAACACACTGGCAGAAGTGCATGACTGACATTGACCCATTTTCTTGTTTTTATAAACAATAAAAGAGACGAGGAGATGAACCGACTTTGGGTAATTTTGCATGCTGCGGCTGCATGTTGATGTACAGAAGCAAAAACACATAACTTTCTAACACGTGGACCAATCAGGGGACATTTGACCACAATTGTTTTCTCATACTTAAACTGTAGTATGTAGAGTATGCCACCATGAAATCTGAGTGTAAATACCCACTATATGTTAAGACTGACTGGATGTGAGCAGTCGTGTCAGTGATGCAGTCTGAAGTCGGTTTCCTGTGGATATGCTCGCCAGCACAGACTTTAGAAAAGGGAAGTGAGGCTGTGCTTGTATGGCTATTAATGCATCATGCTTTGTGCTCATCTAGGATATTGATTTAGCATTGATGAATAAATGTACATAAGTTAATTTAACTCAGTCGAATTCCAAGGACTTACTAAAAGACTTATAGACGGATTCTGAATTTGATATGACTAATAATGTATTAATGTATTTAAGAGGAAAAATCGATCTGAGTTGTGAACGTGTTAGCTCAGGTAGAATAAAGTACAACACAGAAATAAAGAAACGGACGCTGTTCTTCCCTCAGGTCTATTTAAAAGCATGTTTTCAGTTCCAAATGTTGTACCTGTGATGGCAAATCAAAGGTTCCTGATGATAAATATCAGCCTATCACGTCGCAGTGTGACTTACCTGTCCCACAGTGACCATCGCTCCCCTGCTGGAGGCCATGGTGGCTCCTGAGAACAGTCTCCTCACGCCCTCTGTGGGACAGGACACAGGTAAGAGGTCACACATGAAGCCACCCTGCGTGTTACATGAAGTTAAAAACATTACACTGCTTGGATTTACCTTCTCTGAAGACTCTGAAGAGCCCATCGATGGCATGTTTGTAGCTGAAAGACAATAAAAAAAGAACATTCAGGGTTAAATAACAACTAGAGATTTCGAACATCTAAGCGGATAATTTCAAGTTTCCACACTCACTTTCGCCTCAGTTCCGGTGGTAGTTTCATGTCATTCTGCATCCTAGAAGCAACAACAGTTCAGATCCTTTGAATCCACTATTTGCTATGCTCACACCTGAAAAAACCTAACCACAGCCTATTCAGAATGACTGGAGCTGTGAATATGTTCATGAGAATTTGAGTCTTGTCAGAGCGCATTACCTGACATTCACCAAGTCTGCCGGCGTGCCAACAAACCCACCAGTGAAACCTGATGGCAGAGAAATCTTGTTGGGACACCATCCAGTATAGATGACACAGCAAGTGTGTGTGAGAAAGAGAGGGGGAGAGGCAGAATGTCGCAAGTGTGTGTGCGTGTGTGTGTGTGTGTGTGTGTGTGTGCTCCTACCTCCGAAGGCTCCCAGCAGGACCTTCTGGTAAAAGGGCATGGGGCCCTGGCTTGTGCTGCCCATCATGTCCCTCACTGTCTCATAGATGGCAAATCTGGTGAGGGAATAGGACATCTGAGAGGAGAGAGGAGAGGAGAGAGGAGAGAGGAGAGAGGAGAGGAGAGAGGAGAGAGGAGAGGAGAGATAAACAGAATGAGTCCAGCAGAGGGCCAGGAGGAGCCTCTGGCAACACAACCACTCGTCTAAAAAAAGGTTTTGATGATTTAAAGTCTGTGGGCAGAGAGTCAACAGGATACAGTGTTTACAGGATAAAATGCATCCTGCTCTTCATCATCATCCAGTGTTTCAAACTCTTCTTTCCCCCTCTAATCTTATTGTGTACAGATCTGCTGCAGACTGCCATCCTCCTCTGCTTTAGAAAACTATTCATAGCAGGCACAGACGTGAAGTCAGTATTACCACATGACATGCCTGAAGAGCACACCTGCTCTGTTACAGAAAACGAACCTCAAGAACCTGTTCCAATGTGGTCTGTCATGGCCTCTCCTCCTCTAAGCAGAACATTGCTTAAGCTGATGCCATCAGTGTGTGATGTTTGACTCAGGCTTCATTTCAGTGAGAGCAACAACTGAGACACAAAGAGAAGTGGAGACTTTTTTCTCAAAACTTCTCTTTTTCAAAACAAACTTTCATTACTGTTGCTTATTATTATTATTATATTATTACTGCTGGCACACTGTTTTATTACCAACATATCTTATCTTTTTAGAATTCCTGTATGTTATGCAAATGATACTAAACCATAAATGATGTCTGCAGTACCTACTTAAGGATCTAGAGGCAGACTTCTGACTGCAGAGAGCTTGGATTAACGTTAATGTGGCCAAACTAAGAAGAGCGATAAACCATTTGATGTCGTGCTGATGAAACCGTCCTGTCTACACTGAGTCTGATACTGAATCCAAGACTACTGTTGACTTTATGGTTATTGGCTCCATTCTTAATTGTGTATGTTCTTAGCCAGTCTTTAGCTCTGCGTCAGTATTATCATCTGTTTCAGGAGACTTTTATCTGCCATCTCAGTTTTATTGCTACCGTCTTGGCCACCTTACAGCAGAGGTTTCCTCCCTCGGGCGTTTATCTGGTTAAAAAGAAAATATACATGACAAGATAATGAACACAACAACACACACAAGCTCAAGAACAGACTTAGACATGCACATACCTGTCTGCAAAGAGAGGCAGAGAGGCCATTGTAGAGAGCCAGCACTCCATCGTTCTTCACCACATGAATGGCCATCCCAACCATCCTCTTCTTCACCTCCTGCTGTGTCTGCAGGTGCACCTGGAAAGACAGGCATGTGTTGGCTTTGGCGTCAGGACAGAACACAGACACAACTAATCGACACACACAGACAGTGCATGATCCTGTTGGTTCTCTTTTGGTTTCCTCTTGCAGGATAACTTAGACACCAGCTCACATGCAACTAAATGTGTCACCTCTTAAAGAGATACTTCAGCAGTTTAGCACTACACTTCCATAACATTGAGGAGCTTGTGAAAGACTAATGAAAAAAAGAGTGGCCCAAATCTAATCAGCTAGCGGCACCCTGACTTTTAGTATTCAGTACAAGTTAAACTACAAAAACATCCTACACTTCACACACACTTCATCCAGTGTCAGACTGATGATGGCGCAAGTTGAAAAGTCAACCCAAGTCCGAGTAAAGTGGAGGAGCTGCAGGGACAAATGCTCTTTGGTGGAGTTTGGAGGCCCAGCAAGCGGCTTTCACATGACCACACTCGGACAGAGACAGCGTTATGCAGGCAAACTGTGTGGCGAGCGAGCTGATAGCTAAAAGCTGAAACGTCATTCAGAGGAAGAGTCTCAAACACTGCGAACACTGAAGGAAGTCAAATTGAAAAGCTGTGGAAATTCCAAATGGTAAGTGCTTTGTTTGTTCTATAAGAACAAACGGCTGTGCTGGGTGTAAAACCCCTTCAGGTGTTTGAAGAGAGGTTTCAGGAAATGAAAACTAATCAAAAGGAGGTCAACATATATGTTATGTGGAACCAGCCGATGCACCTGACAACACATAACCAGGGTGGGGAAACCAACTACTGACAGACAACCGCTCAAATTCACCAGCCAAACAGCAGCAAACCATGACGCTGTGTCTGAACTCTATCAACCACTTTAATATTTTACCAGCATTTGGCTGGTGGCTGGTGCTCGTTTCCCACCCTGCCTACAACACGAAACCACTGAGCTGCAAAGCAACCGAGAGCTCCAAGTAACACCACAACCTCGCTCTGCTTGAGTTCTGGAAACTGTACGAATGTCCTGAGGATTCTCCCGTTCTGAGGAAACATGACTGAAGGTCACATCTGTCTGGGACAACCTGCAACTGTGAGCAGTCCTTCTCAAAACCGACTCAGTTCTGCTCAAGACTGAAAGAAAAACCTGAAAAATAAGCTGCGAGTAGTATCACTATCACTGTCATCTTACATGAGATGACCGCAGTTCCAGCCAGTCCTCGAAGTGACCCTCCATGGATGTTACAGAATTGAAAGGGCCCTTTAAGAAAAAGCCCTGGTGGAGCTGGAGGTAAAGTCAGGGGATCATTAGGATTCTTCCTCCTGAGAACGTGAACGTGTGTACAAACTTTTATGTCAATGCATCCGACAGTTGTGACATTTCACGTTGCCTCTGAGCCTCCAACCAGAGGAGGTCAAACTGTCCGTTTCCTTATGACGAAAGCCTCGACACCATGCGACAGCGACAGCAGCTCAGAAAACAGACATATGGGGCAGCGAATTGATGAATTCATGGTTTATCGGACCACAAATGAGAGAAAAACAAGTGTTTGTGGTAACTTAGAACTTTTTTGCTTCCTTATACCACAGATGGGTTGATAAGCTAAAAGATTTTCCTTTCGGGTGAGGTCAGACAAATGTTGTACAGCGACTCTGCTGTATCAGTGTGAGTCAACAATAGAGCAGCTTATCTGATGGTGTAATGGATATCTGGTTAACACAAAGGAGGAAATCAATGCAACATGATGAGGCAATCCTTGCCACGTGATGAGTGTGTTTGGTGTGTTTGGTCAAGCCCTGCTTCCCTGCTGACAACCACATTCACATTTTCTCTCCTCTAAATTACAGGTCAGTCCTGCTGTTTACAGAATGCGATCAGTGTCGAGCATTATGAAGCCATCCTCCTTTTCGTCGCTGCAAAGTCACCATCAATAAAGCAAACTTTGAGTTCTCTTGTGTTTTATTTGCCTTGAGGGTAAAAATGTTTTAAGAAGTCTCCATGAATATGTTTTGCTAATCGCAGAGCTAAACTGTGTTCATTGTCTTTAAATCTCAAGAGTCACAGCTGCAGGATGAGCTGCAGGAACAAATGTTCGTCAGTAAAGTTAACGCTCTTTGGTTGAGTTTGGAGGCCCAACAAGCAGCTTTCACAAGACCACACTCGGACTCTCTGTCCACGTTATGCAGAAGTTGTGTGGCGAGCGAGCTAATAGCTAAAAGCTGAACCTTCATTCAGAGGGAGAATTTGTGAAGGTGTGCCTCTTTCCTGCTGAGGAGCTGCAAACACTGGAGGAAGTCAAATTGTAAAGCTGTGGAAATCCCAACAGGGAAGTTCTATAAGAACAAACACCCATTATGACATGTGTTGGCTGTAAAAGCCCTTCAGGTATTTGAAGAGAGGTTTAAGGAAATGTAAACAGAAGGAAGTGCACATATATGTAATGCTTTAAGATCTCTTCATGAATATGTCTCACTCATCAGCAGCAGCTCAGCCTGGAGGTAAATGTGTGCTCACTGTCGGCGCAATAATGTCATTCAACTGATGCATTTTGGATCATCAGGTTATATTATGCAAGGGTGAAAAGCAAATGTAGGCTTCAGGCTGCACAGTGAGACATGCAGAGTCCTCTTGAGATGACTAAATCTCTAATGCTAATAGCATTTTACAAAATGGCTGTTGCCAAAATGAATAAAATCTGAATGAGCTGTAATAAAAATTAACAAAATAAGTAACTTCAATTTGGTTTAAAACAGATTGAAAGCCTGGTCTCTTATAACAGCAGAGCACAGATCACTGCTTTGAACATCACAATTATTTTCTATTTGACTTTTCCGATATTTGTCTTGAGATATTTACTGTCAAAATAAAAAGTGTCCATACTGCACTGAGATGAACAACGGCCTCCTCCCCTCATTTTGATTCAAGGCTTTGTTTCTCAAGCAGTGATGGGAGAAGTTGTGAAATACACCAAGCTGGTGACACAGAAATGGGTGCAACAACAGTTGAAATTCACTCCACTGTACAAAACAAATAAATATGAACGATAGTCACAACGCTGCTACCTCCAGCTTTCATCACAAACTCTTTATTAGCTGTCCATGAAATTTATGGAACCACCCATTACCATCACATCCAACACTAGCGACACTCCTCACCTGACTGCAGCTTCAGCAGTTTGATTGGTGCGAGACCACATGACTATGAAGAACGCAGTTTGTAAGCATCTGGACTGTGACACATTCTTTAGTTCTGCTGGCTCTGTACTCCAGCACAACGGATCTTTGGAGAAACAAAGACTACGACGTTCAAGAACCGACTCCATACAAACACCTGTGTGTGTAATAAGTCAGAACTTGTAGCCTTGTCACTGTCCGTCTGTGTTACTCAACAAGGAGCTAGAGGTCACCCTCTAGACACTCGCAAAGCAGAAATTAAACATTTAACCTCATAGTTATTAATTAATTTCAAATCCAATCTGCTGGAGTACAGAGTACAACACCACAGAAAATGTGTTACGGTTCAAGCACTTATGGCTTGAATCATACCCACATCTCATGGTCACATATGAGTAATGTGGGAATACTCCCATTGGACTAACTGTGGTTTGTGAATCACTCTTTTTAATAATAATGTATTTCCCCACTTAATTTGCTTCTTGTGGTTAGTACCATGCTGCCTTTGTCACAGCATGAGATAGTCCACAATAACTGCTCAATGGTCATTATCGTAAAATAGCTTAATGTGCGAGAAGGTGAACTACAAAGTGAGCCACTGAAACACAGAGTGCAACAAGGCCGTGCTCAATTAAATGAAGGCAATTAATATAAAACTCTCTGAATATGAGTGTGAAATTAAGGACTTGAAGATTTTTAGGAGGTTTTGGAAATAACGAAACTATGTACTTTGACAAACATAACCACTTTTATTGCACCTAAACCTTAACGACTCCACCTCCACACAGAAAAAAAAAAATCAGAGAGCCTGGGGGGTACTGGGGAGAGTTGAGGGGTGGGTGCAGAGGGACAGACTGCATAAAGTGGAGGAGACAAGTGCCATCCGGTGTTGTGACAACAAGCAGGAGTTAGTAATTGTAGTTTGGCCTGCACGTTCTGCAACCTGGTCAGCAATCAGAGCTGACAAACAGCTCATGGAGGCAAACCCTTCAAGCTGAAATCCCACAGTTTGGGAACAACATCCCAAAGCCAAACACATCTGAAGAACACACAAGAACCCAACCGACTCAAACATTCATGGACCACATCCCAACATAAGGCAAGAAATTGTCTTTTGTCATCCTGAGCAGCACTGAGAAGCTTTTTACGCACCCAAGAAGAGAAACCATTCACCAGCACTACAGCTGGACTCAGGATCCAGTGGATGTGAAAACAGGTTCACTCCACTGTCAGCTAACCTGCTGACCTTGGGGATGGATTTGTTTTTATTCTGCATTAGTCAAACTATGAGAATAAGCTTTGGCAACTTTAGAGGACGGATATCTGTTCTCAGTGAAGGACACTTGCTGCTCAGACAGGTTGTTCTTGGTGGTGATATCTCCTAAAAGGATTCTACTTTCTTTTTCTTTTACAACTGAAAAGATATTATCAAAACCAGAATGGACACCTATTGTGTCTGGGACTGGGAATCCAGCAGAGAAACTATTACATTTTGCAGGTTACTGAGGACCCACACAGTCACTCTACATGAAAAACACCTCGCAGGTCTTCGTGGTTCTTCAAAGAATTCCCACCTGTTGACCCACATCATCTGGATATCGAGTCCTCATAAAAGGCAAACACTGGAGGAGCTGCTCACCTTAAACCAGTGACACTTTTAAACAGGTTTCAGGTCATTAGGTCTTTTTGTTGTTAATCTGAAGGGGGAAAATACTATATGAACCAAAAAAAAATACTTCTATCATTTACTGTAGAAAATACTGATAAGAACACACTTTTGTTAACTGTGGTGCATACGTGATAAGTTGTTTTCATATGCCAAAATACTGCATAGTAATATTGCAATACTGCAAGTAGAGCTGTAATGCTGCTGCATGGATAGACAAAGTGATGAGCACAGAACATGAAAAAGAAAGAACAGTAAGAAGTTCATGCAGACTGAAGCAGATTCAGTCTTTCATATGGCATCACCAGCTAACAAGCGATTCAGGCAGAAATGAAGCCCTGAGTTTTACTGCAATGTGGCCATTACTGGCCTCGTCTGCATAATTACACACTGCATGACTTCCTGAGCACCAGTTAGTGTAATCAGGGTCATGTGCTGCTGTTTCCAGTGCAACCAAATCCAGGAAGGATTTGGGCAATGGGTAGAGATGCACTGATCTACTGCTGTGTGCAGCACAGTGAGGCAAAGATCGACAAGAATGGACATGCATGAACACAGTGACTCACACACACACACACACACACACACACACACACCTCTGCTGTCAGACATGATGGGCTGCTTACTAAGAGGAAAAAACCTTGTCCCTCTGGTCAGTGAGGTCTTACAATGACCACGTCATATTTATCTCATGCAACATAACTGTTCCATGTCAAGCTCAGGTCACACTGTGCCGTTCTGTGAACTTAAAAATGAATCCTACAATGACTTTCTATTATCTTTCACAAATGACTATAGTCTAACCAAGCCTCACGTGCCCCATCCTGTGCCCCATATCTGCACGCACAGACACACATTCCTGCGATGACATGGAAGACATGTGATACCTCCGAGCTTGGCATGGCCACGACAAGCTCGCTGCAGTTGTTGCACAAAGACATCTAACAGACATGCAGTAATTCGATGACTGGCCAGGAGTTTAATGACAGCGTGTCTTGTATGACTCCTGCTGGAAACAGCTGTGGCCTGGTGTTCGGGCCTGCGCTCCTCTACGCACCAGCGGAGGGTTACACGCTGACTTCTGCCCCCCTCACCTTGATGAGATCCAGAGGATGCGTGCAGCAGGCGGCTCCGCAGGACGCCAGCCCTCCGAAATACCACCGCGACATCCGTTTCTCGGTCATGGCTCCGTACTCTGCGGCGGTCCGATACAGCTACAGCGGTGACTTCCTTCCTTCTCTCCTCCCAGTCTGCCTTGACACGCTGTCCGCCTGCTCAGTCGGCTTCCAGGCCTGCAGGTTGCAGCTGGCAGCGGCTTGTGCTCTACGGGACACGAGTAACCTCGTTAATCTTCAAACATTTCGATAAGAGACTGCGCCACGAACCGGTGGAGGACTTTGGGCTCCAGCTGCATCGCGCACACTCGCGCCACATAGCCTGCGTGAATGCATGTAACAGCGTATGTGTGTGTGTGCGCGCGCACTGTCTACTGTGTATCGTCCCCGATGTGCAATAGGACGCAGCTGAGGACAGAGGAGAGGAGCGCAGCCAATTGCCACCGTGCAAGGCGGAACTGCCTACCCGCCCCGGACTCCCAGATCCAAAGGTCCACAGCGGGGTATGAGAATGCTAAAGCCCCGAACAGCTCACGCTCACACAGCCCACGTTCACCACTGCGAGCTGTCATGTGGCTTCTTAAAGTGGTACGCACCCTTTCTGCAGCTGTACAGGCCACAAAGTTGGCCTGTCTCTTTAAGAGGACAATGGTCGACTTTCCCAACCGGGCAGAAACTTCAGTCTGTTTACCGTGGAAAAACAAAAAGTTTTGGCACGGTTGAGCGTAACGTGTCTGTTCGTGTGAAAGTGTTCACAAGGCTCACACACACACCGGGAATGTTACAGCGAGCACAGTTAACAATGTCGAGTAGTCAAGTCTGCAGGATTTTAAGTAAGGACACAAAGGTTTTTGTAAATAAATCAATTGTGTCATTAGGAAAGTAAGATTAAAAGACAGATTTAACACACATGGTACAAAAATAACCCTACTTATTCCAGATTATTTGAAGAAAGTTAATAAAAATCATTACATTTCTGGATCAATAGCCTATAAAAAGAGGTCAGCAATTATTTTATACATTTTCAGATTTATAAAATTCAATGAAATTTACATTGGCCTGTTACATTGTTACCTTTTCTAGATATCTGGAAAATCATGAAGACTTTTTGATGCAAACTATAAAATTACATGAACTTCAACATTTTTGTTGGAGGGCTCCATTCAGCCCATGGGCACTGAAGTCTCATTGGTGTGTGACGTCATCATGTGGGCAACAGTTAAGTTGAAACTCTTGCAGATCAGTCATCATCATTTACCAAATTTTGCCATAAAGTGGATAACAAACAAGTGCCTCACCTTTTTTTTTTTTTTTTTTTAGCTTGTTAATACCTCAGTTTTGTGTGTCAGTCAATATATTTTTTGACAGATGTTAGCTTAGCATCAGGAAACAGTCTCAGATGCTATCTAGTTATGACATCTAGTTGTTTTTTTAACTGTATATTTCTTAGGAGAGGCACAGGGTTTTATCTTTAGGGTTAAGATGATATTAGAGGGATGACAGGAAATAAGAGGTGAGAAATTGCCTGGTAATGAAAACATATATTGTCTCAGTTTATCTAGAAAAGGAGGAAGACTGTCCACACAATAAAAATCTGCTTGCAATGTTTAACTTACAAAGCCTTGAACAAGAAAACAAACAGACTTTTCTAAGCAAGAGGAGCTTTTAGTACAGTCCAGAGAGCCACAGGTCTTAGTCCGTTAGGACCTTAAAACAAGAGTAAATCTGTTGCCTGAAGGAAAGACTACTTGGAGACACTGTTACATATCTGTTATATGTGTTGCTTTACTTGGCTGACTGTTAGCACAATGCTGATTCAGTTAAACCCGAACCTTAATCACAATTACAAACGTGCAACATTGGTGGGTCATGTTGTTAAATTTGAAAGATGTGTCCTATGAGGCACCTCACAGGTCTCTTTAGAGGCCACATCAGCCATGCCCATAGTGCACATGACACACAATGTATTTTAGCAGAACGTGAAACAGTCATAATATCAAACAATTTATGACAGGAAAGCAGGAAACAGGCTGAAAAAAGCTGCAAACTGGCACTCAAACTGATGGCCCCCACTTTGGTATCCATATTTGCTCAAATACATAGCTCTTTATCTAAGACATTGTCTTGTCCACTACCAGAAGCAATCGGTGTTGCAATGGGTCTCATAATATGTGTCAGTTGACGTAAGAGAGCACATCATTCACTCAGTGTATACTGACCCCTAGTGCTTTATGTCTGCCATCACCACTCCTCAAAGTTAAGTGGTGGTTTGGGGTCTGTGACTGAATTGCTGTCCATCTAAGTTACTATGTGATTTGGAGTGAGTGTGCAGGCTTTGCTGATTTCCACTGGCTTTCCACCCACCTGTACCTCATGTATTTATTTTATTGTTTTTGCTCATTGCAGCAAGGTGAAAGTCTGCCAGCAAATACATCTCTGGTAGATGATGTGTTTGATCTATGTGTGATTTATACTGTAGTCCTTGAAAAAAAGACAAGAAGTAATTTGGAAATGGTATTTATTCTGCACATAAACACACAGTCCATTTCATCACAGGGGGTTTAGCTCTGATATATATATTAAAAAGACACCATTGTAGTGGAATGCAAACACGTATATTTATTGTGCACAAGTAGTTACAAATTATACAAAAGTCAGTCAAATCAAAATGTAAATGTGCAAAATGTAAAGTCACACCTGTGTACTGAACAGTTTATACTATGTTATCAAATCAGCTGTGAGGTGGAAAAAGCTAGATGAAACATTGTAAGGCTCTGGAGATTATGTAATCCTAAACTTGACCTTAGCCAACTCACTATATCCCAACAGAGTGAGAGCCCAGAATATACCTTTATATAATGGTGAGAATTAGTCAACAGCTGACATAAAGTCAGAGAGCACAAGGTAAAAAATTGAAATCATTTTGTTTTGATCAGCAACAAATTAGGTTTTGTTAAACTAAACGAACAAAAACAGGAGATGATAATACATAAACATTACTAATTATTTCTTATATGCAGGCAACAAAACAAGCTCAAAAAATTGGACAAGAGGGCTGTTGAAACTGACATCAATCAAAAGGTACAGTACAAACACATATTACAGAACCACAATTAAAAAAAAATGCAAACAAGAAAGAAAAATATGAAAAATTTGCTTGGAAAACCCCCCAAAACACCCATAAAAAGTAAATAAAGAAGCATCGGCTCTGACTGCCCACACGTGTTTTCAGTGAACACACCAGCACACGCAGATATACAATGTACACTAGCCTTCTGTACACAGACCACCCACACACACACAGTGGAATTTGAGAAATGTAGTCACACACATTAGTAAACCTCTAAACATCTAAAATCCACCCACAATTCATGTCAGCTCCCACTCTGACAGAAAAGCTTTTCAATCATGTAAATTCTATTAGAAACCTTTTACTGTCAAGTTTATTATGTGAACATATTAATAAATGTAAAACCATCATTTACCAAAGTATATTGAAACCCATATTATAACTTAAAGAAATGTATACTAACTCTGCTTTAGAAAATATAAAACACAGTAAATGCTGAATATCCTGCAGTAGATTGTGACCTTGCAGTTTCCAGACGCTTGCCTGACGACACTGTGACCTCTGTGTTTGTTTGTAGCTCACGTGTCCAATAAAATGATCTCATACAAAAGATTTTTCCTGTTGCTTCCCCTCTCCTGCTGCACCTGCATGTAGGTTGTCCTTCGCTGTTCCTCCAAAAACGGGCAGCGTTCTTCCTCCTGGTGCAGAGGAGCCGACATGCAGCAGAGCTCCCCCCACCAGGAGCAGCACACAGGCCCCCCAGCCCAAGTACAGCGCTGGGCCCAGCTCTCTTTTTAAAGGTGCTGCAACGTTTGGGTCGTAGAAGTCCCGGATGATTGCATGGGCAGTCCAACAGATGGGTATCAAATACGCCAGGCCAGCCACAAGGTAGAGCACTCCGGCTATCCGACCCAGCCTGGCCTTGGAGGCCTGGCTGCCATCACCCATGCAATGAGTACACTTGGCCCCCGCCACCCCGAGGATGAGGGCTAGAAGACAGAGGAGCAGGGAGAGAACAGTGAGGCCCCTAGCAGCTTGGGCGGACATGGGGAGGGCCAGGGTGGAGTCATAGGTCTTGCACTGGATCTGGCCTGTGGTCTGAGACAAGCAGTTCATCCAGAGTCCCTCCCACAACACCTGAGCAATCACCAGCTCTCCACCCACGAAGGCAGACACGCGCCACAGAGGAGCCGCACACACCAACGCCCCACACACCCAGCCCAGCACAGCCAGCACCAAGCCCAGCAGCTGAAGACCTGTCGATGCCATGGCGGCTGAAAAAAACTTTGGAGCGCTCTCAATGTCAATAAAGGTTCGATTGACCAGGCTCCGTCCTGATTTTTCTTGTCTTTCTCACAAGGAGGTTGCTGAGAGTGAAGTGCTCAGTAAATAAAAGTCAAGTCTCCCCACAGTCATTCAGTGAGACGTCAGTTAATTGTGAGTTGATGAGATGAGTCCCCGTCTTCTGCTCAGAAACACCTTTGCATGTACTGTTAAGATGACAGAGTTCAACAAAATTTCTTTATTAAAGCACATTTTCAATGAGCTGATGATTGTCCATCTGTGCTAACAGCTTGAGAGTTAAAATGACAAAAGACTAGTATAGCATATGATTATGTAATATTACAGTAAAGTAAAAACAAGAACAAACTTGCTCCATCTGGACCTGCTTCCATGAATTCAAGCAAATCAACACTTCATTCCACAGTTCAGGCAAAACCATATGAGCTGTAGAAAACTTACGTTTCAGTCAGTCATCAAGCAGCCAGATGTCCACAGACGGCGTGTTGATGATGTTTCTTGGTGTTGTAGCTGTGTGATGTGAGTGTCTTTCTTCTGTTATGACTGGTCAGCTTGTCTCTCTGGATCTCATACACAGGGGTGTAGGAGGGCAGCAGTGTGTAATACTGCATACTAAATACACACACACAGCTGGTTATGCAAAAAATGACAGCACAAGGACACTTTGTTGCAGACATTGTTGATCGCTGCCATGAACTCAATGGATGGGGGCAAGGTTGAGCAGACTGGAGTCATATTATCGTGCAAACACGCCAAAAGAAACAAAATGCCCTCTTGGATTATAACATATTATGCTGGGAAGAAATGTATTGACTACAATATTGAGCGCTTGAGTTGTGTGGACGCTTGGACAGCATGCAGGTGGATACATGAAAAGTTGCCCTTTGGAGCCACTAGATGGCATTAGAGAGACTTCCACCATTCCCACACTGGCTCCAACATCCTGCTTGTTTACGCTTGGGTGCAATGTGCTCATTATTTGTACTTTGCTCATTGCAGAAAGAGGCCTGCTGGTAATTAACTGTCTGTTAAGATGTCTCATTTTTGTTTCATGAAGTGGCAACAGCTGCATCTCACCGTGCAACCCTGTGTTGTGTAATTCCAAGGAAAATGAACCTTAAACCTTGTACAGCACTGAATGGGACACACCAGTAGAAAAGTTAGTTAACTCTAAAGGTTGATTATTGTTGCTTTCTGTCTACAAACAAGTGATGCAAATGAGTTGTGAGGCCAAGTCTCTTTTCAGAGAGTGTGCCAAAGCTGAGATTAGATTAGCTAAACTATTTTGACGCTCATGTCAGCAACTCTCTGAAAGTAGTTTCGTTTTCTTTGAAACCACTGTAGTGGACAGAGAGCGCGAGAGGGAACGAGAGAGAGAGTTTCATTTTCCGGGAAATCACTGTGCTGCAGAGCACAGGCAGGACGGGAGGGAGGGATATTTGCACACACTAGTACAGACACTCTGATCTGGAAAAAGAGGCTAAGAAACAGAGTTGAGTCTGATCTGCATTTCCTGGGGTTTCTTTCTCTATAACATGATGGGTTTAAGCTCAAATGAAGGTGAGCATCTTTTCTTGTGTGCATATAGGCACATATGCAGGCTTTTTACACTCGTGAGCTGACCCAAAGTCCAAGAATTCACACGAGCTGTTTTTTCCACTGTCTTTTTGTCCACAGACTCCAGCTCTCCAGTTATCAGAGACCTGCGGATTGTTGTCCTGGGGAAGACCGGATCAGGAAAGAGTGCAACAGCGAACACCATCCTGGGACACAACCGTTTTCCTACAGACATGTCTCTGTCCTCTGTGACAAAGACATGTAAAAAAGTGACCTGCCACTTTGATGAAAGAACCGTAAGTGTCATTGACACCCCTGGAATCTTTGACACGTCAATTGTGGAGGCCGAGTTGAAAAAAGAAATCGAGAAATGCATCATGCTGTCTGTGCCAGGACCCCATATATTCCTGCTGGTGATCAGACTAGATGCACGGTTCACACAAGAGGAGAAGAACGCCATCAAGTGGATCAAGGACAACTTTGGTGAGGAAGCTTCCAAGTATACATTTGTGGTTTTCACAAGAGGAGATGAGCTTGATAAGTCAATTGAGAGTTATTTAGACCAAAGCTCTGAACTCAGGGACCTCATCAGGTACGGCACAGCTGGGTACATCGTGTTTGACAACAAGTGCATAAAAAATCGCACTCAGGTGGCTGATCTGTTTGAAAAGATAGATGAGATAGTGCAGTGCAATGGTAGCCATTACACCAGCAGCATATACGAAGAGGCCCAGAGAAAAATGAATTCTGATGAGTGGTGGAGCAAATATGGAGACTGTTTCAACACAGCAAGTAATCAGTTGCTTATGGCAGCAACAGTCACAGCTGCAGTTAACGGTCCTGCAGGTCGTGGTCCAACAGCTGTATCCATGGGGTCATTGTTGATGTTCGCTGGTGCAGGGATTTCTAAAGCCATCGGGTGGTGGATGAAGCCCAAAGTGAAAGACAACTAAGTCATGTCAAGCCATGACCCTTTCAGCACACTTCTGAAGTCTGCTTCTTCATACAGTACAAGCATGTAAATCCATATTTGATATTATTGCATGTTTTCATTTCATTAACGTACATTCAGACATATTAGTCACAGCTTGCCTGCTTTGAACAATAAATGAACCTGCTATGACAAATCTTGTAAATGCTGATGCTGTACAGTGTTATCCTGAAATCATTTTGTAATTTTTCTGTTTGGTTTGTAACAGTAGAATAAAGCAATATGACGACAATCTCAAAAAGTTTTTGTTTGATATACCAAAAACTGTGTTCCATGAAAATTCCAGGTATGAAAGTGAGAATTTCCAGGAGAGTCAGCTAGCACTGACAGATCCACTGAGGGTCTTATCTACACACAATAAACAGACAAATACTTTCCTCAGGACTAAGTGGAGACTAAAACAAAGCTGAAAGGAGAGTTAATATTGGACCTACATCCACCTGGTAGACATAAATAGAACATAAATGTTAGCTGGTTTGTCAAAAGATCTGACCACAAAAGAGTTTAGCTCAGAAAAAAAGTACAATTGTTTACATTCTTGAAGTGAGTTTGCTGTCATGTCTGTACAGTATATGAGGCCACAGTCCGCAGCATGTTAGCTTATGTTGTCTTAGCATTAAGACTGGACACAGGGTGAAACAGCTTGCCTGGCTCTGTAATGGTAACAAAATGTGACTACCAGCGCCTCCAAAGCTCAGCGAGTGTGTCCCATGTCTGCGAGAACAATGAACAGGGCTGCACTGGTCGCCTGGCAAGCTCACAATGATGACAAGACTTCTCAGCCAAGCCAAGAAATAATCTGACACCTAACAATGACTCATTTTATACTTTTTAAAAAACTTTTCACACTTAATTATTCTTTACACTTTTATGCTTTTATACCATACTAAAACTGTGATACAACATGTTAGTTAGGGAGTTTCAGAGCCTGTCGATGGATTTTGTTTCTTTTGGACAGAACCAGGCTTGCTCTTTCCAATCTGCTAAGATAACTGGCTGCTGGCTGTAGCGTCGTATTTAACCAGCAGACGAGCGTGGCACTGATCTGCTCATGTAAGTCTTAGCAAGAAACCTGAACTACATGATGCATTATACTGCATGCATGACAAATTCTTCTAACAACACTCCCATAGCATGATGAGTATGATTACAATACTTTGCTAGATCATTGGGTTTTCTGAACATCATGGTACTTTCTGTTATCAGGTGATCCTGGTAGCCGCATTTAAGTACTTGTTAAGTAAGGAGAGCTATTTTAAAGGTGCAGCAAAGAGGAAACAGAACCACAGCTGTGCCAAAAGAAGATCTCAAAGTGGGAAAAACTAGGTCTTCAGGAATACATGTATCACATTCACATCAGAGAATACGAGAATGACTGACAGTGAACTATTTCCCACAAAGTTAATTTGGTAATGTTTAAAAAAAAATCACAGCCTGCAATGTGCGCCATAATTCTTCTTTACTGCATAATTTTTTTTGTATTAGCTGTTACAAATGCTTGTAAAACCTGTAATGAGTAAGGTTAGATACCACTGGATAAATATGAAAACATGTTGTTTTCTGATCTGTCTGAACTCACATTTGACACATTTTGTGAACAACTTCACCACTGTGGGGCCTTTCTTGGTCATTCTGCTGCAGATGTGCGCCGGTGGTGACGTGGTGGCAGCATAGCGAGCGGTTGCTCTGCTGAGACTGTTTCCTCACTTGAACACGATCGGTCAGCGGACGTTTCCCATTGTCTCTCATTTCCTTTCGGGAAGTGAGCTCGTAATGTTACTAATAATAAAGTGAGGGCAACAGCACATCGTGAACAGTAATTAACATTTATGAATATTTTTTTATTTCACAAGTTATGAAAGCATAAACTGTGCTAAAACCATCAGCTCAACATGTCAGTCAGTTCTGCCATTATTCATTGGAATTGAAACTGTTTCTCATAAGCCAGAATACATCTGTTCAAATATAACTCATGATGGGGGTTTTATGAGCTCCAGACAATAAATGAGAGAAAAGAACACAAACAGAGAACCAGCGTTGCATTTCATACCGTTTGTTTACTGTCAGCATTAAATTCACATACTTCTGTCATTGTAATGTCGCGTCAAATCTTAATCATTTTGGAAGCAGAACGCAGAAAAGGCCAAAACATCATCAATAAGTGGTTCTAAACAGTAAATAGTAATTTGTGCAATACTAATACTGTCCATTCAGTGTCTCATACTGCAGATGGGTCAACATGTCCTTGTCACAAGCTTCTGCCTAGTTATACTGGAACACCTGCTTTGGCTTTGCATTTTATGCCCTTCCATATGCAGATGGCAGCTAAACCACATAACACCCCCATGACGAGCACAGGAGCTCCCAGAGCCAGAGCCACTGTGGTGTTAGCTCCCACTGCTATAGCCACCCCAGCTACCATCAACACAACAGCTGCAGCCGAGGCCACGCGTATGTTGTTTCTCCTGGCTCTCTTCTCCTTTTCTTTCTCTCTGTCTTTCTTCTCTCTCTCCTCCTCCCACATTTTCCTCTCTTCCTTTTCCTTCTCTTCCTCCTCTAGTCTCCTCTGCTCCTCCTCCTCTCTCAGCTTCCTCTGGGCGGTCTCATACATCTCATTAGTGTAGTGTTTCCCCCCGTTATCTTGTACCATTTCCTTGATCATGGTGATCAGCTCTTTGACCTGCACTTTGTCATCTGCGTCATTGTTGTTGAAGGCGTGGTATCTGCGTCCGAACGTAATTGAGAGTCTCCGCAGCTCCTTGCACTCCTTCAGAGCGCTGTCAGCTTTCGCCTGGTCTTTGCATGTAAACAGCATGATAGTGTACATGGAGGCATCGTCCCCAAAGTTATCCTGGATCCACTTCACAGCATTCCTTTCCTCCTCGGTGAACCTTACTCCGAGCCTGATCACCAGTAGGAAGGCATGGGGGCCGGGCACCGACATCTTGACGCACTCCTCTATTCTGGTTTTTAATTCTACCTCTGTGATGCCTGTATCAAACAGACCCGGAGTGTCAATCACCTGGACTATAGTCCCATCCACTTCCCCGCTCTCTGTCTCACAGTGCTTGGTCACAGACACAGAGCTCGGGTCCTCTTTAAAGGCAGCTTTCCCGAGAATGGTGTTTCCTGTTGCACTCTTCCCTGACCCAGTCTTGCCCACCAGGACGATCCTCAACCCTCCTGACAAATCCAGAGCTGTAACAGAAGCAAAGTTAGTGTTGAGCGCAAGGTAAAAGTCAATCCTTTCCCTTTTTTGGCACATTAGTTGGCAGCATTACTTGGGTTGCCTGGCTTGTGGAAGACCTCTTTGGATGGTCCCTACAGTATGGCTTGCTTATCTTTTTAACTTTCTCTTTAAAGGTACCCTGACAAGTGGGTTTCTGTTTTGCTTGTGCTGTGCAGATGCATGAGAATGCACATCAACACTGTTCCACACACCAACAGTTGTTGGCAATAAGGAGCTAAGAAGTACACTGACAAACCCTACGGCCCAAAAAGCATTATGAAAGAGATAACTGCAAAAATGTTCACAGGACACCTCTCACAGCAAATACGGGAGATTAGTACTTTCTGTGATGCATTTTTAAACCATGGAGAGCCTTGAATAGGCATATTTAGTTGGTGACATCATCCCAGTGGAAAGTGTGTGGGCTGAGAGGGACCATGCGGGCGGGAGAAAAGCTAACACTCATGCGCAGTGAGGCGCACAATGCGAAAGCAAACCTGGAAACTGCAGTCCAGTTCTTATAATGTAAAACACTGTGATACTTCAAATATTATGAAAAAAAAGTGTGAAAAAAATGAAAACAGTGTTTTTTGAGAGGGCAAATATATTCGAAACGTCTGCTAGACCTCAAACACAGTGTGCTTTGGTGAGAAAGACTTAATCCCTCAGGAAGAGCATCCAACCACCAACCATCCTGTCTGCAGAGGACTCGCAGGGCAGCTGGAAGCTAAATCTGTTTCTAAACCATTTATTACACTTACAGCTGCAAAGTGTTATGTTTTGTTGCAGTGGAAGAACTTCACAAGAAATTCATGACTAAATGACAATGATAATGATCCTCTTATTATAAGGTGCAAGAACTCTTAAGTCAATAAGTGAGTAATAAGTGATTAAGTGTACAGTTATAGATATTAGAAAATCATGAGTAAAGGATGAGTCCTGCATTTTTCTCATTTCTACACCATCAAAATGTACTAAAAAGCAGCTACAAAGACAGTTGGGAATACTAGAGAAGAATAAAGACCAGACAAAGGGATTTTTCACAACCTGGCAACCCCAAGTTTTGTCACCGATCCAAAAGCAATAATAAACATTAAAAAAGTCGCATACAGATATATGTGTGTTGTAATTACAGAAGGCAGAGAGGATTCATGAGAGACAATGAATTAGCATACCGTCAAAGTTATTCAGACCACACCCATCAGACCGAGGCAGAGTTTTCTGCTTCTTTTCTCGCAGAGGTATTGCTGTGATTTGAAATTACACCATTGAGACACAAAAGGGAAGAGACTATTAGTCACTGTCGTCATTATCAAGGTGTACTGTTCTTTGATTTCCCTCTTGGGCTCTTTCCAGTGTTACAGTATCACAGTATTACATCTTACAGCAGTTAAAGGATCTATGTTGTTTTGTTTATTTTAACATTAAATCTCTGATGTCTTACCTTCAGCCATTGCTTCAGATTTTCCTTTTCCAGTTCCCAGGTGGCCAAATCCGTCGATCCAGGCCTGAGTGGTGAACTCAGACAAGCTCTGTGGCTTTCACATTAGTTTTCTGGGAAACTTCTGGAACTTCTCCTGGCCTGCGCACAGGGGGCCTCCTATTTCCTTGTATTGTCTTTAGTTTACTTCTGAAAATGTGCATCCCTTCAATGGCTTTTTTTTTTTACAGCTCTCTGAATACGCTGAACAGGTTTGTGTATGGACAAGGCTGATGTGTTTTAGAAACTGTAGTATAATTTTTCTCAACTGATATGTGAAGAATTGAGTCAAACACTGTAATCAATGGTAGTTTTCAGCAGCAAGTGTTGTAGCAGAAGTGTGATAGTTCATGTACTCAAAAATACAAGAGCAATGGAGAAATGGAGAACAGGCACATAGAGGAGTTGAGCTGGTGATGCTGTGCAAGGCTGACACTGTGCAGCAAATATCAAAAATCAAGAGATCATATGAGCAAATGTCTGCAGCATGAATCTTGGTACTTTCCATGGTTCTGCAGGTGTCTCTGCAGCCAGTGTTAGTTGGTTCTAACCGGTTTTGGCCGGTATTGTCTGTAACCTTGCATAGCCCTGTGTGTCCTTATATGACCTCACTGTGTTCAATCTATGTTACGTATCTATCATCACTCTGTGAAAGGATAACAATGTTATCAATCACACGATGATTTGTTATGTCTTAATGCATACTGATTTCTGGTGATTATTGTGATTATACTTACTTTTTAAAAAACAAAGCCCGTGACAATCAGAAGCTAATGGTGAAATTTCAAGGGAATAAGAAGAGTAAAAGTACCTACAAGCCCAGACTAGCGGTCAAAAGATAACGTAATGGTGTATAAAAAAATAGAAGGGTCAGAAAAAGAGAAGATGCCCCAAGGGCGGGGGTGACCTTGAGCAAACTGTATAAAAGACGGGCACTGACTCTTGTAAGTTGGAGAGACTTGGAGAACTTCACTGGAGTCACACCTTGTGTGTCTCTGAGTGTTTTCCCCTTTATTGTCGACAATAAAGTTGCTTCTCGGACTTCGACTCCTGCAGCCTCTTTTTGAGCATTTTTCTCGGACAGCTGAATTTGATTTACAACAATACTGATCTGATGGAAGATGAGCTTTCACTTGCCTCGCTGTTTTCTCTTTCTTCTTCAGCAGGCTGTTGGTTCCAATTAATGGTGAATTTTCCCACTATTTCACCTTCGGTTTTCCTTTCTGCTCCCCGTATTGGACACTGCTTAGCTGCTGTGTGAGTTGTTTCAGATGTGTATGGAGGAGGCAGTAATGTTTCCACTGGAGCAGAGGGCTTCACCTGTTGCTCTGTTGTCTTTGTCATGGCAGGCATTTGTTTCACATCCATCAGGTGTTGTTTTGCTGTTTCTCTGAACCAGCTGAGCACTTCCCTTTCTCTGGCTCTTTTTCCTTCTCTGCTGTTGCTTGTGTCTTTAGCTTTATAATGTTTAATATCAGCTTCCACTTCTCTGCAGCAGGATACTTCAAAAGTTCCTCTTTCAGGCCACTGCAGTCTTCCTGATGTCCGCTTATGTCACTTTGTCATGCACTGCTTAATTTGTTTTGCATAATCTGGATGCTGTCTTATCACTAGCTCTACTGGGGTTAACAGCCCCTCCCCTTTTGACATTGTAATTCCCATAAATCCCTGTTTCACTCCTAACTCCTGTCTAGTGAGTTCAGGCTCTCCTTCTCCTTTTGTTCTTATCAATACTATTATTTTTCCCGCAGTTATGCCTTGTTTGAGCCTGGGTGTTCTAGTGGGATCGTATCTCAAGTCTTCAGATCCGTCTGCGGCAGGGGTTTTTGTAATGTATCCAAATTTCCCTGTTTCCCACTCTACCCTTCTGGGGACGATGCGTATCTCCAGTCGTGGATCTACTGCAGCTCTGTGTCTCCCTGCGATAGTCAAATTTTCAGGAATCCCTAAAAAAGGACGCAAAGGGAGAGTCACTGAAACAAGTGGGTTATTACACAACACCTCTAGTATTGTTGCCAAAGTGCGCGGTGTCCACAAACTTCATATCACTTTTTCCCACGGTACTGAAGGAAACTCCTCTTTTGTTTGAGCCAAATTAATAATCCGTGTGATCAGCCACAATCTCAGATTAATTTCTTGTTCAGTTTGCCAATTTTCCACTCCGTCTTTATCAATATAAGTTTGTTCCAACCAAAAGTGTGTTTTTATGCCACGAGTCTCAATATCTCCTGTGCTACTCAAGTGCTCAGGCGTTACTATCTCATCTTCACTATCACTATTTTCTCTCTGTTCATCCATCCACCTTATTATTATTTACTTAGATTTTCTCTCTTATCTCATTAACTTATTATTATTATTTTTTTTTTTTATTACCATTGCTTAAGTGGTTATCTATTATTGATCTTACTATTTCATCCTATTTCTCTTATCATCTAGGCGACATTCAAATCTTCCATCATTCTCCATATGATGCCGCTGAGAAATAGTGAAAATCCTAGCAGCATCAAAATCCCTAAAATATGCCCAATTGATGACTGATGAGCTTGTTTGCTGCAGGTCTTCGATTTTTGAATCAGAAAATCAGAAGCAGAAAAAGCTTTGTTTGCTCCTCCTCTTCTGCTCTCTCCCTGAAGTAACTCAACTCCGAGGCCTCTGGTGTGTGTGTTACTCCACAACTTTCTCTCCTGTGTGTGTGTCTCGGCTACTCTCCTCCTACGCGTATGTGTGTGTGTGTGTGTGTAGCTTCTGCACCTGCACTCTCCTCTGTGTGTGTGTCAGGGTCGCGTGTGAGGGGGGAAGAGGCCAGCTCATCCCTCCCTTCGCCTCTGCTTACTTTTCTCCTTCTTTTTTAACCCCTTTTCTCCCGTAACCGCTTCAGAGCTCTTATTCTCCTATTTTTCTGTAACTCCTTTTTTGGTTCTTTTTTACATTTTCTCTCGAAATCACTACCTAGTGATTTTGTGCACTTCTTTACTCTCGCTTTTCCTAAGCGAGGTAGCCACTCAAGCAGATGGCTGCTGCCTCATTCTGGGCTAGTGATGGGAATTCTGGCTCTTTTTAGAGAACCGGCTCTTTCGGCTCGGCTCACTAAAAAGAACCGGTTCTTTCGGCTCCCAAACGGCTCTTCAGATTTTTTTTGTTGCTTTAATCGATATATTACCAATAATAATGTAACATTATGCATGCATATGAATGAATAATGTAAAAAAAAAAAATTATACTACTATATTATAAATATGCCTTTATTTTTTCACTCTACAGTGAACTTTTAACTAATTTAAACTTTTAACTTTTTATACTAAGCAACTTTAAAGTCAAGCAACACAGAATCCCTGAAAAACACACGACACAACAAAATGTAAATTAAAAATATTTACTTCTCAGTGCATCAATAAATAAACTATGAAATACAAGAACAAACTTTTAGCTTTTTTATACTTAACAAATTTAAAGTCAAACACAGGATCCCTGAAAAACACACAAGAGAAGAGCAAGTTGCAACAATGCACAGTCTGCTGAATGATGCTGTTGCAGCAGGAGCAGCAGCAACAGTTGCAGATGGCACACTGGCACCTTCATTAATACCAGGTTCACCTGGTTGCTTCTCCAGTGGAACTGTTGAATGGACAGTTCTTAGGTGCCTGTGGAGGTTGTTGCTTGAGCCGGCTCGATAAGAAATTTTTGTCTTGCAGACAATGCACTCTGCTTTGGAGCCATCAATATAATTAAAGTGAGTCCAGATTTGGCTCCTTTTCCTGCTTTCACTCATTTCTGGACTTACTTTTTGTTGGTACATGTCCTCCGTTTTGCACTCTCTCTCCTCTCTTGACCCGTTCGTGTGCTGCTGCTGCTGCTGCTGTGTGTGTGTGTGTGTGTGTGTGTAACTGCCGCCCCTCCCCCGTCTGCTCAGCGCGCTAAGCGGCGCAAACACAGAGACGACACCACGCATATTGACCAATCACGTGCGGCTTCAAGAGAAAAAAAGCGAGAGAAAAAAAAAAAGCGTCTCGGAGCCGGCTCCCCACCAGTCAGGAGCCGGCTCCCGTCGTTCACTTCAAAGAGCCGGCTCTAAGAGCCGTTACGTTCGCGAACGACACATCACTATTCTGGGCAGCGGCGCGCTGGTCAATCAATCAATCAAGGTCACCCCCGCCCTTGGGGCATCTTCTCTTTTTCTGATTCTTCTATTTTTTTTATACACCATTACGCTGCACAGTGTCAGCCTTGCACACTTGCTCATATGATCTCTTGATTTTTGATATTTGCTGCACACTTGCTCATATGATCTCTTGCACAGTGTCAGCCTTGCACAGCATCACCAGCTCAACTCCTCTATGTGCCTCTTCTCCATTTCTCCACTGCTCTTGTATTTTTGAGTACATGAACTATCACACTTCTGCTACAATACTTGCTGCTGAAAACTACCATTGATTACAGTGTTTGACTCAATTCTTCACATATCAGTTGAGAAAAATTATACTACAAAACACAAGAACAGCATTCAAGCTGTTACACTGTTCAACATTAATTTATCTCATTAAACCATATAATGAGGCCTGGTTGTTTAAAGGGGAGGAAACAAGAAAAGCTGTGGAAGACATCACATCCTTCCATTGTTGACGTCTCTTAAATATATCTGAACAGTTCCATCAAACAATGACGAGCCTTTAGAAACAGGTAAACCATCTGCCCTAACACTAATGCGATTTTTTTTTCTTTTTAAAACACATTTGGTTCTAATGTGGCTGA